>NC_065970.1:4824166-5168333 GCF_021464435.1 Cataglyphis hispanica
GTCGCGAAAGGCTTTCTACGTAATTTCGTCAGAATACGATCTTTCATCCCCCTCAGAAAGGGGGAATTCTCCGCGGGTGTAATCGAGTGCGGCGAATTTCCATTCCCCTTCTTCAACCCTTCCTCCTCCCCACTCCCACTCCCGCCCCTCTCCCCCACCCCCGAAACGGCCTCCGGAGAGATTATGAATTAGCGAGCGTGTTTGCGGAGACAATCTCGGACTCTCGTAGCGCTCGTGTATAGTTAGGGGGCGCGAGATATAGCCAAGCGCGTACCCCGAAATCTAGTTCACCGTGTTTAGTTAACGTCAAATGAGTTATTCCGCGCGCGCGAGAGGCGCAAAATGGATTCGCTGCTTACTCCGCATCACCGCTCTCGCTGAGTTTACACATAAATCCTCCTGCATTTTACATTAACCTCACTTCCTGCCCCCCGTCCCCCTCCCCTCCCCCTCCCTCGCCGCGCCGCCGCGTCGGGTCTTAAAATCTCTCTCTCTCAGGTAAGGGTTAATAGTTGGCCAGCGATTAAATTGATCTCGAGACGATTGCCTTCCTGAAGGCGTAAATTATACGGATCGTCATTCGTTTTGACGCTTTTTAATTTTTAGTGTATTAAAAAAAATTGTTGTTTATACAGGGTGCTCCAGAATTAGACCGACAAATTTCAAGTAGGTATAAGGGACATGAATTCTGTCAATAAACATGTGTTCATAAATGAGCCGTTTTGGCACTAGAGAATCAAAAGAAATCTCGTAAACCGGAAAATTCTGATTTTGATGAAATTTTACACAAATGTAGAAGAGAGAGAGAGGAAAGGGTGGTAAACAGATAAATTTGGAAATTTTGAGTTGCGGCTCAAAAACAATTTTGAAGAATAAAATCATCCCCCTATAGATAAAGCGGTTTTTTGCTTTCTTGATATATCTAAAAAATTATTCAAGATATCAAAAAAATATTTTATACAAAAGTTTCATGATAAAAACAACTCCGTTTAATCACATTAATAAAATTTTGAAAAAAATAATATCTTTCAAAGATTTTTGCTCTTGTTAATCTTTGATCTTTCATAATCTGACACGGATTTATTGGCACAATTGACTTGTTTTAGTATCCTTACTATTCTTTATAACCATTTTAGTTTGTAGGTCTAATTCCGGGACACTCTGTATATTAAAAAGCATGTTTGTGAAATTATGTAAGTAAGAATAATAATTTTTTATCCATTCTTATGTCCATTGATTTGCGAAAGATTCATCGTTTATTTTCAATTATTTGATATTAAGATACAAGGGTAAAGGAAAATACAAAAAGTCGGATAATAGAGGAAAAAAGAACCAAAGGTATAAAAATCAAGAGGACAAAATGATTTCGGTAGTATAGTTTGTTGTTTGGACAGAAGAGAATGTTGAAAATCGTTGTGTTGTAAGGAAGAGTATCGGGCCAAATCGAAAACATCGATTCGATGGCTCTGAAACGCGATGCTATCGCTATTGCGGGTCTCTATGTTGTAATTGCATTTAGAATGGAACAGGAACTATTGAAGTTTCTCCTAAAACAACAATCCCCAAGGCGTTATAAATATAGTTGCGTTGTAAATATAATAGGAATATTGATGGTATTCAACTATTTTATTAATCCAAATGCAAAAAGAATGTTAATTTTTTCAAAAATATTAAATCAGTATTCCCTCAATGAAACTTTGACATAAGATAAATGGTTGCTGTAAAAAAGTGTATATATTTGTACTTTCAAATATTTATTAAATATTTATTAAATATTATTAAATATTTTAATAATGAAACCTGAAATTTTTAATGAAATTAATTTTCTGATTAAAAATTAAATTTGATTAATTGATGCAAGAGCTTGAATATTCTCAAACTTAATTTCATAATCACATTATTCTTTTGCTTGACAAACGTAGAATTTTTCAGCGCAAAAGGACTCGTAATTTCAGACACTCAGCGGTTAATTTGGAGTCCAGTCAAATTCTCTCGCATCATGAATTCTAGAGATTCCCCCGCCGGTAGACAGAGAGAGAGAGAGAGAGAGAGAGAGAGAGAGAGAGAGAGAGACAACTGATTAATGTTGAATGCGCGTTTGATAAATGATCGAATCCTCGACGAGGAGGAAGATGGAAGCGATGGAGAATCACTGGCCCGATGCTCTCGCGGCTCGTAGCTGCGATTTGATCGAAAGGATATGTATCTCCCTACTCCTCATACACGCGAAAACTTCTCTCCGGAAGATAAACCGCTCTTTCAGCCTGCCCCTTGCCCGGGCGGGGGTGGCAGGAGGGGTACAAAAGTTTGCCGCGCTGGAGGAAGATTCACAAAAGATTTTTTTTTCCCTTCCCGCGACGTAATCCTAAGAAGGTCGACGGAGTTTCGTTTGGGAAATTTATAAGAAACTAACGAACGAGACTCCCTCGACCGGAAATTCTCGAGATACCCGAAAAGCGATCTCATTCAATCGTAGAACGGAGTCTTGAGTATAATTCGGAGAAGTTATATAAAGCTTGATGAAGAGATACAATTCTCGAGATACTCTTTGGTTTGCAAATAATCGAGGAACTAAGTTCGAACTAATTAGAAGCAATGTAGAGAGAATAATATTAAGTAATAGCCGTACGTAAAGCAGTGCTAGCGAAATACATAGCTCATTAAAATTATTTTTCTTTAATTTGTTGATATATAAATATAATATTCATTGATTCTCTATTCATGAATAAAATATATTTAAACGAAAATTTTGATAAAAGTAAAGAGACTCATTTATTAATTTTAATATAAAAAATGTTAACTAAGTAGAGAAACACACATTGACATTAGATATTAAATATATAATAACGTTAATAATAATTAGTAAAATTAACCAGTTAACCAACTAAGCTTTGGTTTTTGCTACTCGTGCACTGTTAAAACTTCGAAATTCTCTTTTGTGTTCATTGTACAAATAATTAAAAATCTGACTTTTCAACAGAAGCTCGTTGACCGAGATGTATTGTTAAAAAATCATTCAAATCGTTAGTGTGCCTGTCACGTGTGTAAGTCTTTACCCTCGGGGTTGCAGCGAAAGTAGGTCGAACTTTCGCATGGGAGGAAATTAGGGATGAGTTACCGCGTGCATCATTTCTGCCAAGATAGAAAGAGAGAGAGAGAGAGAGAGAGAGAGAGAGAGAGAGAGAGAGAGAGAGAGAGGAAAGTGGGATCGATCCTGGAATTATTAGGTAATTACTGTGGTGCGGCGGGAATAATTTCAAAATCGATTACACAGGGTCGGAGGTTGAGAGAGAGAAAGGAGATGGGGATCGACAAGCAGGACGTATTTTTAAATTCTTCCTCCGCACAGAATTAAGTGCTAGCTCGTTCAATATTAGACTGCTCGCATATTTCTATTAAGTGATATTATGCAGCTCAGAATTTTAGGAGAGAGAAAGAGAGAGAGAGAGAGAGAGAGAGAGAGAATATTAAAACAGAAATATCGTACATCAATATTAAATAACTTAAATGATATTAAGATATATATATATAGTGTCTCAGAATTAGACCGATAAACTTCAGGATATAAATGATATCAAAACAAGCCAATTTTGTCAATAAACTTGTGTTTGCAAATGAGCCGTTTTGGCACTTGAGAATCAAATATTAACAGGAGCAAAAATCTTAAAAAAAAAAAAAATTATTTTTTTGAAATTTTATTAATATGGTTAAATAAAGATATTTTTATCATGAAACTTTTGTATAAAACATTTTCTGATATCTTGAATAATTTTCGAGATATATCGTGAAAAATAAAATATATGAAAGATGATTTTACCATTTAAAATCGTTTTTAAGAGGTTTTAGGGCCATAACTGGAAATTTTAAATTTTATTTATTTATTACTCTCTACTTGTGTGTAAAGTTTCATCAACATCAGAATTTTTGCGAGTTTTCCTTGTTAGACTTCAATTCTCTAATTGCGGGCATGAATTTATTGGCCAAAATTGACTTGTTTTGATGTCCTTTATAACCACCTAAAATTTGTCAGTCTAATTCTGGAACATCCTGTATATACAGAAATAATTTGGCGATACTGTTGCAAATAGAAAAATAAAAAAAAGAAGGTCACATGTACAGAGAGACTTCGCGGATGAACAAGGCATATCCTTTCCATAATCGAAGAATCGAGACGATTTTCCGAAAATGGCGAGTCAGAGCGTGGGATGAATTTTGCAGAAAATCGAGAACGCGCCGTAACGAGGACGACGAGGATTTTATGAGACGACTTTACGACCCTTAATGTCTCCATCGTGAGATCGCCGGGTCGGTAGCTGTATCCAACGCGCGAGGGACGCGAGGTCCTGCGGGACTCGGGATCGACTTGTGAGGAGGAGAAGAGAGCGGAGGGACGGATAAGAGCTAAGATAAAAACGATGGGGGTGCCGGACGTGGAGCAGGCCAAGAGGCGACTCCAGGATATACTTAGGCGAGCGCAGAAGCTGGAGATACCGACCCAGGAGGTGATCTCGACGAGGACGGCGCGTAAATTGCTCGCGAGAACGCGCAACATCCTAGCATGGACCATCTGGATCGGCGTGTTCGTTGTCCTGCTCAGCGGTGTCGTCTATGCGCGCTGGCCGACACGACAGGACGTGGAGACTGTCAGGACTGTGCTGAGGCGAACAGTAAGTATACCTTTTTTTCTTGTAAAACCGTAGATTAATGATGTTTTGAAACATACATATATCTTTCACATATATAGGAATTGGACAAAATAATGGAAACGGTAAATTACGAGAATCCTTTATTACTATGATGTAGGACCATCTTTGGCATTTAATACAGTTTGAATTCTCCTGGAAATGGAAGCGTACAACTCCTGGATAGTGTTTAATAGAATATTATATCATTCTTCATGCTTGAAGTTCTTCAAGTTCTTTTAAAGACGTTGGAAGAGAATAATATCTGTGCTTAACTTTGTTTTCTAAAACAAATCAGATGTTCAGTTAATTTGAAAAGCATGAAGACAAAGTTGAACATCATTCCGGGCCAGCATAGTCACCAGATCTAATCTTCATCGAGAACTTGAAAAATGGTACAACATTCCATTAAACACATTATTTAAGAGTTGCATTCCATTCTCAGGAAAATCCAGATTGTATTAAATATCAAAAATAGTCCTACATTATATTAATAAGGATTTCTGTAATTTACTAGTGTTTCCATTATTTTGCCCAACTTATGTATGTTTCATTATATGTCCATTTTTTACAAAAATCATAAAATCGATTTCATAGAATTTTAGCTTCTGATAAATACTCTCATTTTGAGAAATTTACAGAAACAGACAATATTTCATCCCCTCTTATTGTAATTTTCTAAATTTGCGCAGAATTTTAAACGGATCTTTTTTCATTTCGGTTACAAGCAAAGGAAGAATAAAGTTTTCTTTAAATAATATCTCGAAACATGTATCTTCCACATGTACAGAAATTAGACAAAATAATGTAAACACTTACTATCTTATGAAAATCCTTAATTACTATGATGTAGGGTCTTACACCTTTGGCATTTAATACAGTCTAAATTCTCCTGGGAATCATATAATTCCTGGATAGTATTTAATGGAATATTATACCGTTCTTCATACTTGAAGTTCTTCAAGTTCTTTTAGAGACGTTGGAGGAGAATAATATCTGTGCTTAACTTTGTTTTCTAAAACAAATCAGATGTTCAGTTAATTTGAAAAGCATGAAGACAAAGTTGAACATCATTCCGGACCAGCATAGTCACCAGATCTAAACTTCATCGAGAACTTGAAAAATGGTAGAACATTTTATTAAACACAATATCTAAGAGTTGCATTCCATTCTCAGGAAAATCCAGATTGTATTAAATATCAAAAATCGTCCTACATTATATTAATAAAGCATTTCTGTAATTTACTAGTGTTTCCATTATTTTGCCCAACCTGTGTATGTTTCACTATATGTCCATTTTTTACAAAAATCATAAAATCGATTTCATAGAATTTTAGTTTCTGATAAATATTCTCATTTTGAGAAATTTACAGAAACAGACAATATTTCATCCCATCTTCTTGTAATTTTCTAAATTTGCGCAGAATTTTAAACGAATCTTTTTTCATTTCGGTTACAAGCAAAGGAAGAATAAAGTTTTCTTTAAATAATATCTCGAAACATGTATCTTCCACATGTACAGAAATTAGACAAAATAATGTAAACACTTACTATCTTAATTACTATGATGTAGGGTCCTACACCTTTGGCATTTAATACAGTCTAAATTCTCCTGGGAATCATATAATTCCTGGATAGTATTTAATAGAATATTATACCATTCTTCATGCTTGAAGCTCTTCAAGCTCCTTTAGAGAAGAATAATATCTATATTTAACTCTATTTTCCAAGATCAGATATTCAATCTTAATTTGAAAAGCATTAAGACAAAGTTGAACATTATTCCTGGCTAGCATGTCACCAGATCTAAACATCATTGAGAACTTGAAGAATGATACAACATTCTATTAAAAACATTATCTAGGAATTGCGTGATTTTATTTCTAGAAAAATTTAGATTGTATTGAATATCAAAAATCATACAATATATGAATAAAGAATTTTTGTAATTTACTAGGTGTTTCCATTATTTTGTCTAGCCTCTGCATGTTTTACATACATGTTCATTTTTTACAAATCGTAAAATCGATTTGATAGAATTTTAGCTTTTCATAAATACTCTTCTATTGGGAAATTCACAGAAATAGGTGATATTTCATCTTCTCTCTTGTATTCCCGTGAATTCGCATTAAATTTTCTTAAACATACGAAATACCCTTTTCTCATTTTGTTTACACGCAAAAGAAAAATAAAAAGCCTTCCTTGCTCAAAATTCTTTGAGCTTCGACTTTCCATCAAACATTCTCCGACGAAAAGTATGTTATCTATTTATCGATATTGATTCGTCGCTCGAGATGGGATACTTTTATTGAAATTTTTATTGAAATGATCGCGATACTTTGTACATTGATGCTACATTTCGGCCAATTAAACGCGTGACGTATCTATCTATCCATCATAATAAACGTCGATATATAATACTAAAGAAGCATTGGAGGTGGAAAAATAAAATTTACTAGTGATATTATTGTGGCGACAGTTATACGACCGATAAACGGCGGCATGGAAAATTCTTCCTCGTAAATGGAAAAGTGCAAACAACAGTTACCGGATAAGCGTTTCCGGCAGGATAAAACGTTTCCGATCGATTCTGGGTGCTTTATGCCAATTTGCGATTTTTTCCCAGACATCGATATAACAAATTATTATTCTAAAAGAATCCATGAAAAAAATTCCTATGCCATTATAAAAAGAGAATATAAAATAAATATAATGTTTAGGTTGTATGAAATACCAAGACTGGTCTTGATATTGTCATCGAAATTTAGATAAAATTTTTAATTAGTTGTCAAAGCAAGATCAAAACAAGATTTTTAATTAGTTATCAAGAAAAGATCAAGAAAAGATTTTTAATTAGTTGACAATACTAAAACTATAATTGTCAAAATTATTGATTAAAAAAAAAAAATTTATATTTGTAAATTAGATTTTAAAAAATCACTATATTATATAACGTAAAAAATTTTATTTAATAAAACATTTATATTAATAAATTTAGAAATAATTAATGCAATAAACAAAATAAACAATATATATATATATATATATATATATATATATATATATATATATATATAGTGTTTTGGAAATAAACAAATGATATAAATAGTAGTAATTATCTTAAACAATATTATAAAGATTATGTTAAATATATATTCTTTTAAACAATTGTTGAATATTAAATAAAAATTATTAATAAAATTAAGACAAGATTTTTGCTACAAAGATTTATTCAAGATCAAGACAAAATTTAAATTCTCAAAAATTTTTAATAGCAATACAATATTTTGATGAATTTTGTCTTGCTCCAAATCTTACGCAATTTTAAGAATGTTAAAAAAAAGTATTATTAATGCGTGTTTTTAACGCGATGTGAATTCGCCTCGTAATCGACACGCAAATGATACGATTTCTGAATTCGATTTCACGATTTCCGTTGCATTCAGTTGATTCTCGAAGAGCGTAGCTTCGATCACATTTCTCGATAAATTTCAATATTATGGATGCTTGATCGCGCGAAATCCTACCAAAGGTATATCGAGCCCGGCGTTAAAGCGGCTCGCTAAAAAAAGAAGAAAAGAAAAAAAAAATTCTGGGACAGTGAAATAGCCTAAATAAATGGGATTGCGGGTTCAAAGAGAGCTATTACATGTGACTCACACGCACGCCCTCATTCGTGTGCGTGGTGATTGATCAGTAAAATCATTTTGTCAATCTTGTGAAATTTGAGTGGTGTTTTATCGTTGAATATGTTACGATATTTTCGAAATGGCCTCTCTTCAAATTACAACTATCATACGTAACACAATTTTTCAAAAAGCTCGCGATCCGATAAAGTGTTCTCTGGAAAAATACATCGGCATAAATAAATAAATATATAAATATATATATTTATATATCAATAATCTTGATAATATATCTATATGTAAAGAGAGAGAGAGAGAGAGAGAGAGAGAGAAAGAGAGAAAGAAATAAATATGTAGAAATATACAATAAATAAGAAATATATAAAATATATAAATAGAGGCACAAATAAAGAGATAAAAAGATAAATTGTGGAAGAAACGAGATTTTTCTCATATTAAAAAAATTTCTACCGCTGTTGAAATTTAATACATTTTGGAATAGTGTTACGCGTACCAGTTATCCTGAAAATCGAATCGAAATTATCAGTTGCAGAAACTAAATATTTCGGTTTCTCGGTAAAAAAAAGAAATAAAAAAAAACAATATGCACCGCTTGTACGCCTTTTTGCTCGAAACAAACACCGGCGGCGTTGTTTGTAATTATTTCAAAACAGTCGGGACCGCATATGTTTCAATTTACGCTTCGATATCTTCGTTTTGCTTTTTCGTTGCGTATTTGTTGCTGATTGTATAGTTGTGTTCGTTATTCCTTCGCTTTTCCCGCGGGCAACGCTAAAATGCCAACGGTAGTTGGCAGTTTGTTAATTAAATAAATGGTAAAAATTAGAGAGGTTGGTTTGTGTATTAATGAGAAGAAATAAAGTGAGATGAATTCTACGTACGCGATAGCTCCTAAATAATCACAATTTTCCTTTCATTGTTAATAAAAAAGATTTATTTCACACAACTTGATTAAAAAATTTGAATTAATAAAATTGGCTAGATATCGTCCTATAATCCTCTCTTTCACAATAACCTTTTTTTCTTTTATATCATATATATTATGAATAATTTTTTTACACATCTAAAGGTCTTCTCTTTTAAAGAGAGATCAATTTATAATTTAAATCGTTTAATATATAAATATATTTTTATTTCTATTAATTATAATAATTTATAATCTATAATTTTTTCACAAAAGTTGTTTCTACTTTTTTACTATAATTACAATACTTTATAAAAACAAACAACAATTAAATAAAAATTAAAGAAACATCTCATTTACAGTTTTAAGAAATAACAACAATTTCCAATCAAAGTATCATTCGAAAACAAATCGATCGATTTAAATTCTTTTTTGTAGATGAAAAGTATTTATCGAGACATTTAATTTAAGATATCGCAAAAAAAGTACCGTTTGAGATTTTAAAATTCTTATAATTATATTATAAGAATATTTAAAATATATTCTTTCCAAACCGTGTTTTGATATTTTGACTAATTCTCAAGATATCCAGGGTGAAAGTTTTCAAATTGACACTCTATACATACACATATATAATTTAAAATTACATTTCTCTCATGCTATTTTATGATCGAGATATAATTGAGAAAATTATAATTGTAAATAAAATAAAAAATAAAACACAAAAAATTATATTTATAAATATTATTATATTCTGTAAGATAGATAATCTTAAACTAGACTTCATATGTCAAACATCTTGACATATAAATCTCGTTCGTGCTTTTTAATTTTTTAACTTATCTGGGAATAACTGGGAATAATTTTCTAGATTATCTGGCAATGACTGCGATCTTTCAATCGATTTCCCTTCCACTTTCCGAGTCTGATAATTTACGCTCCTTCCTTTTCTTTCCTGGCACTCCAACGCGCGCCGCGAATCGAGACGTCGAAAAGCAGCTGGAGAGCCCGGCGGGGCTCTCCTCTTGAGGTGCTCAATTTCCATGGAAATGGCATCGAAACACCGCGATTTCCCGTCTCTTCCCCGTCACGGTTCTATCTCTCTCATGCGTTTTCCCTCTGCGCGCGTGCACGAGTAAATACGAGCCTCGGACCCGCTTTCTTCTCATTCAGACACAGCACTCTTCATTCAATCGATTACTCCGCGTGTTTTTCACAAAAAGAAAGAAAATATAGAGAGAAGAGAGACCGCGAACTCGAACGTAAAATGAAGTCGATGGACTTATACGTACATGTGTATTCGCCTTACGAAACGACGTACCGTGTATTTCACTGCGTGTCCTGAATTGATCAAAAACTAAAATTTCGTTCAAATGTATTCATTCAAGTGAATTTCTCAAAGTGAACGAAATTAAGAAAGCGATATCGTTCAAATTTTTAGCTAAATATTATTATAATTACATTAATATTCCCGATAAATAAATAAAACTTCGTTGAGTTTATGTAATCTAAGTTTTTAAAATTCTTTAATATATACGAGTAATTAATATTCCAATACACATTTGATATTCGTTGAATCGTTTTCTCATACTTTATTATGTCTTACGTCATTCTTTTTAAATTATATATAATTTTTATATTTTTATATATTTTTTATTTTTTATTTTAAAATCGTATGATCTATCAATTATTAAAAAAAATATAAGCATATGTTTTTTGGCAAATATTTTTATAGCATTAGAGAAAATAGAAAATTAATGTTTTGTTACGTTATTTAATATCTGACAAAGCATATTTTTAAAATAATAAAAATTTATTGTATTTTATATTACAATTTGAAGAACTCGAAGAATTAATTGAATAAAAAAATTATTGCCCAACATATGATATTATTAGTAATATAAAATTATAATATTGGAAAACTTTTAATAATAATATGATTTCTGTTAAAAATATCATATATTGATATAGAATATAATTATAGGCTGATAATGCATATAAATAAATAATAACTATTTTTTATACGGAATTTATTTACGCGAACAGAGAAATGCGTACAGATCCAATAAATGTGTATGGATAGTCACTACCCGCTGTCGGTAGAATGTTAAACTATCTCTTAACGGAGCACTTTTCTTCGGAAGAAAGAGCAGTGAACTTGAAAAGAATCTCGAAGGAATTTTAATATCCACGCAAAGTGTCCGTGGCGCGGACGCGCTCCGCGCGCGTTCGCTAAATTAAAAAATGCTCCGTTAAATAGTAGTAAATAGTTGGAAAAAGTACGCGGAGTGCACGTAAGAGAGAACACTAACGAGGTCTACAAAGTATGCATAAAAGAAGCGATAGGAGTCTCGTCTCGGGATTAAACGGAGAGTTGTTTACTTCCCGCTTCGCTTCTACCGAAAAGAAAAGAAACGGAAGATGAAACTTTATATTCTCGTACTTTTTCATATAATCAAAAGATATATTGATCAAAGCAGAGAGAGAGAGAGAGAGAGAGAGAGAGAGAGAGAGAGAGAGAGAGAGACAGAGAGAGAGAGAGAAGAAAGCTATTGTTAATCTTCCATAAATGAATTAATTTTTTTAATAAAAAATTCTAATTGAAATTGAATTAATAACAGATGTTTGCATATAATTAATGAAAAATAAAGCTGTGTAGAAAATAGATTTAATTTAGGCTCTCTAAACAAAATTTTTTTTTCTTCCGAGAAGAAATTCTTATTATACAGGGTGTTCCAGAATTAGACTGACAAACTTTAGATGGTTATAAGAATCACTGAAACAAGTCAATTTTGTCAATAAGCTCGTGTCTTCAAATAAGCCGTTTTGACATAGGATATTAAATCACTATATCAAACATTAATAAAATCTTTAAAGAAAAATTATTTTTTCAAAATTTTATTAATGTAGTTAAATAAAGCTGCTTTTACCATAAAACTTTTGTATAAAACATTTTTTGATATCTCGAATAATTTTCGAGATATATCGAGAAAAGTAAAAGGCCATTCTACATATAAAGGGTGATTTCACCCCTCAAAGTCGTCTTTAGGCTGCAACAAAAAATTTTTTAATTTACCTATTCCTCTCCCTCCCCTACGTATGTGTAAAGTTTCATCAAAATTAGAATTTTTGGGTTCGCGAAGTTCTCTTGTCTAGTTTTTGATTCTTTAGTGCGAGCCAAAACGGCTCATTTGCAGACACTGATTTATTAGCGAAATTGTTTCCATGTCCTTTATAACTACCTGAAGTTTGTCAATTTAATTTTAAGACACTCTGTATATAATATGATTAAATATGATAAATATTTTTATATAATTGACAAAAAATGGTATTAATCATCACCACTAACTCTAAGAAATTTACTAGAAATCTTTTTTCAGTATAAAAATGGATCAGTAATATATTTTTTTTATAATCATCAAAGAATGAGGTAGAAGATAAAAGAAAGAGAGAAAAATATTATATGTATAGACAAAATTGTTCTTTTATAAAGAAGAATAACCCCCCCCCCCTCATATTTTAATAATATTGTAGAAAGTAAAACATCTTTTTCGCTTTATTTTATATATATAATATGTATGTGTATGTGTGTGTGTGTGTGGATATCTTTTTTCTCTTTCTTTTTTCTTTCTACCTCCATTCTTATTTGCCAAGCTTTCATGCTTTTAAAGATCGATGTGTAATCACATTCTCGCCTTCAAGAACTCGGCAGCAAATTGTTCAAAGCATTCGATGAAAGGCGACGCGCTTCGTGAATAACACAGGTGACTTCCTTCGTCGCAAATAGCAAAATTACATTTTCACTCAGCGGCGCGTCCATTTTGTAACAATCGCAATTATTTGCGCTGACACAGCGGGTGCTTCTCGCTCCGCGAGAGACGTGCGCGATTATTTACGTCCCTTGACGTATCGCGCGATTGCAGCCGTTCCGTGTGTCGCACACACAATCAGCGGCATGTATGTAGTGTTGAGAAGAGACGAGACACAGAAACATTCGGAATTCTCATGATTACTCCGACAAATACTTATACGAAGATGGAATTAATTGTAATATTTATTAAACGTTCCACACAAAAATTTATGTATATACAGATATTGTTCTTTAATGATTAAAAGTGATTGAATTATTGCCTTTAAATATTTGTTGCTCATACATTTTTCTTTCGCAATTAATGAATATTCTATAAATAATAAATAATGATTGTGTTATATATTAAGTGTTCAGTCTACTTTAGAAGATCAAAGAATTTATTCTTTTAACATTTTCTGAAAAATCATGATGTTTCTGAAAAATGTCTTTCAAATTTTATTTTAAAATTCACAAAATTGATGAAATTATAAGGCTTTGAATAGGAAAAAGCGTGTCTTTAAATAAACCTGCAAGACTTTAAACGCGTTTTTCTCTGAACACTGTTTTCAAAGTTGATGTGACGGATACTTTGAGGATTTTTTTTTTTTAATAAAAAATGAAATTTTTTAGAGGATACTAAACTTAGTAGAATATAAGAAATTAATATTTAATATTTTTTTAAACATTGAGAAATGAAAAAAATTTAGCAAAAAAATACTATTTAATATTGTTTTAAACATTGAGAAATAAAAAAAATTAGCAAAATAGAAATATCTAATTTTAATATAATACTACTTTATTTTTTAATTTTTTTCATAAACTTAGATTCAGTATCTCAAAAATATTTTATAAAATAAAACTAGAGCAAGTTTCTTCATTTTTAATAATTAAGAATAGCATGTCACCGTCAAATCAAGCATTTTTTATCACGATACGCATAAAGACTCGTATTGAACATAAAATAAGCGAAATATTCAGGATTTAAAAATATTGACATATTGTTTAAACATTAATAAAAACACATGTAAAACGGCAAAGAAATTAATTTCTAATATTTAAAAAAAGAATCTTAAAAATCAATGTTTTATGTTGTTTGAGTAGACGGGGCTCTTAAAGTAAAGAATAAGATAATTCTATATGTTTGAAGATAATATAGATTTCTAATGTTTGAGAGATTTATTGCTTTTCATTAATAATAGAAGACATTACTGTACGCAACTGTGAACAATACAAACAATGCACACATGAGGTCGTGCGTTATCGCGGCAATTTACAGCGGACTGTATCCACTTGTGTCCGACCACACAGTTGCATTTCCACTGCTCGGTTAAAGGTGTATTTACCGGGGATTGAGATCGGTTCAATTCCACCGGGTCAATTCAATCTTGGATACTACGCACACAAAATGATCTCGGCGTCTGTCCGCGATAATGCGATGATCGATTCAAGTATTTATTTCTAGTTGTATTTTTATTTGCCGTATACTTTCCCTGCAAAATACGCCGGAATTTCGGCAAACGCGTGGCGTTGAAGTTCTCTGCAAAATTTCGGGGCAAAAACTTTCGTTAACGAAATATCGTCGAAAAAAAGGAAAAAAACATCATAACTTTTTATATCGTTACCCAGTTGGGAAACTGTGCGCAATAAACTGTTGTATACAGTGCTTTATATCGGTTCGACGCAGGTTCCGGATAAAATATTCTCTGTAGCAACAAGTAGTGGAGAGCCGTCGACTACAAAAATAAGGCGGCACCGTCGACAATGAATAACTCGGTTTTATTGAAAGCCGCGTTCTTCCATTCCTCGACAAATTACGAACGTAATATGACGTCGTGACGTCCTAAATATTGCGACGAGAGAAAGAGAGAGAGAGAGAGAGAGAGAGTAAATTACATTTCTGATTTTTGCAGCAATTTTGCATGCGTTTACGGTGCAATAACAGTTACATATTATATTATGTAATGTCATGTTTGTCATACGATAATAAAGTTGATAACACGAGAAAATATCAAAGATTGCATGTATGCATGTAGGAAAATTTTAATGACTTTTATTAACTTTATTAACAAAAATAATTTTTATTAATTTCATTAATTACACTAAACATCTTCTCGAGGCATTTCCTCTCAGAACTGTCTGTCATTTTTCGTTTAATCACGTCCCTGTAAAATCCCATACAAGGAAGCACACATATATACACCAGCAAGATCCGCAGACCCGCTATCAACGGCGAACAGCGGTGCAGAGGGAGGGGGAGGTGGAAAGAGGAGGGGGTTGAATGGCGGGAGATTTTAATTAGGATAACCCGCGGGGCTATACACTCCTGAATATTGCATTAGCATGAGCCTCGCTCGCGGCGAGCCCTTTAAACAAACATCTCGAAAAAGCCCCTCCTTTCGCCGACGGGATCGGCAGATAAGGGCACGGCGGGAGGGGGAGGGGAGGAGTCGGTGGAACGTAAAAGGAGTAGAGAGTAACGCAAATAGCCTTTTCGGTAGTTCAGTCACACGCGACTATACTTGCGTTTCGACGATCGGGACGGGAATGGCGGAGGGGTGGGGAGGGGGATGATGTTTACCGTTCACCGACTCGTTCCTACCCACCCATACGGTTTGTTTGATTTCGCCGCTAAATCCACGGAAATAACCCAGGTCGCACGGGCCCCAGGAATACGCCGGTCATCCGGAGAGCATTTCCGGATTACCGTAGTTTCATGCGACGTGTTTACTCGCGACGTATCCCCGCTGTTTTTAGAGCTGAAAACGCTTTGGCGCGACGTTAAGCGATTTTCCTTCAAGAGGGATTTCGAAATTTCCTACGAAAAAGGACACAAGTTCCATTTGAGGGATGATATTAAGCCGCTTGAAGGGTCCTCGACGAATTAATAATTTATGCTTGTATGTGTAAAAGCATTTTTGTATCTCCTATTTCTAGAATTTGAAAATTTATTTCATTTAATTTTTTAATAAAAAATTTTTATGATTCAGTAATTTTTATAATCAAGTATATATATATAAAAACTTTATTCAGATTAGTTCAAATTAATTTTATTTAAAGAATCAGTTATCTTATGACTTTTAGAAATTGTTTTTAAGAAAGTATTAAAAATTGACCTTTGACACATGTTTTTATTGATGTTTGAACAGTACAGTTAGTATTTTTAAATCTTGTATATTTACTTTTTTTTCAAAAATGACTGTTATGTATTGTTCTTCGCAGAAAAATAGTTTAAAATAAAAAAATTTGTTCTAGTTTTATTTTATAGAATATTTTTGAAATTTGAACCTAATTTCATTTTAAAAAAATTCAAAAATAAAAGAATAATGCTATTTTAAAGTATTTAGATATATTTTAAATTTGCTATTTGTCATTTTATAGAAATTAAATAAAATATTAGATATTAATTTTCTAAATTTTAATTAAATTTAATATTCTAAACATATCTTGATTTATTTTATATGTTTGGGACATTAAATCTAATTAAAATTTAAAGAGTTAATATTTAATATTTTTTTACTTCTTATAAAATAACAAAATTTCAGCATTACTTTTTTATTTTTAAATTTTTTTTAAATGAAATTAAATTTAGCATCCCAAAAATATTCTACCAAATAAAACTAGCCCGAGTTTTTTTATTTCAGACAATTACACGAGAAGTAACATACGTCACACCGTCAAACCAGTTTTAAACACGCTGCGCGCATAAGCTTGTCTTAAATAAAAAAAAAAAGATTAATATCCAAGATTTAAAAATACTGACATATGCTCTTTAAGCATCAGTAAAAATATATGCAAAGCGCCAAAAAGATAAATATTTCTAATATTAAAAAAAAAATTAAAATACTGATGTGCTCTTTAAACATCAATAAAAACAAATGTAAAATGTCAAAAAATAAATTTTTAATATTTAAAAAAATTTCTAAAAAAATAAATAAATAAATTTTTCATACTGCTGGAGTAGAGTCAGCCTTCAAACGAATGGTTTACTCTCCGCTATCGCGTCGAATTTCCTTCAATTCTTTCTCTTTGATATCACATCATCGCTACGCAAGGGGATACACACCGCGATGATAAATAATTTTGAAAACGTGAGCGCCGCGCTTGTAACGCGAATATTCTCGGTTTAATTGTGCGCGAAATTGCACGCCGTTTCAGCATGCATGACCCGCCGGCACGAACGTATATACGTTATCAGTCATTCCACGGCATAACTATCGCACTTGCGTACGTAACGCGTTCGCCTACCTACATGTACGAGGTCATTTCCTTTAATGTCGTATAACTGTTTATATTTGTTAATGGCTGAAGTTACACGATACTGTCTCACACGACGGACTTTGTCATGAGTGATGAGATTACCATATACATACTTTGGTAGCTGCACAATAAAAGGGAGATTATCACTTATATCCTGTGTATACTTTCTTATCAACTCTGATATCTCGTTCTCGTTTGAAAAGCATTCAAAAACGTGACATATATGTATTATATAATACTCGTTAAAATATTTTTAATTATACATACATATATATATATATATATATATATATATATATATATATATATTGTTAATTATATATATATATATATAAATTTTAATTATATATATATATATATATATATATATATATATATTGTTTATACATATTTATATATTAATATATTATATATTAAATATACATATATATTTTATATATTTTTAGGGCTGAATCTACTCCAGCAATATGAAAAATTGAAGATTTTTAGAAATTAAATTTAAAAATTTTTAATATAAATTTATATATAAATTTTTATAATTTATATATAATATAAATTTTGGATTATATAAATATTTACATTTTTTTGATTTTACCTAGAAATATTATTCAATATACAATATCTTACGTATCTTGCTTCAAAACAAATAGCTTATTTTCTTCTTTCTCTCCTACATTTTCAAAATCGCAAAATGTCACGTGTTTCAATGTAATTTCTCGTCGAGAGCAAAAAAAAAGCGCAGAGAAAACTCACTTGCTATTATTCTCACTGCCCATTTTTGTAGCTACTTTGTTGCGTTTTGTGGAAACTGAATTTCGTAATTGAATGATAACATCTCGTACGAAGCCAAACCCATAGATCGTGTGATTCTTTCGAGTTTTTCGAGCCACTGATAAAAATTCCGGCAGTTTCTCCCAAAAATTCAACATCTCTTCGCGCGATAGCATAATTGAAAAATAATACACCGAGAAAATAATTTGTTTCTCATTCTAGACGAATCAATCTTCAAATGTCAATGTTGATTCAGTTCGAAAAAACGCAAAACGTATAGCTCTTTTTGAGTCAAATAAGAATATTATTCTTATAATAAAAACACTTTTTCCTAAACTTTATTCATTTCTTTTTTATTTTGAATAAATTGTTATATGTATTTCTTAATTTCTAATTTGCGATTTACAATTATAAACGTCACATTTTATAAATTTTTTATCAAGCGACTTCTCGTCGCATAAATATATTTATAAATATAAAATAAAAACCTCTCATATTAATATATTAAATATTTTTATTAAATTAAATAAAATGATAATTCATATATCTCATTAAAAATATTAGAAATCGCAATCATTGCATGGCTAATAATTAATCCAATAATTAATTTTTATAAAGTTACCACGAAGCGAAAGAAAGAATATGACAATGCACGATTAATGCGTCCGTTAGTTCGTTTCGCGGATTCAACAACAAACGCGCTGGGCAATGGCGGGATAATTAACGGATATGGGGTAGCACCCCGAGGCAACGAACACGCGTCAGTCCGGGTGTTATTTCGACTACTAATTAGGGGACGACGAGTGCGAGAGAATCGCAGAGTGATCAACAGGCTGCGCGAGGGAGGCGGTTTCGTAACGAAGCCTCCTCTTCTGCCTCAATTATGCATGTAAATTACACACATTGACTTGGGGGATGTTCCCGCGCATTCACCGAAAACGTTACCCTATTGGTACACATACACTTACACACGCGCGCCCACCTAATTTGCGTTCCTTTAAATTCAACGTTCATACAAGATGTTCTACAAATTGCAAAATTGACAAGTTTATGTACGAAAAATAATTACGATGGCGAATATTTTGGAAAATTATTGCGGCTGGTAGTTTCAATAATAAATAATTGCGCAAATAATAAAAAAAAAATAATAATAATAAATTTTACATAAAGAAATTTTCCTCTTTTTACATAAAAAATTGCGAAATATATTCCAGTTCGTGTGAATTCATCAAGGAATTTACAATATATATATATATAAATCAGAGTAAAATTCACAATATTTAAAATACCCGAAATACGCGCTTCCACAGAGAATAGATTCCCGTGATTTCGGTAATTTACATATATCTCTGTCTGCGAGCGGTGTTACTTTGATCAATCGAGGGCCTCAAATTACAAGTTCTAAACTAACCGGCGCGATAATAATTAATGAGGAGAATTATGTTAACTCGGTGAAAGATTTATATTCGAGTCGCACGATAGATCTCTACTAAATTACGTTACGGAGCGTCACAAAGAGACTAGTTAGCTCGCAGAAACGAGCTGCGGGCTCGTAATCAAGCCGATTTTAATCACGTATGTAAATTACACGCACGAATTTGACGAACTTGTCAGACACGCTTCGATCGAAGAGATTGACAAGCTTTACAAAAGACTTGATTAGACGCGAAAATAATTTAAGAAAATAAATTTATATGTATCAAGATTGACAAGTAGACATAAGTATTTCTTGGAAGAAAGATTTGAAATATTAAAAAAAATATTAAAAAAATTAGAAATCAGATTTGCGAAAAGTGATGATTGCACAAAAGAATTATGTATAAAATATTTTAATTATTAATTCGACGAGAGATATACATAATTGAAAATATCAATTTTATAAAATAATTATTTATTATACTTTTATCTTCCTAAGAAATATGTAAATTATATATTTATTAAAAAATATGTATATTTCTTAAAGTAACTTTTTTATAAAATAATAACAATAATCTAAATATTTAATACATTATATTATACTTTTTTCTGCAGAATAAATTAATTAATAACAAATTAAAGATAATTATTTTACATTTTGTGAAGCTATATTTTTAATAATTTTTTTTTTGCATTTTATATTTAAAGCATATTTTTCAGAACTCATATTGCAGCTTATATATTTAGTATTTCGCATTCATTTTTTTTTTTTTGCTTTGCGGCCGTTTCATGCCGTAACCCTGCCTATACGTGAGCATATCAGTCCAGTCCGGTTTCATGTTTATTCGCCTCGCTCCGGAGACACGATGGCACATGAAAAATGAAGTGAACAGCATTTACGTGCGTCGCGCGATTTATGGTCGGTGCGTACATGTACCGTGGCGCGTTTTCGCGCGACCATTTTTCTACTGGGAAAAGATGGAAAATGTTGGGAGGAACCGTCCTCGTTCTCTCGTTATAAAAGCAGCTCCGATAACGTAAATAGGTAACGAGATCTCATTCTTTGCGCAATTTCAAATAAATTTTATTCAAGCAGATATTCCGTGCGAGATTTAATTCCAGATAAATGACATTTCGAAAATTGTTTGCGCGGAATATATGCTACGTATGAACTAAAATTCGAATAAAAATATTCAGGATTTATATGATTATATAAAATATCAGATTTGGTTTTTCAGCTAACTCACTGATAAAAGTTTTTGCCTTCTACTTTTTATAAAATGTTTTCAACAATATTAAATAAATTTATCAGAAAATATATTAGATGAGAAAATAAAAAAAAGGAATA
The DNA here is from genome assembly GCF_021464435.1 of Cataglyphis hispanica. Taxonomy (NCBI): domain Eukaryota; kingdom Metazoa; phylum Arthropoda; class Insecta; order Hymenoptera; family Formicidae; genus Cataglyphis; species Cataglyphis hispanica. The sequence goes on from NC_065970.1 coordinate 4,845,042, forward strand.
AATTTTTGAAAATAAAAGCTTTAAAAGTAAATTTTAAAAAATTGAATAAATATTGTATTATATTATTATAATGTCTTATCACAATCTTCAGGCAAGGGGGATGGTATTTTAATTTTCTCCTCCGGACTTCGATTATTTTATATAATATCGACAAGCCTTCATTTATGCCTTGCCTTTTCGAATCACCTTCGATGTTTACACGAAGTCTCGTGTTGGTGAAAGATCGTAATTTTACAGCGATCGTAACATTCTTTCTACGTGACAGTGTAATTTCCTCCAGCATCGTAATTCCCATGGCTTTGCGTTGCCATAGCTGTAGTCCTCTAGTAATCTGCCCGGTGCTTGCAAAGACACCAGAAAAGAGTCTTCGTAATTTTCTTTTACATTCGCAAATTATGCATGAGACTCGTGTTATTCGAATTTAAAGTGAAAATACAAGCAATCAGATTTTTACTCTCTATCTAATCAGACTAATCAATTAAAATTAATAAGAAACATACATGTCTTCTTCTAGGAGAATAAATCTATATTTATTATAATTAATCTAATAAATCTTATTTAATAAATAATAAATTTTAATTTTTTTTTTTTTTCGTCAAACGTCAGGCAAATTTTATTTTATCCAGATATTAGGAAAAAAAAAACACCTCGCTTTAGATTCTACAGTAATAAAACCATCAATCCTCGACGCTGATGGACGGGCGGCCTGTCCATAATGGAGGACGGTAGTAACGGGAATAGCTCTCATACGCGTATACATTGTATTTTGTCAGTGATGTAAAAATGGCGCGAATCTTACAATTTCAAATTCCCTTCGCACGCTCTCCTATTCTCATAGCGAGAGATATTTCTCCGCGGGCGGCCGGAGATACCAGACAGAAAAGGCGCATGATAAACGAGGAGTTAGTCTTTTATGGGTATAGAACGATTTATAGCACTGTCCAGAGAGAGAGAGAGAGAGAGAGAGAGAGAGAGAGAGAGAGAGAGAGAAAGAAAGGTGAATACGTCCACCCTGTAGCACACAGTCGTAACATTATTTCCCGGTAGAAGCATTTCTCGCGGATTTTGCGCGATAAATCACACGCGGGGAAAATTCTTAAACAACGTTCCCTTCGATCATATAATTGTAGGTTTCCTATTAGTTGTATGAAATGAAATAACAGTGGCCTTGAAAAATTATTATTCAAAAAAGACATTCTATTTAAGACGCTGCGAATGTGAGATCTAGCTTTAAAAATTCAGATAAAGTCTGAAAAATTTCTGAAAATATCACAGGTTTCCAAAAAATTATTTATAATGTTCAATAAATTTATATAGTATTAAATATTTATAAAATTATATATTAAAAAAACATTATATATATTACTAAAAAAATATAATAGTTTTATTAATCGTAAATGTAGTGTTTGAAATTACGCTGAAATTCTTTTATTTTCAGGATATAATAAAAACAATTAAAAAAAAAAAAAATTAAAAAAGGCACTTTATTGAAGACACAACAAAACTTAATTAAAAAATCAGATCAAGTATCAGAAAAACTGTTAATTTTCATTTAAAGTAACCAATGAAAAATAAAAATATTACAAGTTTACACAACTATATAAGTATTTAATAATTCAGTAATTATAAAAATGCAATATTAAAAAGAAAAATTTTGTTATATACATGGCTACAAAAAAAAAAAAACAATAGTTTTATTAATCGTGATTCCTCGACAATTTTTCAAGATGTAATAAAAACAATTTTAAAAAATTATTTAGTTAAGGAGTAAATTTACAAGCAAAGCGTATATAATACAAAGGATATTAAAGATATTAAACTCTATATAACGATCGATATAAATTCACCCAGTTGTATTCCCATCGCGATATTCCTCCATTCTGGCTTACCATGCTATTAAAACTCGGCTCCTCCCGATTATACTCCCGTACAATTGTTACTTCACGCAATTTCAGAAACACAACCGCATAACCGGTGGATTAATCCGCCGGCATAAGTTTAGCAACGCGGCCAAGTCATCCGTTTTTGACGGGGAAGATCGTGTTTCACGGTATCGCGGAATCACGAGCGCAAGCCTCGACGCGGAATAAATCGGGTATCAACGACACTAGAATGATCAATTCATTGTCAGTAACAAATAATCCCGTAATCGTACACGTAATGCCGTTAATACCGCGAGGATAACGGCTGCCGATAAACTACTACTCCCCCTCCCCTCCACCTCCTCCTCCCCTCCACCTCCTTCTCCCCTCCACCCGAAATATGCTATCGCTTCGCGAAATACGGATCATTTGCAGTCTCATGCTGCGGATCTAATTGGGGAAGGGGAGGGAGAAATGTGTTTTTTTTTTCATACAATCCAGTAGAAACAAACCTGAGAATTTATATTTATTTGTATTGCAATAGAATTGACAAATGAAAAATTAATATATTTATTTTTTGCCGAAATATTATAAATATTTACAAAGAAGAAATTTTCTCTCAGAAGAGAGCTGATATATTTATTGTTTTGCCAAAATATTATAAGTACAGAGAAGAGAAATTTTATCGAGGAAAAGAATTGTCAATTTTGCTAGAGAAAATTTTATTTAATTAAATTATTTCTTAAGATGTGTAATTAAATTAATTATTAAAATTAATTATTAATAAAATTGATTTTATTCTCATATATATATATATATATATATATATATATATATATATATATATATCGTATAAATATATGATCATATCAAAATGTATCAATATGTAAAATATTATAAATAAATATTATATGTACTCATATGTGCAATAAATTTTACAAAAGCGTTTGTATGCACGCACGAACACATCAAATATGCAAGAAAAATTTTAGCGCGCGAGTTTTTTGATGGCTCGTCAAATTTTCGATGGCTTTTTATAAATTATTATTTAATGCAAAAATATTTTTAATGCATAATATCCTGCAGCCTATATTCGACAAAAAAAGTATCACCATAGTATATGCGCATATATATTCCGAGCAAGGAAAGTTTAAAAAAGAATTTTTTACATTTTTTTTTCCCCGAAAGGCTCGATTTGACAATTGCATAAATTCGCGTGAATTCACGGATGACGTGTCTCTGACAGAAGAGACACCTATAGGACAACAACATATTTTACGGACAGTGACACAAATCGTATAGTTACAAAGATTCAAAAACCAAAGGTGGATATAAAAAATGACGTTTCGATGACAAAATTGAGGGCGACAATTCGTGTAATACGTGTAATAAATACAGAAAAAACATTTCATTGTTTATATTGATTTCTATCAATATAAACATGTGAATATCGAAAGGTTTGCAAACGTCAAAAGTCATAATTATTTAGGGAATTTAATTTAGACCCACAAGAACTCCCCCTCTCTTTTTACTACAATAAAAAATTTTAATTTAATTGAGATTAGTTGACAGTTATAGCTTTAATAAATACATATCTATTCTTTTAGGGCTTTCTTTATACGAAATGCTGTTGTACATATTTTAGCTTTTTATATTTCTGAATCTCCTTCCGCGGTCTATCTCGTATATTCGCGAACACACGAGCCATGGGAACACGTTGGAAATGTTACGAGTTAGGGAACCAGCCAGGATGCTTCGCTTCATATCCATATCTCGATGAAATACGAGACAAGTCGTCGAAGTAGATACGTTCGATATCAAAGTGCATACGCACGCACGCACGCACGCATTTGTCTAAAGCTGCGCGCATATAGATCTCATAAAAAAATAGCATCAATATCAGAACGAATATGTATGTTTCCATCTCTCTTTTAATGTTACTTTAAACCGGAAAAGAATTTTAAGCCCGTCGTATTGCTTGTCAATTTTCAAAAATAAAACTATCATATATTATTTACGCGAATTATATCTATCTTTCGTTTTGTTCTTCCTTTTTTGCAAAAAATCAAATCATTATTCTCTAAAATTATAATTATAAATCTTTCAAGTTTATAGAAATTTTTAAACATTCCAAAAAAAAAAAAAATAAAGTTAAATAATAAATGAATTGAAAAGAAAGACTTAAGTTTAAAAAAGATTTGAGAAACACTGGACAACACGATGCAGACAAGATCCAAAAATCATTTGATATTTGCTGCACTAGCTAGCTTCACCGTTGTTGCAGAATCCATATACGAAGCATATAAAGTTACCGATTGCGTGCATCGATGCATGTTTATGCAATGAGACATACAAAGTGAGAGATAGAGAGAACGAAAGACGAGAGAACTTCGACAGATGCATGGCATGCCTTGCAAGATATATATGGGCGTATCGTGATATTAATGCATTTTCGATATTGACGTAAAACAACGGGAGTTAATTACAAATGCAATCGCCACATGCATTATCCGTATCTTGAAAATGACACAAGCATCCATCGTTTTCTAAACATAAGAATAGGATAATCAGATATTTCAGTTGCTGAGAGTACCTTTCCTTTTTACAGATGTCTTCAAAAATATGGTAAAATTTTAAAATTTATTCTAGTTTATTTTTATATTCATGATATATATAGATATAGATAAAACTATACGTTTATGTGTCTGTGTGTGCTACATTTTTTGCGTCTAACGATTAATATTTTGTGTGAAAATCTCGTCCAAGTTTTAAAGAGCCGAGATAAATATTTATTTTTATAAAATCCGATATCGCATATTGAATAATTCGACTTTTTCTTATTTATTTTCCAATTCAGATGTCGATTCGATTTTAGTTATCTGAAATTCTGTTGACCGACATACGTCAATCTAAATTTCGACAAATAATTTTATCTGGCTCATCTCATCTTTTAATACAATATACATATATATTCTCGTATTTTAACTCTCTCTTTTATTAAGCAAAAAATTAATAGTTTTGTATCATCTTAAATAATATTTTATCACAACCAGATAACATTCGAATCGTTTTATGTTCGTCTCGTATGTAGCCGATTGCAAATCTGTCGCGAAAAAAATTTTCGAGAAAAGCCAGATGAATTACAATGTTGATTCGATTCGCGAGCGGACCGGAAGATCCGAATTCCCGAAAAATTCGCTATCTCGCAGGAAAACAGTACGTGCGATCCACGCACGATGCACGCACAATACGCGATATTTATGGATAAAACTTTTTTTGTCGCAGTACACACGCGAAAAAAAAAAAAAATCGCAGTGTCTGTTTTTCAGGTAATTGCTTTTCTAGAGAAAAAACCGTCACGTCATCCCCGACCATCACGTCGTTTTCAATATTTACATGTGAGCTCGTCACATCGCGCGCACAAATCGCGTTGTCGATTTTGATTTTTCTCTTTCTCTCTCTCTCTCTCTCTCTGTCCAACTTACATATTGACAAGAGAGAAAAATCGTTGCGCGGATACGCGAAGGGAATTTTTTTAAACGCGATACGCGTTCGTCAAATCGAGAATCGAACTGAAAATCTGAGCGTTAGATTTCCAAGGCCGAAATAATGATAGATAAAACTTTGACAATGTCACTCACCGTCCCTTTAAAACAAATTTATTTTTTATTCTTGTCAATCTACCCAAAGTTTATTCCATCAAAAATTCCATAAAAGAACGAAATATTATATGAAATATTTGGTTGTAAATATTATATGATTTCTAATAATTTTTATTCTTGTTTATTAATATTATTTAAATATCATTTTTAAACGGCTTTCGTCGAAGATTTCTTCTGCAAAGAAGCTATTTATATCGTATTTCTCGCGATTTGCATGGCTATACTGGTTTTAATAGCAACGCATTAAGAAGTCGGATAAGTAGTTATAGTCACGCAATGGTCAGACCGAGTCAATTCAGGTACCTCGGCGTAATAATCGCGTCTATTGGCGCTATCGAGCGACACGAATCGAAGCAACGATCCTTTCCTTTTCAACGATTCATCTCGGAAAGAGCGGAAATTATTCTTCCGACACCATTTGGTCGGCTCCGATAATACCTACTCGAACAGATAACGATGTGACGTAAGTGAGACGCAAATTATTGGCTTTAAAAATTGCTTAAAATATTATCGTAACGCGCATAATAGGTTATTTTTTATACATTTATTTTGAAGTATTTGTGAAACAATAGAGAGCTCATACAAATGCATTATTTCTGCAATTCATTGATTAAACCAATAGAATCTAAAAGATTTTATTTAAAGATATGTATATGTCATATGTCAAAACATTGACAAGAGCATAAAAATTTTATAGACTGTTCTATTATTTCTTCTGAGTATCTGTGCAAATCCTGAACAATTCTTCTAATGACTTTAAAATTATTATTTAAAATTTATATTGATTGTATTTTTATAGCAAAACACATATCATAATACTTATTGACTAATATTTGACAAGGAAAAAACGTTGCCAGCAAAATAAAAATTTTTGGTAAACCTTTATATTAGCGGCGACCTCATCCATTTCAATGACCTTGATATATGTTGTTAAGGACTCTAGGGGAGGCTCTGAATAACTTACACAAAATTTTAGCCATTGCTAATACCAAATTTTTCCAAAAATCATATTATTTTGTGATACTTTTATTCTTTATATAATCTAACTAAATTTATTTATTTGATTTTCCAAGCAAGTAAATAAAAAAGTAAATAAGAAATATGTTTTTTTTTTAGATTTCAACAACTTTTCGTTACTATTGTACAGCCAAAATATCCTTAAGAGCCTCGAGGATTGCATTTTTATTAGAGAATTTATTAGTATTACATTCGCCAAGTAATTCTAGAAAATCTAATTTCGCTTAAAGCTATCCGATGAAATAAAAGACATACGAAATAATGCCGGCCGAGCAAAAGAAAGAAAAAAAAAGCAAATTAGGGGACGAAAGCGTCGCTTGTAAAATGTATCTTTAATGACGGGGAGCGGCCGATTCGATTGTCGGACTTGTTTTCTGCTGTCACAGATATCGTACCAGAGTACAAGATAAATAGCAAGTAAAAAGGGACTGCTATCTTACTGGTCCTTCTCTCTCTTTCTTTCTCTCTCTTTCTCTTTCGTATGAAAGCGACTACCCCTTCTCGGATCTTCTCTCACCCTTCTGAAAACTTTTAGTCGAGTTTTACGCCCCTCGATAAACACTGATTGCCTCTTAAATTGTCATGAACTTGCACCTAATCTCCGTGCAATTGTGTTGCGAGAAATTGTAACTGTCGCTTTAACATTTCGTTATTACGAAATTTGATTATGTAAATAGTTATTTGATTGATCAAATTTCTTTATTCTTAACTTTATTTCGTTTAAAGGAATTAAAAAAAAAAATAATTTTTCACATTTGGATTATTTCTAAAAGTCCCGCAAAGGCCAAGATTCGTTCACGAGGGAAATAAATCTGGATTTGGATTATTTTTAAAACCTGGCGAAACCTGGTTCGCGCGATCTATTTACATGCACTTTGATAACGAAGAAGGTGCAACGGACTAATTCAGTCGAGCCGACCGGTTGCGTGACCGCAACCACTTCGGAGTGCAATGGCATTCAAAGCCTCGGGACGCAGGTGCTCCAGTACCAGTTTCGTGCCGCTGAATTGGCTACCGGCTGTTCGGTGCGACTATTTGCACGGTGTCGTGCAGTTTGTACACACGGGTGTATCCAGAGCCTCAGAAAAATGCCGGTGGAAATATATTTCGTGAGATATCGTTCGCGTTGTTACCTACCTAAGCCACAGGAATTTAATTTGCCGCAATTTTTTTCGATCTCAATCTGTTAAGAATATTTTGGCTGCTCAAATATGATAGTAGCAAGGAGCTGTCAAAATTAAAAAATAAGAAACATATTTCTTTTATATTGTTTGAAAAATCAAGTAAATAAATCAGGATTATAAAACGAATTAAAATGTCAAAAAATAATATGGTTTTTAATTTTACAGAAAAAAAAAATTATAAATAATACTTTTCCTAATTTATGACAAGAACGTTTGATTGTAAATATTCCCTGAAATTAACTGCAAGAAACAAAAAAAGACAAGTAATTTATTGGAAGATTTGAGATATTATAAATATTTTGCTGCAATTTTTAAACGAATAAGTGAGTCTAAATAGAGTTTTGCATAAATGTTTATTACAATTTTGTTAAGATATGGAAAAATTTTTTATTTCGTTGGCAATGTTTTTTTGTTAAATTTATCAATAAAATGTAATTTTCGATAAAAATCAATACAAATTTTAAATTTAAATAATTTCCAAACCATTAAAAAAAATATATGCTCAGATTTTGCACAGTTAAGAAAAAATAATGATAGAGTCTACAAAATGTTCATGCTTTTGTCAGTGTTTTGACATATAATTTTTTTTCAATGTTGATATAGTAAAAATTATAGAAAAAAATATAGAAAAAAAAAACAACTGACATATTACAATTTGTTGTACTTTTTGATACGTGAATTAATTATTAAATACTCTAAAGCACAACGACACTTGTGTAAACTCTACATATGCAAAATATATCAACATCACGATAAAATTGCATTACAACATTGCAGTGTAACAATGGCGAGCGACACGTGAACGATATTTTAATCTCACCCCGAATTAATCAGCTAACCGATCTAACCCGAGCGGGTGAATTATGGACCAGCTTGTGAATTCGTGCCGAGAGAGAGAGAGAGAGGCCTAGGCTCGTCGACTGTTACAAAACTCGCGTGTCTTCCCCACGACGTGGAAAAAGCAGCATCCGTCTGACCTTTCCCCCAATGGCATTGATGGACGAGACGATGATTGGGTATATATTCGAGGTTCGAACTGAGAAATAAAATATCGTCTCTAAGTTGGGGCCCCTGATGTATCTTTTCCAAGTCCTGGCAATGTTTCGGAAAAGTCGGACAACCGTAAACGGAAAATGGTTCGACATAGATTATTTATCGACAAGAGTAACTAGGTATATGTGACATTTTCATACATATATATTATACAAAGAATCTTTATATATATATATATATATATATATATATATATATATATATATATATATAAAAGTAAATTTATCAGTAAATTTAAATTGTTTTGCACATAAAGATATTATCGCAAAAAATGTGAATATAATAATATATGATAATAAAAATATCATAATTAAAATAATGCTTTCTATATAATATGAATAAGTGTGTGTATGTGTGTAATAATAAAAATTATTTTATATGTTTAATTTTCTTTTATGAAAATATTTGAAATATTATTTAAAAGTAAATTATTTAAAATATTTAATTTAAATAATGTATTTAATTAAATATATATTTATATATTAAATTAATCGTTAATAATAAAATTGTAAATTTATTACTAATACTATATTAAGTAAAATATTTGAGTAATTAATTTAAACAATATATTTAAGCAATTTTTAAAATATTATTTAAAAACTTTAAAATATATATAATTTAAAATATGCTTAATAATTGTAGATAACTCACCTCACAGTTGTTTGCCAATCGATGCCATCTCTTCCTCTTCTCTTTTTCTGTTCATTCTTCGTTACACTCACGCCGATAATCGTGAAAACATAGTTAATTACAATCGCACGCGCACTAATTAATAAAATATGACATCACACTTTCGATGCAAATCTTATAATATCGCGATGAAAAAAACAACGCATGTTTTCAAATTGTTGAATTAAATACAATTATATTTATTAACAATTTTAAGCTCGCCGTTCGACATCACTCCGAATCAGAATCCATCCATCTTGAACTTACTATGTTTTATTAATGATTATAAAATTTTAAAATCATGCAACGGATCGCGATACTACCTTCTAGCTCTAGTATCGCCACACGAATGATAATAAGATATGCATACATTCATATCACGCCACAAAATTTGCCATTCCTTTCTTATGTACATCGCGCTGTTGTTTATACACTTTGTTATCATCTGTGTTGAGAGAGAGAGAAAGAGAGAGAGAGAGAGAGAGAGAGAGAGAGAAAGAGAGAGAAAGAGATAATATAATATGATATTTTCTCTCTCTCTCTCTCTTTTTCCTTTTTCTTCTCTCCAATTGTGTAAATCTGTTTTTTTACTATTATTCCTACAATATAAATATAACACTATAACATTCTTATTAGTCATGGATATAAAAGGGAATAAAATCAATTTTAATAGTATTTAAATTTCCCAAAAAAGAAGACTTATAATAATTCTTGTATAAAGATAAGAGAAAACTAAAGAATTAAACCAAGCTCTCTGGATCATCGATTTTATCAAGTAGTTTTTACACAATATAAATGTAGCACTGCGTATTTTATTAATTCTAATTATTATTATTATAATTATTAATTATAATAAACATATTCTTGTTTGTGAAAGAGAATGAAATCAATTTTGATTTGGTATAAATTTGCAGAAGGAAGGCTTATTTATCATTTTCTCTTATTCAAAAATAAGAGGAAGCTCAATGATGGAGTCCAAGCTCTTTCAGATCACCGATTCAATTTAAATCTTCGTTAAATAACTACTAAAACAAATATGTTCTTCTATAGTTCTCTCTCTTCCGTATTCTCACCCTTTTCCGCGGACGATGACGGAGGGAATGGGGAAAGAATGGGAGGACGAAATAAAGCGAACGCCGAAAGTTCGCAAAGCCGGTGGAATTTTCAGACGCGTGTTCCTGCGTGCACTTTATTCCGCGGCAGCGCTACTTTCTCGCGGAGAAAGGGCGGAAGGGGATGATTCGCCGCCGTCAAGAACCCTCCGTCTTTCTTCGCCGGCGAATAAACCGCGTGCGCGTGACGGCGAATTCGCGATGGGGGAAGAAGAAGAAGAGAGAGCAGCTATATATGTATGAAAGGAGAACATTTCGGTTAAAGAGTCTTCTTCTTTTCATCCTCGCTGTTATTCAGAACGTAATATCGTCTCATCCCCTCCCCCTCCCCCCCTCCCGGCAGAACTCACCCTTTCTCGCGTACCCTCGGCTGTTTGCGCGTACTTTTAACGCCCGCGTTGCCACTTTCCTTACGTAATACGATAATGGTGCGTTAAGCGCGTTCAAAAGAAACTCCCCTTTTCTCCGTTCGTTCCTTTCTATCACGCGTAGCTTCCATTCGCCTAAATGTGTTGACGTATCTGGAAAAAACGGAACATATATTTATTCGTCGTTTAATTTTTCATAGCGCTTTCCTCAACAGTGATTAAACACGAAACAGCCATAAAAGTTAATATCTCTCCTCATAAACGATAATATAAGAGAGAGAGAGAGAGAGAGAGAGAGAGAGAGAGAGAGAGAGAGAGAGAGAGAGAGAAAGATATGTGTATTCATGATAATAGTTCTAGCCAAGTTTCCCTTTAATAGCATTCTTTTTAACGATTTTTCTTTTATTTCTACGGATATTACTATTTTATAATATTTCAGAAGATTTTATACATTTTTAAATAAAATAAATATATGTTTTTCTTTTACTTTATATGTATATGCACAGAATTAAAAAAAAAGAAATTTCTTTAAATTTAACTGCGTAACAATTTTATAAAATAGAAAATATTTACTATATTTTAAAATTTCATACTTTTATATTAAAAACTAATTATGTCGAGCAAAATGTGGGTGCAAGTGTGACAACCCTCGTTAAAAGAAGATTTTAAATTAAGATAAATTCGAGAGAGCACCTTTTCATGTGTGTGGTATCCATCACAGCTGCTTTATACCTGTTTTCGAGAGACTCTTGAGTACACCCAGAGAGGTGAGAAGTATTAATTCGAGCTATTGAACCTTGGGAGCAAACATCAAAGGCATGGCAGAAGGGAGCTATATCGAGTTTCTCCTTTCAAGTGACGTTTAAAAAATGTAGGTACTTCATCGTTTCGGGATAATTAGAACATGGGCAATAAATTCACGTAGAGTTGTTAATTTTTAATAGAATTTTATAATAATTTTATAATAATATTTCATAATAATAATAATAATAATACAATAATTACCTAAAATGAAATTAAAGAGAGCTACCACGTTCATTTAATACAAGTTTTTATCTGTACACATGCAGTTTCTTTTTGCAGTTTTTTTTAAGCAAATAAAAAAAATAAAATATTATAAGGAACAATAATTAATATTTTGGTAAGAATGTTATTTCCGAGATCCCTTAATTTGGTAATTAGGTAATTTTCATAGAATTTTTTATCAGACGAAGAATGCACCAAATCACAATGCGCAATAATTTCTGAGATATTGATTTCTAATAATCGTACTATTATTAGCAATATTTTCGCCACAACAATTGATGATAATTTTCTGATACCGTGTATGTTTTTATAAAATGTATTCTCAGTAGATTCATTTATTTATTTATGTATACAAAAATCGAACGCGTAAACGGGAGAGAGGCGGAATATCTTTCCTTGCATCCCCACCCTCAAAAGAAGCAAACCTAACCTAACTCACATATCCAAAAAATGAATCTTTATTTTAAGTATTATCAGCATTATTATTAATTACTTTAGTTATTATTATTTATACATATGTATTTACATTTATTGCATTAGAATTTATAAAAATTTTGAAATCTCGATATATTTAAAAAAAAAGTTAAAATTTCTTGTATTAAAATAAATTTGAAATCTTTATGTATTAAAAAAAATTAAAATTTATTATATTAAAAAATTTGATAAAGAATTCTGTGAAACTGAGCTCTTGTCGAAAATTTAAAAATCTTAATATATTTTTTCAAAAAAAGGTTAAAATTTTGAAACATTGATATCTCAAAAAATATTGATCGTAGCGCATCATGGTTTGTAGTATTTTTTTTCTCTAAAAAATTTATCAAATACACTTATCAAATTGAGGGATTTCGGAAATAACCTCCCTTATATTCTTCATATTTTGTCTGGAAAATTGAGGACAAAGGCAATTGGAACGAGCCAACAGATAAAGTACGGCATATCTCTAGTTTTATTAGAAAAAGTAACAATAACTTAATTAATACCTAAGGAATCAGATGTGAATCAGATAAAGCCAAATGTCAGAGAGGAGCTATATGATATTTGACCCGATTCTGAAGTTCTCCATTCGACCTTATCCGAATCGACTCCTTTTCTGTCTCTTTCATCCTTTCTGTCCTCTCGATGAAATGCGTTCCTCGTTACGCGCTGCACCGTAAATTCTGTCGTTTATTATTCACGGCTGAATCAACCCCATGGCCCCCTACCGGCGCGCACTAAAAACCTCGCGTTCTTTTTGAGGACGGATAATCAAAAAGAAATAAACCGGTCGCTCGCATCGAGACGATTTCCTTTTCGTGGGAAGATCGTAAACCGGCGGTATCTGTGTTCCAGCCTACTGTACCGGAGGTATACAGCGACAGCGCTGATTTTCACCGACTTGGAAACCACGATAGCATAGAATTTTTTCTACTTCTGCATTCCTTCAAACTTCTCTCTTTTTCGTTTGGATTTTACGATTTCATACAATGACTGAGAATAAAATTTATATGAAAAAGCTTTTTTTTATTATTGGAGATGAAATCTGTTTCCAGAAAGAATTAAATCAAGTTGCAATAATCTTTTTTTTTCCAGGAACAAGTAAAAATACACTCGCAAAAACACATGTATATATTTTAACTATATTGTATTTTTTATTCCCTTGCTTTCATATGAATATTTATATTAAATATTAAATATGGACGTACACGCGCGACTAAAAATAAATTTCAACTCTTTTAGAAATGAATTTTAAAATCATATAATATTATAAAATATATATATTTGTCTGTGTATGAATTATGAATTTTATAATTTGCAAAAAACTCGAATGCAACAATTTAGATTTCGCTCATATTCCTAAGAAATTTCTGAGAAATATATTTTCAAACTAATCATCACATTATATCATGAAATATAATTTCGACGATTTAATGCAAATATTTTATAATAATGACATATTTATTAGGTACTGCTGTAAATTTTTGAAACATCAAAAACTTTTAGACATTGCAAATAGACACTTAGACATTTGTTGGAAAATGCGAATAATTGACGATTCTATAAAGTATATATATCTACATTAACGCTGTAATTGGAAAATAGATATGGATTATTAGTGATGTTCTACTGTCAAATGAGAGAAAGATTCAATGATGACAGGTTCCATTTTCTTTGTCAAGTGGCAAATTTGAAAAGATTGTTCGTTCGCGAAATAATGCCGCAATTTCTCCACTTCTAGCATGGGGATAAGAAAAATAACACTTCGAAAGATTCTCATCGTCGAGGCGCTTTTTTCTCGCTGTGACAAAATGCTACCAATTTTTTCTCTCCAAGTTTCTTGGGAGGATATCCGCCCAAAAAAAAAGAAACTCCTAATATGGTAACGCGAATAAAAACTTTAATATTTTAATATAAATTAATATTAAATATAAAAATTACAACAAAAATATTAATTAGATCGATTATAAAAATAAACACATGAATAAATTAAGATATTGAGAAAAATATGAAACTGATTAAATTAAAATTCAAAAATAATTTACATTAATATCGTATTTGAGATTAAAGAAAAAATTATAAGCGAACATCTTGAAAATTGGAAGATTTTTGTACATTAGTAGATTAACAACGTGTTCGATTCTTTATCCTATTTATGGACCGCAATGCAACGCTGGTCTGATATAATACATATTTCTACGCGCTCTCTTTTCCGACTCAACAAAGCGAGAGAACGAGGTCGACCAATGTCCGCCCTAGTATTTCAAAGCACTTGAGAGATATCCGCAAATGGACCAAGTACACAAAGAATTCTCTCTCGAATACGGTCTTCTTCGTGCGCGGTTATAACCGTTTCCGCGGAAGCTTTTATCGGAATAGATTAGACAACTGAAAGGGCCGCCGCCATATTCTCGCGGCGATGATGTTTGATATGATCTTACTGCGCTCGGTGAGGGGGAGAAAAAAAAAATAATCCCTCGATGCTCGGCGGGGTCTTCCTTCGAGAGGGTTTGATATTCCACGGATCATTCGTCTTCGGTTTCCTTCCCTCGTCGGCGAGACGTTACGCCCGCCACACCTGGAATATCTTGCGGTGATCCCCCATTTTCTCGTTGGCGGGATTTTCAAGATAATCCCGCTCAGCCATCGCCGTCGGCCTTAGAAGAGAATGGGTGAAATGGAGAAACGCGTTGACGAAACAAGGAGAAACGTTTAACGCTAGCTTCAATAGCTTCAAATGAATGTTTAAGTCCAAAAAAAAATGAAAGATACGCGCGCGCCTAAAGTACAATTGCGACTATATAATAAATAAAATTTTCTTTTTCAAACTTTAGGTTGGAAAAAGTTAGCGAAAATTCCGAGGAAAATTATCGATCATTATATGCAAAAGTTATTATTGCAAAAATTGCAAAACGAAATTATTAATACTTTTAAAATATGCTTATTTAATTACCATTTTTTACTTCAGTATAAATGTATATAATAATAAAAAATGTAAATATATATCTGAAAAACAAGCGTCCTTTTGTAGCATATTAATAATTAAAATAAAAAATATATGAAATTATAATTATATAAAATACTAAAAAAATAATAATAAAAAATAAATTACAAAATGTTTCAAACAATAATAAAAATAAATAAAAGATTGCGTTTTGCGGGCATAAGAATATCATATTAACCACAATGATGGTGCGCATGCAATTGCGTATAAATTAATTAAAATTTAATTTTTTTAATTACAATTAATAACAATGTTTAAAATTATTGTAAATAGTAATCAGTTTTATTTTACAATTATATATATGTAACAATGATAATTTATCGATTATCATGCGCGCTTTCCCGGATGACCAATTCAATTCAATTGCGAATAATATCGGAAAATTATGAGTCGCACGAGAGAGATACGAAAAAGATTTGCCAGATACGGACCTCAAGTTGCTCGTCATGGCAACCGCGGTAAAGCCACGGGAAAAATCCTGCCCAAGAAAAGTTAAAGTTTTGATCCCGTCGACGATCCGATATCGTGGTACGTGCCGAACATCCTACGAGTTCTGGCTAACTACCAGAGCTTTTCCCTTCAAGCTCCTCTCTCATCCCCCAGAAAAATAGACCATAAGGTCGTTAGCTGCCCGAGTATCCTCACTCAACGACGTTAGTCTTCAAGATGTGACTCGCGCTTCCTGAAGCTAGCATTTTCATTAAAAATTATTACATGAGTGAAATGTAATAATTACCTTAAATAAATAAAGTTTAATAAGAAATGTCTCTCTCTCTTTTTCTTTCTCATTTGCACGAATATTAATCATCAATATTATAAGACAGTATTTGTCATTATATAATTTTTATTTTATTTTATTATTTGTTAAATAATTTATAAAATTTTAATTTGTTTATAATTTGGTTTACTTTAATTATTAATTTTACTTTAATTATTAATTTGTTATAAAAAGTCGCTTTCTCCAATATTTACATATTTTATTATTATAAATTTATTTGTTTTATTATTATTTATTTATTGAAGGAAATACAGATATAAGTATATTTTGATAGCATTAATAATTTTTTAATGAATAATTATTTTAATTTAATTATTATATTACACTTAATTATTATAAATTTAAATATTTTTTAGTAATCTATATAGCTATAATTCTCTTTATATTTTAAAAAATTTTAATTATTATTGTGTTAAAAAAATTTCTTATTTTTCTAATATATATTTACATATTTTATTATTGTAAATTTATACTAAAAAAATACTGAACAAATAAGTATATCTCAATAGTATTAATAATTTCTTAAAGCTGTAAAGTTAGACCATTATAAAAATATATACGTAGTATCTCATCGATGCG
Organism: Cataglyphis hispanica; assembly: GCF_021464435.1. Classification (NCBI taxonomy): domain Eukaryota; kingdom Metazoa; phylum Arthropoda; class Insecta; order Hymenoptera; family Formicidae; genus Cataglyphis; species Cataglyphis hispanica. The sequence continues at coordinate 4,861,830 of NC_065970.1, forward strand.
GTTCCAGACATCAAATTATCAGCGCTTGCAACACAACAGGACTAAAATGACGGTAAACCAACATCGTGCGAGCTAACGGCGTTCGCAATTTTGTCGATAGCGCAATTTGCCCGCCCGTCTCGTTGCGTTCATGTACATACACACGCTCACGCACACGCATATCGTAATCGCGTAATATCTCTCGAGATACCAGTTTACGCCGTGCAAGTGCCAAATTGCAGCTGCAGCTGCTGGATCTGCGCGACGTGAAATATCCGCTACGATAATAATAATAATAGGGCCGCCGCCAGGTCAGACATACACATTCTATTCCGCAATTGTTTCGTCGCGTCGTAATTATGGGCATTATTTCGTATCTCTCGTCTAATCCACTATACCCGCCACTCCTCGTCCTGTCACAGCCTCCCTCAACTCGTCAGTTATACATCATAGCCTGCGGGAAATCGAGCGTATCCCTCGTTATATTTCATTCCTGACTAAAACATCTCACGAGATATTTCGTGCTCGTACTCCACACTTTACTCCCAAATTCGTTGATAAACTTCCACGCGAGAGTTTCATGAAAATTCTCTAAACTTTCACGACAGTTTCTCAAGAGACAGAGAGAGATATTATTCTTCAAAGTTTATAAATTTCTACGAAGATATATCTATGTAAATATATTTATTTCTTCTTTTTCTTTTTTTATTATTGATTATAAACTTTTAAACAGCATACCAATAAACATTTCTCACGATCTTGATGATATATGATACATGATATATGATATGTATATAATATGATATATAATATATGATATATGATATATGATATATGATATATGATATATGATATGTATATAATATAATATATGATATGTATATAATATGATATATGATATATGATATATGATATATGATACATGATAAATGATGTATAATATATGATATATGATATATGATATATGATATATGATATATGATACATGATATATGATATATGATACATGATATATGATATATGATATATGATACATGATATATGATATATGATATATATGATATATGATATACGATATACGATATACGATATACGATATACGATATACGATATATGATATATGATATATGATATATGATATATGATATATGATATATGATATATAATATATGATATATGATGTACGATATATGTACATATAAGATAATATATACAATATATAATATATATATTTATCATAAATATTAGTTGTTTATATTTCGATATTATTCTTATAATTTTTCAGTTTTTATCTTCGATTGACGTCATATCGCGATCTTACAAAACATCCTCTCTATGCAAGTAAGTTTTTCAAAGCACTTTTTCATTCTACGGTTCTAGCGTTCGATTTCCCATGAAAATTGAACCATTTTCATTTCCCTCGAGATTCGCTCGCTAGATCGTTAAAAGTGCTACCCCTTGTAAACGCTCTATTACTCTCCGGATGTCGGATGCATCCATCGGATGTATGCATCGAGATGCACCGACTGCGCAAGTGACGCGCGCGACAAAAGCGAAACGCAAACATCAAGCGAGCCGAAAGTTAGATAGAATTGAGTTCGCGAAACTACGACGACGAACAATAACGTCGGCTTTTACAACTTGTAATTAAATTACCTTGCACGCGCGCGCGCGAAGTCGCGTGCGAATTTTGACAGGCCTTGACAAAACTCGCAATTTTTCGGAAATATTGTCCAGCGTATGAAAAAGAAACGCAATTTACATACGAGTCATGTGCAAGGAGAGTACAATTATTTTTAAATGAAATGAAAAATTGAAACTGTGACATATTGCTCACTGCTGTATAGATTTGTATAAAGTACAATTTTTTTTCTTGCTCAAAAGCTTAAGAAATAATAATGTAAGATACATGCATATCAATAGTTCTTCATAGTTTTATATATCAATGTGTTGATAATTTCAGTTCTATGTCTAAATATAAAACAATAAAAAATACGTTTTATTTAAGAGCGCCCAGTCTATTCTAGCAGTATTAAAAAGAGTTAAGAATTAAATAAATATTTTAAAGAATATTTGAAATTGATTTTTTTGACGTTTTATATATGTTTAAACAGTATATCAGTATTTTTAAATGTTGAATATTCAGTTTTTTTTTGGAAATTACGAGCCTCTGCGCCTAGCATGTTCAAAAATGCATGGTTCAACGGTGTGACATGCTATTCCTCGTTAATTGTCTGAAATAAAAAAAACTTGGTCTGGTTTTATTCCGTGAGGATATTTTTGGGATACTGAATCTAATTTCATTAAAAAAAAAAAAATAACAAAGTGATGTCATTTAAAAATTGTATGTCTTATTTTTGCTGATATTTTTTTATTTCTGAAAATTCAGGAAAATATATATTAATTTTTTAAATTTTATTTAAATTTATCTAAAAAAATATTTTTCATTAAATTTTTCATTTTTCATTTTTTTTTCATTAAAGAAAAATTGAAGTTATGCATGTCTATTAGCTTTCAAAATATATATATCATATTAACTTAAATTAAAAACAAGTTTTAAAAAAACGTGTTCAAAAAACGTGTTCAAAAAACGTGTTCAAAACCGTGTTTGAAAAAACGTGTTCAGAAAAATGTTTAAAGAAAACGTGTTTAAAAATTGTGTTTAAGAAATGTGTTTGTAAATCCGTTTAAAGACACGCTTTTTCCTATTCAAAGTTTTATAATTCTGTCAATTTTGCAAATTTTTTAATTAATTTGAAAGATACATATTCTTCAGCCATCATACTTTTAGAACATGTAGACAAAAATATTGATTATTTTTACCTTATAAAGTAAACACTGCGCTTTCAATTATGTATATTTCTCTATAATTCATTTTATTGCGAGAAACTTTGCGCGCATATGGATGCATCTGCGAGCGGAACCGAAACTTTATCGGAGAGAAAAACGAGAAGAAATGGGGAATCGGGATTTAAGGGCAGTAGGATAGCGATGGTACTCATAAAACTTGCACGCATCCGAGACCGGCGAGAAATAAAAAAGGAGCATGGAGAGAAAGCCTTCCGGGTTGAGGAAGAACAAAACGAAAAACGACAACGCCGGCGGATGCATCGGGCAAGTCTGCACCGCACATTTTCCTATCCTAAGACAAAAGTATTATAAGTTCGAGAATACTCGAAAGCTGGCGGTTCTCGCTTCCGCATCGTGAATCTGGACGTTCTCCCTTTTTTCTCGGATCAATCCTTTGGAGTCCCAGGACTTTGTGATCGTGTTATATGTATATACTTCCTTGCAAAACATATATGCGTGTATCTCTCATACAAACAAGAGATTGTTTTCCAAAATCTAACCAAATAATAAATATGTAATAAACAATTATTTTCTCCGTAATTATTTTATTTGATGTTAATTAATTCTGAATGATAACTTATTGACATTAAGGATATTTTGACTGTCTAATAGCAAAAATTAAAAAAAGAATTTTGTTTATATTGTTTGAAAAATTAAATAAATAATGAATTATAAAAAGAATTAAAGCATCACAAAATAAAATATTTTTTAATTCTTTGTAAAAGAAAATAATTGTAATTATATTTTTCTTATTTCTGACAGAAATTTTTAATCGTGAATATCTCCTGAAATCAATTGCAAAAAATTAAAAAAAAAAAAAACGAGTGATTTATAAGAAGATTTTGGGTTATTATAAGTAATTTGCTGCAATTTTTAATAGATAGCTTTTAAATGTGTAAGTAGATCTAAATCAAATTTTGAATAAATATTTACTAACGATTTTTTAATATATGTGGCAATTTTTATTTTGCTGACAATGTTTTTTCCTACAGATTTATTAATATCTACAAAATTTATCATGCTTTTGTTTATACTTTAACATTTGATACATACATCTTTAATTTCGTCAAAATTTCAGATTTTTAAGAAAGAAAATAAAATTTCAGACATGTAAATAATTATTTTAATGATTTCTTAATGGAAACGTTGCCAACGGAATAATCTTGGCTGCACTTCGAAGAATAACAGTCTCAGGAGAGATTCTGTCTTGCATCGTGTTTTTGAGGTTAAAGGAAAGTTAGATTTACTAATGGCGTCGATAGTTCACATCGCCCGAATTAAACTTTCACGAGCGGGGCTCGCTGACTCCCGCATACTCGATTCGCGGGTTTACACGATCGTTACACGAGTGTCATGCATAATGCATGTACTTTCGTACACTCTAATCGGCAGTTTACTGTTAATCGACTGCCATTGTTTCCGTTGAGGGACGCAGCTTCGCCTCTCGCGTTCTATTGTTCGATAATTTCATCTCCTCGAGTGCTCATCCGAGGGTAATATGAACACTCAGGTGTGAAATGTCATTGTCTTTGATGATTATTGATCACCGCAAATGTGTCAAAGTGGAAACAATAAGTCCCTTGAAATCTAAATTTTCCGTTGTTTATTTTGTATCGTCTTGTCAATTGTGTGTTTTTAGTACAATAAAGTGTAACAAATCTCAGTAAAATATGTTTGTTATTATATATGATAGAATATCTTATATAAAAAAAATTCCCAACTAATTTTTCTAGCGAAAAATTTTAATAAAGGTTTAAATATGTGTAAAACAATTTAATAAAAATAAAAGTAGATATTTTTCTATCAAAATGCAAAAAGATAATTAATATAAAAATTCAATAAAAATTTCAAGTAATTAATTTAAATCACTATTGCTCAAAATGATCATCTTACAGTCCATTACAATTCTACAATCATGTTTTATCAAATCGCATTTTATAATTTTGTATTGCTGAAATTTCATCGAGGAAAAACATGTTTTCGAATCGAATCGGGACGGAATTATAGAAACGCTCTGCAAACACTGGCAAACCGCAGCTGAAAAGGATTGAGATTAACAGCTAATTACAGCCATAGATATAATTAATAAATTATGTATCGCACCGTGTCAACGCTACACAGACTATTGTAAATTATGTTTCCCATATGCAGCTGTTTCGCACAAATCCTATTCATTCTATATAACATTCAACATTTGAGAGGAAGATCGCAAAAAAGCGTCAATACGAAAAATTAAGTTTTAGAATATTTAAGAAAAATGTATTTAAAATATTCATTTTATTTTGCGAAATGCTCGGCGACGACCTTATTAATTATTCATTAAAATATATGTAGGGAGTTTCCTGTGTGCAAGTATTATAAAGTTAAAAAAGTATTATATAGTTAAAATTAAAATGTTAAGAACTATTTTTACTTTATTTTATTTTTCCAATATTTTGCTAATTTTCAGTATCTAACTTTTTTATCATAAATTGGTTTTTGAGGCAAAAAAATGTTTCCGCCCGGGATTGAACCGGGGACCTTCCGCGTGTTAGGCGGATGTGATAACCACTACACCACAGAAACTTGTTGTGAGTACCTTCACTTCCCTTTATTGGTACTCATAATGATATATAATTTCTTGTTCTAAATTACATCTACTTGAAAAATACCATCTTAAACATTACTTAAATTTATTAAAATTATGTACAAAAATTTAATGTATCATAAAAAGTACATTAGTAACATTATTCCAGAAATTTTTTAAATTATAATAATCTCTCATATATATATATATATATATATATATATATATATATATATATATATATATAATAGATACTAAAAAACATACCATTTAATCGTTTTAATAAATCATATAATCTTAGATTTTTTAAATATTTTTTTTATAATAATTTAAATATACAGAATGTCTCTAACCACACGTACAAATCTTTTAGAAAAAGGGAAAGTGGATTTTATTAAAAATTTTAATGACTAAATTGGGTACACTCTATTATATGATGATATTTTTAATTTCTGGTGCCGACTCAGATTAAGATGTAAAATAACTCGTAAAATACTTAATGCAAAAATACTTTATTATATAATGTTTTGAAAAAGACTTAAGAAGGGCTATAAGAATATGCAATAAAAAAATAAGAGGTTCCATTAAAAAAACTTGAGATAAAAATTTTTTGACCCCTTCACCTAAATAAAAACTAAAACCACAAACTGTAGCTTTCTCAAAATAATTTAATTATTGTCTTAAACCTTTCTGTCTAAAATCAATATTTATAAAGATATCTTAGAAGGCAATTTTTCTTCACTCTGTATATAAATAATTACATGTGCGCGGAGCGTTATTTTTATTCGTCGGTTTTAGTGAACGTACTTGGTGATAAAAATTTTATCACGACATTATCACAAATGTTTGCTGCGTATCACTATCATAACCTTGTATGACGTAACGTAGTATCTGCGTTTATACTCAAATAAGAATAATCTACAAGCATACATATTATTACAAAATTGACTGGCGAAATGTATGTGAATGTATTTCTAGGAAAAAGATGTGTTAAAAGTTCGAATTTAAGTCGTTTCTACAACAGAATGAACTGCTTTCACCAAAAGTGAATAGAACTACACTTGTTGCTAAAGCCTCCATTGTGTTTTGGTCGTAGCCAGCAATCTGCTTTCATCCCGGATTACGTGAATGATCCGATTTTCAAAAACATACAAAAATTTATATACATATTGACAGGCTAACAGCTGATTAAATTTGTATTGCTATTTTAATGTGTAATTAAGATAAATATACGCTACATTAATTCCAATAATAATTTCTAATCAAAATTAACATAGAATAATGGATATAATATTAATCTCGAATAATCTTGTTGAAATTAATCGTGCCAATAAAGCAAATATAATTCAAATACAAAGACAAATAAGATTTTTTTTTATCGCTAGAGGATGTATTTCTCCATCGGATAATTAATCCGAAGGGAAAGTAGCTTTCCCTTTTGTTCGAAAAAGCTGATCTCCCTCCCGGATAAGACCTAATCCCTAAAAGCAACTCGCGTAATCTTTCCTCTCTTATCGGGTGTCGCGTATCCGAATATCCTTTAGTAAGCCCTTCGTTACCGAAGGCACGCGTGCGGGAGGAAGCACGCGCGCGCGAAATCCTCGAGGGGCCGAGCTTTAAATATTCACGATTTAATCTAAACTTACATCTTATCGAGGCAATCCCGAGCCGCGGATTGGCTGTCGTCGCTTCGACGGACGAGCTCTCTCGCGAACGTGCAAGTTTCGCCTCGAGGGTGCAGAGCCGACGATGACGATGAGGTTGCGTCGTGCAAACGAGGCGAATAAGGAACCTTCTTCTCGAATCTCTAAGGCGACAGAGTTATGTCGTAATATTTTATGGCAAAAACGGTGTCGCATCGTGATACCTGTTTCGATACCTGTATCGAATTATTTCCCCCATCGGAAATACGCGCGACATTTTTCCATTATCTAGGGACTTGGACATGTTGGACTACACAAGATATTAAAACTAGTTTTGATATTTGTCTTAATTTAACGATAATTGTCTTAATTTTGTCCCAAAATTCGAGATTTTTTATTAATTATTATTAACAATATAATAATTTATTTATTTATTTATATAGTAATTTTAATTAGTTATTATTAATATATATTAATTATTTATCAAAATAATATCAAGATTTGAGATTGTCAAGATCATTGGTTTAAAAAAAACAAAATATGCGTATTGTGTGTAAATTAAATAAAAAAAAATCTATACAAACTTAAAGAATGTTGTTTAAATTAAATGAAAACATTTATGTTAACAAATTTAAAAATAATTGACAAAATAAATAGAAATGAGGAAATTTCTTTGGTTTAATAAATGGATTAATGCTAACAAATATAACAATTAAAAAAGAATATTAAAAAAAATACAAAGTTATTAGAAAAGAAATCATTAAAAAAAAGAAAAATTATGTTAAATATATATTATTTTAATTACATTGTTTAGTATTTAATGAAATCGAGACAAGACAATACAAGACAAAATTTTTTGCTATCAGGATTTACTTAAGATTAAGACAAGATATAAGTTTCCTAGAATTTTCAATATCAATAAAATATTTTTACAAATATTGTTTTGTCTTAAATTTTATGCAATCTTAACGCTTTAATAAAATAAATCAATTATTTTGTCAATTATTTTTATTCCTTGTATTTATTATTTATTGTATTTATGAATACTTGTTGTATTTATTACAATTAAGATTTATAAAAGTAACATAAATAAAATTCTTGAAAATAATATGTAAAAATAAATAATAAAAAGAAAAATATAAACGTGAAAATAATTAAAAAGAAACACATTTATTACGTCTATTCTATCAAATGTAAAATAAAGTTGGTAAAACTGCACTGTTCATAAATTGATTGAAATGAATTAGCCAGAATTTAAAGCAATGTACATATCGTTTGACAGTATGGCGGCTCCTTTGTCAGTATTTTATAAAAAGATTAAAATTCTTAACCAGATTGTAAAATATTTCATTTTCAACCGTGATTTGAAAATATAGTCGCTCTTTATAAAATGCCTAGATGTTTTATAAAACGACCGCTTATGTAATCTGGCTATGACATATGCATAGTGACAATTATATAAGTGCTATGCTCGTTCAATAAGTGTACAAAGAATTTTTATTCTTTTTTATTGGCACAATTAATTTCAATGAGATTATCTGAAATTAATATTACCGGTTATTCGATGTTAACTTAAATTAAAAATTATTAAATGCGAAATTAATATAATGCACATTACATATTAAATCAACGATGCAAATTTAATCAGCTGTTAACTTGTCAAAGTTTCCGTACATTTCTATTTATGTTCTATTTATAGATCCGTATTAAATTACTGTAAAAAAATGATCGTCGGTGATGTAACTGCGGTAAAAATTACATAATTTCATTGTTGAAACGCAAGGAAAGGAACGGCAAAAGATCCCCTTTTACGGCAAATTTTTTCTCTCATCGCGCAAAAGTCGCCTTTACGATGATTATTATGTTCGGGAAGGAGGCTTGGGAAATTTGGAAAAAGCGATGACGATGCGCGGAAAAAGCAGAGTAATAGGCACGCGGTGTGGCGGCAATTTATTATCTGGGGAAAAAAAAATTAGTTGTTTTCCGCGTTCGCGCGCGGAAACCGCTTGAAAAATCCCTCGTCACGTTACTTACAATTCTCCCGTGCAATATTAATGAGCTTCCACCTGTCATGGCAAAAGTGCGTCGCCGCAAATTCATTAGAAAAAGTACGCAGTGATTTTTTGCTCTTCGCGTTTACCTTATTCCGTTGTATATGAAACGTTTTCTTTTTTTTTAATATTCGATTACCTTTGCATCCAATTATTACTCACTAGAAATATTTAGATACATAATAATCATATATAAATATTAATATAATACATAAATATAAATTTTTTAAAATTTTTAGATTAATATAGTATATAAATATATTTTTTATTCTATGCTTTTAAGAGATGAAATATAGATAATAGAATATTAAATATATTTAATGCATTCCATGAGTTTTGAGGTAATATATTTCATAATGATAAGGCAGTTTTGTAACAGCAATAACTCAAAAATCGTTATCATCGTCAATATAAGTGCCTCTGCAATATTGGCACATCCTATACATTATTACAATCGACCTGCTCTCGTCGCACACACACACACACACACACAGACATAAAAAAAGTTGAGGAAAAATTTGCTGACGCATCTTATAAATGAAGGGTTTCGGGCAACAACATGTTTGGCCACGCGTGGCAAATTTTACAAATGATCAACGTCTGAACAGCGCCGTAAATCATTAACGAGATTTAATAGAAATTTTTGGAAAAATTCGTGAAAAGAGTGACATAAAATTTCTACTTTACTCGACCCGATATTGTCAAGACATCGTATAATTATAGAGGCGAAACGGTGTCTCGGCAATTTTATAAAAAAAAAAAAAAAATTCTAAAGCGATGTCATGTACGAATACACACGTCGTTTTATTCGCACCTCAATCGCCATTGGCAGTAATTACAGAAGAAATGCCGCTGTCGATGTTAATTGAAATATCGACGCTGCCCTGAAAGATTGATCGGGGAAAAAAAAAGAGAGAAAGAAAGGGAACAGCGAGACAATTACAAAGGTCGGACTAGATCGACGATATTTCAACGTCAAACGTGCAAAACCGGAAGGAGCGAAATGCGCGAAGGACACGAAAAAAGCAGCGAGACCGAAACGCGAGGAGTATCGCTGCCAATCGATGTTCCGCTAATCGAAGGCAAACGAGTCCATTAATATTCAACGGAAGAGAAAGAGAGAGCTGACATATATTCTCTCTTAATATTGTCAAAATATTCCGCAGCGTATTACTTTTATGTTTCGTGATCGGAAAAGCTTTCGATACACTCCTTTTACTTGGCGAGGCAGTCCATTAACGATATTTATGTAAGCGGAGATGCGACGTAATAGTGAAAGAACGATGAAAATATTAAATGCATCCAATATACACACATGATATGTCTAAGAGTAAGATTTATTGATGTATATTTGAAGAATAAAGTTGAAAAATATTGCGAATAAAAGTCCTTTTACCATTTTGTAGTTTTTTAAAGATTTTTTTCTTATCATTTATTCTTATTATTTATTTCTGTTATTTATTATTATTTATTTTTATTTCATTTATCTTTATCATTCATTCTTATTACTTATTTTTATCATTTATTTTTATTATTTATTTTTACTATTTATTATTTATCCTTACTATTTATTCTTTTTTTATATATTATATATACGTATATGTGTGTGTAACATATGTATAAATATCTTATATATATTTTGTCACACATACACACACACACGTATATTTTTTTCTTCATAAAATCTGAATAATCATGTTTACCGCCCGATATAATAAATTGGATTTAATTCAAATGTCATTACAGCTTTTTCTCATTTACGATTGACACAAATATCCTCGTTTCGCGGTTGGCTGTTTTTCAAGACTGTTTCTCGTTTTCAAAGAAGACTGCTTCTTCATGTAAGAAGCTACTCCACTCGATATCGATTATCCACGGCGTTTGTTCCTTTTCTTCCTTTCGTCATCGCCTTTTCTTTCCCTTCCCCCATGCTGTTTGGCTTTCGCTCTCGTCACCACCTAATCGTCCTGAAGATCTTAGATTCTCACAAACAGCGAGAAATTCCCCTCTCGATTGAACGATCCTCGTCTGTACCATTCACGGTAAATCGAAGCGAGCTTTCTCTCTCTCTCTCTCTCTCTCTCTCTCTCTCTCTCTCTCTTTCTATCTTCCCTCGCAACGGTAATTAAGAGACCTTTGCAGCGATTTGAAAGTTAGAAGCGCTCGCATTCTCAGCATCCACAAATCTTGTTCTAATTTTATCCATTCCATATACATCGGCAAAGATAAAATAAAATATCTGGACTTTTTTACGAGAAGTTCTTTCGAGCTCTGTTGGATAAAAAAAAAGGAATATAAGATTCTTAAAATTTTTTTTTTTATATAGATATTTTTTCAAATTAATCAATTTTTAAGCTTTTGATAAGACTGATATATTTTCCAATTTTCTTTGTCTTTAAATCAAATTATCCTTCATCCGCGTAACAAAGATTTCACGTCACCGTCGAAGGAAGGAGCGAGGTTTATACATCGCGTGCGAACGAACGTCGAGCATCGTTTGAAGCACTGATTGATGCCGCCAGGCAAAAAAAAAAAAGGAGCGCACCAACCAGCGGGATGCATGGAAACGAAAACGGGCGGGGAGAGAGAGAGAGAGAGAGAGAGAGAGAGAGAGAGAGAGAGAGAGAGAGAGAGAGAGAAAGAAATCGGTCGCAGTCGCGCTTGGCTGCATACGTCAGACGCACGTACGTGCATCGATTGCCGCCAACTGGATGCACATCCCTCAGGAAATGCGCTAGAGGAGCTGGAACCTTCAGTCGACCGAGACGAAGCCCGAGCACGCAGCTACATCCGCGAAATAACGCTACGCAATTAACGATTTATTGAATCGCGTAATTACAAGTTTTTAAATGGCCTTGCAACCCTAGAATCTCTGCAGATCTCATTAAATTTCTAAATTATCGTGCAATGTGATAATATTGTAGCAATAAAATTAATTAATCTAGATAATAAATACAGTAATATTCAATAAATATAGTATAAGTTAGGTTAGGTTAATTTAATTATCGTTATAGGTTAAGTTAGTTCGAGATAATAATAAAAAAATATAATTCAATACTTTTTATATAAAAATGAAAACCAAAAAAAATACAGAAATCGATATAAAGAAATATTTAGAATTTTTTTGAATCAATCTCTGTGATTATAAAGATAAGGGGTACTACTTCTAGCTTTGCGGTAAATTTCTATTAATTCTTTTTTTTTAATATTATTGATTTCTGAGATTGCGTCACATTTCCTTTTTCTTAAATTGCTATTTACTCGCGTTATTTACTCGCACGGCGTATCGAGAGGCCCGATCGAAAGCTCAGCACACGGAATCGCAAATTGTTTGCCATCCACCGAAGAGGATCCTCGTGAAACGCGCGCGAAAGGAGTATCTAGGATATGTGGTATCCGAGTCTTCTCACGACCATCTACAGGGAAGGCTTCAAAGGAAGCGCATAACGGTTTCGGTGGACCCGGATTCCGTTAAGCGTGTCTGTTGTACAAACACGAATTCTGAAGCCGAGGTCTTGGCCGATACACTCTCGGTAACCAAAACAACTCGCGTGATACATATGGGACTGCGTCGTCAAATATACGAATCGCGAATGAAAATGCTAGCAAATTCTAGTAGTCCTAGGGAGTTTCTAGTAAGTTTAGAGAATGCGAATTTTATTTCTCTAAAAGCAAAGAAGTTATTATAATTACATAATTTACATTTTATATTTTATAGGTTTTTTTAAAAATATATAATTTTTATAATTTTATAAGCTTTTTTAAATACAAGCAATAATAATACATGTGATAATAAATAATAGTCTGTATATTTTACATAAAAAAAAATCTAAGGAAAAAATAAATCTCAAAAATAGAAAATCTTGAGATATCTCTAAAAATTTTTGTTTTATATAAAATAATATTTTTTCTTTTTTAAAAGAAGACATGGATGACGAGGAAAATATTATAATTACATATAATTAATAAAGATATTAAAATATGGAGATTGCATGTGTGTTCGTTCTTAAAAAATAATAATAGTCAATTAATTCTATATTTATTTTCTTAATTATATTTAATTTAATTTTTTTTTATTGAGAGAAAAACTCCAATGTTGTTAACATCTGTTATTAAAGTCTCAAACGAGACTTCGATGGATTAAAAGATACTTAAATTTTCTTAATCGCCATAACGATTACGCACGATAATGAGAAATTATTCATGGTCCGGGACAAAATTAATCGGCGAGTTATAAGATAATCATGAGATATAAATGGATTAAGGAAGATTTATAACAATGAAGATTTGCCTACGCGATTTAAAAGATAACTATCTTTATTTAAAGCATTCTAGCGTTCAAACATGACCAAAGAGAGAAAGGCGTATATATTAAGGCAAATGTATGTATGATGCATGTATGTGTGTGTGTGTATCTAGAGAGGAAAATGCTTGAATTGAACCTGTGAAAACAACGCTACGTATCATGTTCCCTTCGTACTGACATCATGTTGCACAAGGCGAATATTCACGATGCTCGCGCGCGAATGCACGCCGTTTCATATCAAGTGTATAATTCACACGGTGATAAGCTGCATTAATTTATCCGACATATTGCACGCTCGTGACGTAAGCATCGAACCACTGCGCCTTCGAGAAATAATTTTTTTTTTTTCAATTTTAGAATAATAATATACTGTAATATTGTTGCATTATCATAGTAAGAAGATCACTTTGTATTAAAAGAAATTATTATACTTCCCGCCGCAGATACTATAAAAAATGTATAATATATAAAATATATAAAATAATTATAATATTTTCTGTGTCTTCTTTTAAAGAAAAATAAAATATTATTTTACATAAAATAAAATATTATTTTACAAAAAAAAAGACAAAGGAGATTTTTGGAGATATTTCGTGAATTTTTATTTTTAAGACTTGTTTTTTCTTAAGATTTTTTTTTTTACATAAAACATTTATTATAATATATTATATAATTATATTTAAAAAATGTAAAATATTTTAAAAAATATAAAATAATTATATGTAATTATAATAACTTCTTTGTGTCTTTTTTTAAAGATAAAATATTAGTTTGCATAAAAACAAGGATTTTTCGGAAATATTTCAAGATTTTTTTTTTTCATAAGAGACTTATTTTTTCTTTAAATTTTTTTACATAAAGCATGTAGACAATTATTTTTTATCATGCTCGTATTTTTTTTAATTAGCAATTCAATGTTAACAAGATTTCATTTGTTATTCAATTCACAATCAATTTGAATTCACCGAACAGAACTGAAAGCTATTCAACAAGTTAAATGTAATAAAAAACAGAAATTTTTATTGATACGCCGCAAACAAAAATTTAAGATTATCGGAGCATTTATGTTTTATTTATAATAACGTATGGAAAGGAAATAAAAACGCGTAAAAAAACGAGAACACCATTGTTACAATTATATTAATGAACGATCGTATTAACGAACGCTTCATTACGATAATTAAAGCTTCCACTTTAATAAATGGTCGTGAGAGAGTCTATTGATTACATCTATGTTCTCCAAAGAATGTAAATCTCTTTAATATCATTGAAACCAATTTTACTTTGTATAAGAAAATGGCATTGATTGTTATCTAGTAATTAATCTTGATAAAACAAGAAATAAAAAATAAAAATAAAAAAAATAAAAAATAAAAGTTTTAATAAATATAAAAAAAGTCAATCTTACATTTGTATAATTAATTTAACTTTAAAATAAATTTAATTTAAAAATTTAAAAATAAAATATTTAAGTTTTACTGTTACATAAACAATTTTCAGATAACCAGGATAATCGACATCGTTGCCACAACTCCCACTAATACTTAACCTCATAAATTTTCTTGTAAAGTACTCCTTGTGTAATCAAGATAATGAATTATCAAACGAAACTTGTTCTTCATTCGAATAATCTATCATTGTACTTTAAAAGTGGAAAGTTGCGTCCGTCCGGTGGTTCAGCTTACGCTACTTTATCTGCAAATGACTGAGCGTAACTACTTGCTTCTCAAGCAGGGAAGCATACACATGCACGTACGGCACACGAAAGCGGAAGTGCGCAAGCGCGCGACAAATAAAAGTTTCAGAACTCGCCGATTCTGTGTCGCTCGATCCAGATGGAGAAAGAGAGGTTAGGACTCGAATAAATAAATGAATATCATCGTCGTTTGTCTTCGTCTTTCAAAGATGAATTTTTTGTTCTCTTTTACGTACAAATCATTTTTTATTTTAAGGATGTTTTGGCTGTACAATAGTAAAAAGCTGTCAGAATTTAAAAAGAAAACATATTTCTTACGTTTATATTTGTTTAGAAAATTAAATAAATAAATCTGAATTATAAAATGTTATTAAAGTATTACAAAATAATATGGTTTTTAATATCTTTCTGAAAGAAAATAGTTGTAATTATATTAGTATTTTTTTTTCTAATTTATGACAAAAACTTTTGACCATGAATATCCTCTGAAATCAATTGCAAAAAAACAAAGAAATTTACAAACGAGAAATTTACAAAAAAATTTTAAATTACTATTTAAGTATTTTGCTACAATTTTTAGTAAATAATTTTTAATCAAATAAATGGATTTAAATCGAACTTTGTACAAATATTTATTAGTGTTTTGTTAATATGTAAAAATTTTTATTTTGCTGGCAACGTTTTTTACATTTTCCAAAAGTATAAGTCTGAAAAATATGTCTTTCACATTTTATTGAAAAATTCACAAAATTGATGAAGTTGTAAGACATAGAATAGGATGGCACGCGCACGTCTTTAAATGAGCCTGTCATACTTTGAATGGATTTTTCTTGAAACATTTTTCAAAGTTAATGTGATGAATATCTTAAAAACTAATGGACCAAATAAATTCAATTTTTTTTAAATAAAAGAGAACATTTTTGAACAACTAAACTTATTTAAAAAACTTAATAATTAATATTTTTTTGACTTTCAGAAAATGAAAGCAAAATCATAATATTTAATTTTAAAATGAGTCTACTTTATTATTTTTTATTTCTTTTTAATGAAATTAGATTTGCTATCTCATAAATATTCTACATAATAAAACTAGATCGAATTTTTTCATTTCAATTATACGAGGAACAGCATGTTACATCGTTGAACTATGCATTTTTGAAAACGCTACGCGCAGAGGATTGTATTGACAAAAAAAAGCTAAATATCCAAGATTTAAAAATAAATATTAAATATTAAATTTTAATAAAAATATATGTAAAACATTAAAATGATCAATTTCTAATATTCCTTCAAATAAAATTTTCTAAAAATTATTTATTAATTTTTTTATATTGCTAGAATAATTGCTGGATTTCCAAATATTGCTTTAGTTAAGTGCAGATTTATATTATAAATTCTGATGAGAGAGAAATGAAAAGGAGCAGGAGATACATAAACATTAAAAAATAACATTTTAAAGGATTTTAAATTCACTATATTTTTGAGAATGTTTTCCAATGTGAGATAAAAATAACGTAAAGTTTTTAACGAAATATTTTGAGCGAATGAAAACTATTTTCGTAAAATCGATATTTCTAATACCTGTTCGAGCACAGGGAATATTTGTCGCGAGCGTTAAATTTACGCCACGTTACGTAGCTAAATTTTGAGCTTGATCAATATTGATATCAACATGCTGCATACACTATGTCAACAATTCTGGAAGGAATGGAAAACACAATGTAGTTTTATATTGGAAAAGATTGTGTCTGGATATAATGCGGATCCTCTTTTCGATCTAGAAAAATCGAAAAAGACGAGCCGATGAGAAAGAAAGAGGGCGGAAATATCAGCAGAGTGGTCCAGTCGACAGTAATTAAGAAAGTTGCCAGCGCACGAATCGTCTCTTATTAAAGCCCGACGTTCCTAAATCGGAATTTATATCTAGGTTACCGTTCGGACGCGCCTTCCGAAGGAAGGCGAATTTATCATCGAAATTATGCGGGAAATTTTAATTAACTCATCCTCCGTTCCACTCTCGCTTGTTTCTCAAGATTCCTCCCGAGAGTAGAAATCGCTTTGAATGACACAGAGTTCGAAAATATTTTATCACAAATATCTATACTAAACTAGATTGCTAACAAGAATCATCATTAGAATTAGAATAGTATAACTTGTGTCAGATAGAGTTTCTGACGTATGAGAAAAAATGGCACTTCTACATTTTAAACAATTATTGCGTGTGATATTCAACAAAGATTTTATTAATTATTGTTTAGATCTAACAAGTAAAATATAAATTACTAAAATAAGTATAAATTACTAAAATAATAATTATTTTAATTCAATTTTTTGTCACAAACTGTCAAACTGTCAAACTGTCAAACTGTCAAACTTTCGAACTGTCGAACTGTCAAACTGTCAAACTGTCAAACTGTCAAACTGTCAAACTGTCAAACTGTCAAACTGTCAAACTGCTAAACTATCAAACTATCAAATTATCAAACGATACGAGTGAAGCAAATCACACATTTTTTGTTTTTAAAAGATTTTCTTTAGCCACACTGATACATACCGACGTTGTAAATAAAATTCACACAAACAACACGTTTCACACACACAAGACCGCTGCCATTTTTTTTCATACAGCCGGAAATTTTATGCGACGCAAGCCTCAATCCGAAGCTTTAATTAGCAATCTAGTTTAATATAGATATCTGTGCATTTTATAAAAACATACAACGAGTCAAAAGTTTAGAGAGCTTACTAAGATGAGAAAATGAAAAAAAAAAGCTATAAAGATTCGAAGCAAGAATATATTGATTTATATGAAATCCGCTTGGAATACAATTTTATTCAAAGAAAAATACACGAATTATAGATATAATCCATAATCTTCCTTCGATTTATCGTGAGAATTAAAAACAAAATTCCATATACAAACGTTATTTTTACCCTCGCGCCGTTATTTCTCCGCTTTCGGTTATAATTTAATCTGTAGCTCCTGGATAGAAGTAACGTGCAAAACAAACGGCTCGAAAAAAGGTGAAGCGAACGCGAACGCGGGTTTTCGCGATAAATTCCCGAAGCTCCCGATGAAAACCTCATGAACGAGGACTCTCGTGATATAAGCGAGTTATCGGCTCTCGCTAACCAAGTTAAGAATGTCCTTCCTACAGGCGTTGCACGGCCGTAATCGCGCCAACGAATCCTGGCAGTAACCCGTTAACGAAGGATCATCCACAGGGTGGATTCTGCCCGTGAGATTTCCGAAACCTGTGAACGTCGCGCTTTTACGACCCATCTTCCTCTCTCTCTCTCTCTCTCTCTCTCTCTCTCTCTCTCTCTCTCTCTCTCTCTTTCTACGTTTCTCTCGCCACACCCGCAGGACATTATTTCAGGATTAAAGCTGCTGTTCTCTCGCCCGGGTATATCAACGGTGGATAATATACGAGCGCGAAATTCTCCCTTGCAGTTTGCAATTCGACCCTCGCAAATTTGCGAACGAAAACATTCAAATGCAATATTTCGAGAGACACGTGAAAAAATAACTCCTGCGTCTTTTCCCCGAGAATTGTTTCACGCCTTCGCGAAGCGAATATATCTTTAAAAAACATAACATCGTCTGGCTGGATTCTAGTATAAATATATTAAAAGTAAATAGTAAAAAGTTCTAATATAAATATACTAAAAATATATAGTAAAAAATATACAGAGACAGAGAGAGAGAGAGAAAGTTTTCGATCGTGTCAAATTTATAATTTTTAATTAAGAGATATTTTATCTATTTTGATACTCTTCAAGAATTTATTCTTTTTATTTGTGTAAATAAATTGTAAGACGAGTGTGTTCGTAATATATTATTTGCGACAGTTTTCTGTTCGAGACTATTTTCACGCACACGTAGACGCTTGAATTATCCTTCACATTTCTGCATGTCAGAAAATATCAGATACGTTTACGCGCCGTTAAATCTTGCGATATATTCCTCATTTTATCATTTATTCGTTGCATATTTGGCCGTTCAACGTTTATATTGCTCGTAAAATACAAGAATATACGCCACCTCTTACAAAAACCCTCGCTCTTATCAATATATCTTTATTTAAGTAATAATGTGACAAACGACGTTTTATAAATGCGATGTCGGGATCATCCGCGAACGACATGTATCGTGGATATATTTTTTCCTATTAGCATGTACGAGCCAATGTTTATCGCGCAAAATATTTTGAAAGGCAGTGCTTGGACGTGGTCGCAACGCGCGCGCGTCGATGTTATATTTTATTTTATATCCCTTTGTTTGTTTGTTTTTTTTTTTCACGTAGCCCATCTATATGGACGCCAGACGCAGACACGGTGGTATAATTCCCGACACGCGCCGAGCATTCGTTGTTATTTATCTCTGACACCATGCACAATACGTGTAATCCTCTTTACGCTTCCACCCTATTCCCTTTAATGCCGCGGCTATTTGACATAAGCTGATATATCTCTCCTTACAAGTCCCTCGGGGAAAATATTACTTATGCAATGGCCCGGTGTCGCTGTAATAAAAATGTATTTCCAGAATGCTTCCTTATCATTTTTATCTCGTAATACATTATATAAGGCGGTCGCGACTTGCTTTATTTTCATTAGCTTATGATAATGTGACGCGTCAACGCGCGTTGTTTCTCTTCTTTCAACATCTTGTGCGACAATCAAAAAAAAATGGATGATAGAATTCTATCTCCGAAACAAGATTCACTGTAAAAAAATTGACTAAGAGATTTTGGATAAAGTGTCCGTGAAGCTTTATTGCAGACACACTATCCGAGTTTTCAGACTGAATGCTGTCTGAAGGCTGGAATGTTATTTCCGGAATCCTCCAATTTGATAAATTATTTTCATAGGATTTTTCATTAGAAGAAGAATGCCGCAAACTACAATGCGCTACGATTCATAGTTTTCGAGATATCGATTTTTAAAAGTCGTAATTACAGCAATACTTTTGCCACAATTGGTGATTTTCTGACATTATATATGTTTTGCAAAATATATCCTTAGCAGATTCATTTATTTATGTATAAAAATATCAAACGCATAGGCAGGGAAGCGTTTCTTTCTCTGCACTTCCATTCCGAAAGTAATGGAGAAAAACTAACCTAACCTAATCTAATCCAACCTATGTCCGTGAATCTTATTGTATTACCATTTATACTTACTATTCTCATTTCACTTATTATTCTTTATATATATGTATATATTCATTTGTTGCATTACTATGTAAAAATTAAAAAATTTTAATATATCTAAAAAAAAAAAAAATTAAAATTTGTTGCATTAAAAAATTTTGAACCTCAATATATTTTTTTTCAAAAAAAAAGAAAATTTTTTATATTAAAAAGTTTGATAAAAAATTTTATAAAAATAATCTCTTGCCAAAAATTTTTAAAATCTCAATATATTTTTTCAAAAAAGAAAAATTAGAATTTTGAAACATCAATATCTTGAAAGCTATTGATCGTTGCGCATAGGAGTTTGCAACGTTCTTTTTCTCGATAAAAAAATCTATCAATATACCTATCAAATTGAGAGGTCCCGGAAATAACATTTCCTGTTTAAATTTTTAGACACACTTCAATTTTCAGACTTTTCTCAACTTTTGGAAAAATAATTTCAATAACTAAGACAGATTGTTTCAAATTTTTTCAAATACCTGGATCTCAAAATTTAGACAACAATGCGTCTAAATTTTTAGAAAATTTTTACAGTATTTATTAAAATATACAGCAGCCATTGAGCAGCGAGAGTTGATCTAAAAAAAAAAATTTATAAAATATTTATAATATATACATTATAATTTACATTTTCTTCGCGTGGGGTAATTTATTGGGCACCATCAATGATATCGAGTGTCAATTAAGTCGCGTCTGCATCATAATGACGGAAAGTACGATGACTTCATTCACCGGCGACCCACTTCCTGTCGCTTTAATATCTGCTCGCGGGTCTTTTACTCCAGAATAAAATAGCTAACGTTTCCCGTCGCGGGATGCGATTTCATCCCCCTTTTCCCGAACGAGGGGTAGGTCCGAGCGAGCGAATGGGTGGGTTTATATACGCCGGCAGTTGCACAAGTGCAAAGTTTGTTATTGACACGATAAAAGCAGACCGCGCCGGGCATTATGCAGATCAGGAAATTCGTATTCCTCCGCGCGCGAAAGGGAGAAACGGAACTGAGAAGAATGGGAAGGGGATGAAGCAACGAACTGTGGTGAGGGGTTCGGTAGTTGCGGCGACTACTCCTTGCTTCGTGGCTTCGGCCTTTAACTATGAAGCTATGTGTGTGTACGAGTACGTAGTGACCCACTCTCGACCACTGCTTTAGCAACTACTTGTGCGAAAGGGGAATAAAGGGGTTGGAAGGAGACGACTTGTTCCAGTGTTTGAAAGTTGCAGAAAAAAAACACAAGTTTTTGTCGCCTTTATTGTTGGAATTCTCGCATCTCTCGATTCATTTGTCGAACGAACTGTTGAACCGAAGAGAGAGGACGCGTGTAAGTGGATAAAGACGCTTTTGGTCAGACGTATGTTAAAAGGAAAAAGATAATAGCGATATAAACGCGGTAAGCAGAGCACTGTTATATGTATTATACTGCAAAAAAATATGAAATAAAATATCTAAAATTTATTTATTAAAGCAAAGCAAAATTTTGTTACATTAAATTTTTTGTTTATTCTTAATTATTTTATCTGTAAAAATATCTTGTAGTTATGTATTTTATTGAAAATTTATTAAAATACATAATCGTATTATGCGTTATTAAATGTAACAATTTTAATATTAAAACACTGTGTAATAAAAGGATTAAATTTTATATCGTGTATAATTCTTTTTTTTCACATTTTTATTTTTGTAGAAAAGACATGCTTAATAACATTGAAGCAATGTTTTTAGCACGCTAATTTTTTAGAGAGATAAAATGCATATTAAATTATATATATTAATTGTATATTTTTTTTGTATAACAATTTTTCAGATACAGACGCGAGGACTTGGCGCCCTTTTTAATTGTTATTTCATTTAAAATAATTTTTTGAAAATATACAATAGTACGCCCGGGATACAAAGTTTTTTTACTCCAACAATTCCAATAACACACAATGATTATACAATATATGTATAAAAGTATGTGTAACATTTTTATCATTTTTAAAATATGAAAAAAATGTTGATTAATTAATTAAACATGAAATCTGTGCCATTGTATCCCTCTGTTGGTGTATAAAACAATAAAAGCACATTGTAGTTTTAAAATTATGTAAAAGATACGAGAGAGATTTTCAGTTATGCTAAAATATTCTATCAAAAAATTCAGAAAAATACTTTTTAATTGTACAAATGTACATAAAAAATGTACGAAGCGTAACATTTGTATTAAACTTTATTGCCCGCAGTTCGTGAAAACGGTGCGGAAATAAAAATTCCGTCGTAAAATTGTAGTTTTAATTTACAGAGAGAAAAGTTGATATTAGTCGTCTAGTTTTAATTTCACTAATTGTAGGAGCTATCAGTTTCGAGAATATATATGAGCGCGAAAGCGCGATAGAGAAGATAAAATAATGTTTGTCGGTATGCGAGGAAACCGTGTCTCGAATAAACACCGCGTCATAAAGACATGGGTTTACAAGAAGATATCTTAGCAGTCTGACGCTTCGCAAGGCGGATCCTCATAATGCTCGCAGTTTTATGATCTTTACGCAAT
The DNA here is from genome assembly GCF_021464435.1 of Cataglyphis hispanica. Taxonomy (NCBI): domain Eukaryota; kingdom Metazoa; phylum Arthropoda; class Insecta; order Hymenoptera; family Formicidae; genus Cataglyphis; species Cataglyphis hispanica. Next base: position 4,884,651 of record NC_065970.1, read on the forward strand.
GCGTTTACGCGTTTACAAGTGCATGCACAGTATGATGCAGTTACCGCTGTTTCCTTCGTTTTGGCCGAAATAAAAATTTTCTCCACGAGAAAATATACGCGCAGAATTTAAGAAAAATATAAAAATTGTATATCAAGTTCTTTGTGCATTTTACAAATATATATATATATATATATATATATATATATATATTAACTTTTACTAAAAAAATGTACTAGATCCAAAAAATTTCTTTGGATTAAAAAATTATTTATTTAAATACTTGCAACGGAATTAACTGTTTTAATCAAATAGTAAATATAATTAAATTAATAAAATATAAAATAAAAGTAGAGTATTTGCAAATAAAAAGAAATTATTTTTTATTTTTATTTGTTTGTATTCTAAATTACTTCCTTTAAAAAACATTTTTTAATTTTTGGTTGTTTGCTTAAAAAACAGATTTTTTTTATTTTAATAAATAATTTTTTATCTTCAAATATAAATATTATATTTATTTTAATAATATAAATATAATATTATATTTATATTAAAATTTTTAATCTATTTTAAATGTAATTTTAATGTGTGCATTTTAAAAATTATAACAATTTTTAAAATTATAATTATTTTTATTACATGCAAGTAATAATTTATTTAATTTAACAAAAACTATTTTGCGAACAAAGTACATATATTTATTTGAATAAATTAAAAGATATCAAAATTAACAAAATCTATTTATTTGATTGAGAGAAAAAATTATTTTTAGTGCAAGTATGGAAAAATTAACCCGGCATAAAATACAGTCGCGCCTTCTTTCAGACTTACTGTGACTCCGTATATGCATACGCACAGCACGATCGTACCGTATCACGTGTCTGCAAATAAAGCAGCTCGGATGCAACGACGCATGGCCGTTATTTCCTCGTTACGCGACGCGACTCTTGTTTTTCCAGCCGGCAACGTGGGCGCGCCTTGAATTCCGGACGGTCGGCTCGGCAAACATTCTCGGGGGGGAATTTCGGAATTTCGCAAAATGAAGCGTAAAATGCTTCTACACTTCGGTGGACTTCAAATTCTTGCGATACCGCTCCGTCGAGACTTTTCTTTAAAATATCCGAAAAACGTCCATTAAATTTTTCAGCGTCTCGTTAGACGCAATATTTTCTGCGTTCAATAAGTTGTTAAAAGTTCTTTAATTGATTCTCGAAATAATTTACAAAAATATTCAATAAATGAGCGTTAAAATCTTTCTTTCATTATGCGAGACAGTTTCTTATTTTATCTTTTTTAATCGAAATTTTTATTAATAAAGAAATAAATTGACTTTAAATATCAAATATTTCAGAATAAAGTAAAGCAATTACTCATTCATTTGCAAGCCCCAGTAGCGAAAAAGTTGAGAAGGCAATAATAGCGCCCAATATACGACAATTTAATGCAACCGGAAGATCAAACGATTATTGATTAAATATGAGTAAAGATAGAAGCCTATCGATAAAAGTATTTTACATTATTACGTCCTCCCGAAGCAAATTTCCAGTAAGACGTTGAACGAGCTGCCATTTTCTTTTCTCGTATATATAAAACATTTAATTGTAAAGAAAAAATTGTTATATATATATAAATGAATATATAATACAAAATTTGACATATTAAATGTCATATACACACATGTAAAGTTTCCGTCAAATCTTGATAAAGAATTTTTAATAATACAATGCAATAGTACAACTTTTTCTTTTTAGTCAATTTTCTTAATTATAATATTAATAAAAATAATTGCAAAACTATTTTTTTTACTTTTCTTTACTCTTTACTAATGAAGGTATTTTTATACAGTATTAAAAATACTAATATTAGAAATTTGACAAAATTCGATAAATTAATTTAGAGTTATCTGATAAAAATTTCGCGAGAGACTCATTTTTAGAATCAGGTTAAATCCACAATAAAAGTTAATTAAATATCGAATTTTCTGAAAATATTTAAAAATTAATTTCAACGCTTCAAACATGATTTAGACATTTTTTCCGAGTTCTCAAATTATTTGAAATATGTTGCTCGCTCTTTTTACAAGTTTTCGTTACATTTCCACTAATCCGATATATTTTGACGCGCATGATTTGTGGCTGGCGCGTTAATACCCCTTTCGATTAGAGAGTTCCCTTTACCTTCCTGGCGGCGGGAAGTCAGGTATTATAGCGCTTCTCAAACGCTACCCTCATAATCGAGACGAGCCGAGAGCGTCGGCCTTAATTGACGATCTGAAGGGGGGAGTGGAGGGAAGCTGGAAGGACTAATTACTATCCGATTTCTACTGGAATCTCGTTTACCGCGCTAGCAATAAAGAGGCCCGAGATACCGCGATGTCATCGACGCAATGAGAGTATGCCAGAGAGTATTGCCTTTCCCCTTCCCCTTACCCCAAAAAAGGGATGTTAATTAAAAGGGTTGCTTGATGAAATTCCATTTGTGGAAAAAAAAAAAACTCTGACCTTGTCCCAAAAGTCCCAAAGTTCTGATACGTTTCCCATAAAGGGACTTGACATCAACATCAAAGAACAGTGGGAAGAGTAATTTTTTATTCTTGATGGAAAATCTTTCCTCAAAAAAATGTTCTCTTATACCGAAATAAAATTTTTGTCGGGAGAATAAAAAAATTGCTGAATAGAAAAATTTAATTTAAAAGTCGAGCAAATCACAGGAAAACGTATACGATGCCTGTTATAATAAACCTAACCTGTTACATTATTATCATTATGTCCTTTTTTTTGTTTCCTTTAACAATCTACGTTATAAACTACCGAGAATTGCGTACAAAGAAAAAATGATTTCTTACAGAAATTTTTCCCTTTTACTGAAATATGAAACCGGTCAAAGGGAAATTTGATATAAGAGGGGAAGCTATTCCAGCGCCACTGGACAAAGGGGCAAATATTCGAAACTTGATATGTCCTTTGTGTCGCGGCTTCGGGCAAAGACAAGATCATCAAAGCGATATCCCACATTACGAAACGTACAAAGCGTACGCGAGTTTTAGTTAATTGACTACGAAGCGTACTTAATAGGAGATAAGTATTTGAGGGAGGGAGAAAAAGGTGTTGTAAATAAGTACATATATCCCGAAATCAATTTTGGTCACCGAGATAATTAATTTTCTCGACAGCTAATTTCCTGACGTACGCATATATTGAAACGTAAAGTTGAAACCAACGGAGAGATGGAAAATTCAGAGAAAGTTCGGACTTCTCTCCAGCAGCTTACGGTCATCAATTTACGCTCGCGCCATTTTGGCGTATCGTTAAATATTCGGGAGAAAAGTTTCATAGAGCTTTCCATAAATCAATTACGGCGTTTAACTTCGTTTCGCTATATTCGGTAATTATAAGTGGCGTTGCTTATCAGTAATAAATTATAGATTTCAAAGATGGAGAGAAAAAGAGAAAGAAAAAGAGGGGGAAGGAGGGAGGGAGAGAGAGAGAGAGAAAGAGAGAGAGAGAGAGAGAAAAATTCGCGCTAATAAATCATTTATGAATAAAATAAATGCGGGAATTTCTATACATTGATTTTTGCAATTTTTAGTGTTGATTTAATGATTTATTTTATTAATAGATGATTTATATTAGCGCGGATTTCACAAAGAGATCGTGAAGAGATAACAATCTATATAAAAGATATATATATGTATATATATATATATATATATATATATATATATATATATATATATACAATTTGTTATATATAGATTGCTATCTCTTCACGATCTCTTCGTGAAATATCGAGCAGTCAATAGGCAACTGCAAAATTTAATGGCATTACGAAGCACTTATCGTCTTCTGAAGCTTATCGGATCGCTCTGAGAGCGCACGACAAAACGGTTACTGCCATTTTCGACTGTCATTATACGACCGAGATATGGTCACTCGCTGGAGAACCACACATTTTATCCAGTTATACAGCACTCAACCGCTTTAGAGAGCCGGCTGGCTCTTGAATCAACGTGGTCTCCAAGAGGCGCTCAAAATCTCATATAATAACGTAAAATAGCAAAATTATTTTGCAAATTTTTATAATGCCATCATGATCACATATCTGACTTACATGTTTTGTCCATTTTGTCAATTACACCATTTATCGATGCAATCAAAATGGAATAATTTTAACCGCGTAACAAGAGTTTGCAAAAAAATGACTGACAGTGACAAGAAACGTTTTTTAAAAACGGCACGTCGCTGCTGGAAAATGCAAATTGACGTTTAAAACGAGGTGGAAATATTAGCAGAAAATGAGAGATGAAATTAGTAATTTACCATAGCCGGTGCTATTTTAGTCTTAAATATGGATCATAACCTTCTTTTTTTTACAAAATCATGTCAAGAAATAAAAAAAATTAATATTTGTAACGCTTCTCACAATTACTATTATAAAGGCTTTAAAGGCAAAACAGATTAATTCACATGTCAGTTTATTATTCTCTTAAATAGAATTTTTCTCTCACAGATTAAAATTTCTTTCAAAAAGTAATTTAAAATTTAAAATTTAGTTAAATGTTATCACTTTAAATTTTTACATGAAAAGTATTTCTACTAATTTTGGCAAAAACCTCAGTAAATAATAATTATAAATTTAATAATTAAAATTAAATAAAATAAAGAAAAAATTAATAAATAAATAAAATAATAATATTTAAGAATTAAATTAAAAAATTATATTAAAATTATAATAAAATACAAAATTATATAATAACAAATAAATAATAAATAAATAAAAAAAGGATCACTATACTACATGGGATGTATACGCACCGAACATGCACATGTTTTGATGATTCGCCATTAATACCGCACTAACCTTAAGTAAAGACCAACGCATCTTTCACCTTCTCTTAGTCGCGGGAAATTCATAGCATGAGACATAAACTTACAGTTGCGTGTCGTACGAACGAACCGAGATCTATTTTCCACGGGAAATTGACATCACCGCTACCTGTCATTTTTTCCTTACCTGATGAAACTTCGTTAGCGTACGCGTGAATATTGACACACATTGTAATTTTCAAAAAAATTAAATTTTTTTTATCATATTTCTCTCATTTCCAAAAATATTTTCTTTATATTCTGTAAAATATAATTTTACGCTCATTTTTTAATTTTTCTGATTTTAAATCAAATATTTAATTTCAAAGAAAAAGAAAACAGAAAAAATGTGTAATTCTTATAAAAATATTTCAATATTTTCAGTAAAAAGAAGATCCGAAATTTTTCTATTTTTGAGGGGAAAAAATAGATTACGATCACTTTACTTGGAATCTACATAATTTTTAAAGAGACGTCGATAAAAGAGGGAGAGACTTATAAAATATTAATTTTATATCATGGAAATCATGCTGTCATAATCATAACCAACGTCTGCCATTCTTCCAACATAGCGGGAAGTAATGTTGTTCTTTTAAACAAAATGTTGACGCGAAACGGTACGGCTGTGAATTTAATTAAACTTGCCACAAGATATTTTGCTCCAGGAAATTACTGTCTGCGACTGTCCCTTTAGTTTAATGTCTAATTTATGAAACTGATTCCCTCTCCGCCGAACGAGTTCTCGCATCGCGAGACAGCTTGCGGGCTTCATTGGCCGAAGACTCGATCCGTGAAATTAAGAGTAAAGTAATTACTGAGGCGTAATTACTTACGCGAGATGCACGAAATAATTAAAATGCATTTTGTTGTATTCAATCATAACAATCGGATGCAGATTTACTTTTTTACCTCTTCACCGACAAGCTCACTGTGTATGTGTGTGGCACTGTGAGTGGCATAACTCTAATTAGTTTCTTCAATTTAATTTTTTTAATTCTTTTTGTTTTATTATAATTACTTCTCTCCATTTACATAATTTGAAACGCTTTAAATTAAAAATTCCCCATTCGCAAGTAATAAAATAATAAAGAAAGAACAAATGTCAGAATTTGTCGCTTTTTATTAGATTTTTTAAATATTTTTCAAATTTTTTTATGTTTGTGCAAAAATTTATTTACTTTTTTTATCAAACATTGATAAAGCCTTTTTGTACTAAATTTTCATTATATAAAGAAACTAAATCTCTAAATGTTACTTAATAATTCTACACATATTTAATCATTTTTTATTTTTTTCTTGAGTATTTGTGTGTGTGTGTGTGTGTATGTGTATATCTCGCAAATATTTAAATTACCTTGCTACAAAAAATTAGAAATTCTTTTCGTAAGAAAGAGATCCAGACTTCTTTCTATTCGACACCTACTTTAGAGAAACATAAGAAGGACGAGATGTGAGATAAAAATTGCGCGAGGGGAACGAAAAAAGGGCGAGATTGATGCTGGCGACGGTGACGGCTTGTATTTTCGGGACGAGCGGTGCGAAAATACCGGTAGGTAGGTTATACGTGACCGAAAGACCGAGCCGGGGGGTTGGTGGTCGCGTATTTTTACGGTGGAGTTTGCGCCTCCGGCACCTCGCTTTTCACCGCAAATATTTATTTTACGGTCGGTGGCTCTTTAACCCTCGTAGCTGCCCGCTCTCGGCCACCGGCCATCGAAAATTGCATTTGCAAGTGGACAAAAAAATTTATTTGTTGCGCTCGATCGAATGAACGTGCGTTTTGTTATATAATTTTCTAGATATATCTTCATGTGTCATATATCAATTTATAAATTACATTACTCTACAATCGTTCTTATAAAATTTTTATTCTGATTTAATAAATATACAGCACAAAATACTTATCAATAAAATATTTTTTGTTATATCAAAAAAATTATATTCTCTTAATTAAATTATTTAAGCCTGGAATTCAGACACATTTCTGAATTTTCAGATTTAGGTGTTTGAAATATATTTCAGAAAATATATCCTAATCATCAGAATAATTTTTCTGAATGTTCAGGAAAATGCGACTAAAAATTAAGACTGCAGTATCTGCAAAAATTTCAGATTCTTTATCTGAGAAGTTTTTCTTTATAAACAATTGTTTTCTCTTTAAGGATGTTCTGGATGTACAATAGTAGCAAAAAATTGTCAAAATTAAAAGAAGGTGGCTCTTTAATCCTCGTAGCTGCCCGCTCTCGGCCACCGGCCATCGAAAATTGCATTTGCAAGTGGACAAAAAAATTTATTTGTTGCGCTCGATCGAATGAACGTGCGTTTTGTTATATAATTTTCTAGATATATCTTCATGTGTCATATATCAATTTATAAATTACATTACTCTACAATCGTTCTTATAAAATTTTTATTCTGATTTAATAAATATACAGCACAAAATACTTATCAATAAAATATTTTTTGTTATATCAAAAAAATTATATTCTCTTAATTAAATTATTTAAGCCTGGAATTCAGACACATTTCTGAATTTTCAGATTTAGGTGTTTGAAATATATTTCAGAAAATATATCCTAATCATCAGAATAATTTTTCTGAATGTTCAGGAAAATGCGACTAAAAATTAAGACTGCAGTATCTGCAAAAATTTCAGATTCTTTATCTGAGAAGTTTTTCTTTATAAACAATTGTTTTCTCTTTAAGGATGTTCTGGATGTACAATAGTAGCAAAAAATTAAAAAGAAAACATGTTTCTTACGTTTATACTGTTTGAAAAATTGAAAAAATAAATTTGGGTTATGAAAAAAATTAAAGTATCACAAAATAATATGGATTTTGACGTCTTCGCAAAAGAAAATAGTTGTAATTAATATTCTTTCTAATTTATGGCAAAAACTTTTGATCGTGAATATTCTCTGAAATCATCTGCAAAAGACAATGAAAAACGAGTAATTTGCAAAAAGAGAAAAAGAGACAGATAATATTTTTCTACAATTTTCAGTAAATAACTTTTAAACGGATAAGTGGATCTAAATCGAGTTTTGCACAAATATTTATTAGAATTTCCTTAATATATGTGAAAATTTTTATTTCATTGGTAATATTTTTTCTTTGTCAAATTTGTCAATAAGTGCTACAATAGACGATTTTCTATAAGAATCAATAATAACTTTAAATTTAAATAACTTCCAAATCATTAAGAGAATTGTGCTTAGTTTTTGCACAAATATTCAGAAGAAATAGTAGAACAATCTATGAAATTTTAATGCTTTTGTTAGTATTTCGATATATGTCACATACATCCTTAAAAAAACAATGTTTATAATCTTTTTGAATGTGTTGCCTTTCTGTTGATACATCTTTATCGATGTTACATATCGCGTGTTCAACACTACTCAAGTTTCGACTCAAATTTCCAATAAAGGACTACTTGATATAAATAAATAACAGGACTTCCTGCTTCTGACATTTCTTATCTCAAAGACGGGAAACACATCATACCGGAGACGACGCCGTTCGGAACTTGATGCCATGGGAAAGTCTTGACGTTTCTCTCGGCGTTGACCCGCATCTCGATTGCTGCCAACAGCAAAATTCTCGTCAGCGCAAGCATTTCCTGCGAGGACTCTGTCTGATAACAGATAAGCCATGGCGTTATTGACAGCTTCGTAAATTGCGCGCCAAAAATCCTGAAGAGACTCTATTTTTCGCCGCGAAAATCTCAGTAATTATAAAACCATGAAATAAGCGACTCATTTACAATTATAAGAAATTCTTAACGTGAATAATATTCGTCTACTTTTAACGGTAAGTTTTATTTTTCAATTTTTTTATATCATATATGATATTCATATATATTTTTTTCTAATCATGTAATTATTTATAAATTCCAAATAATATATAAAAAATATTGTACTATAGTCTAACTAATAAACAATAAAAATAAAAGTCTTAAAAAAAAATTGGCCGTAGAACTGCAATTTTGGAGCAATAAATGCAGAATGAACGCACCTGCTGTATAGGTAAAAAAAAAGGCAATATCGATGTATGATATTCCTATTTTAAAGCTTCAACCATCCAAAAAACGTTTTCTAGATAGAACAATTTGGCTTCAAAGTCCGTTTATTGCATGCGATTTCCGATATATCGAAATTGTTTCATCGTTTCTAGAGAAACAATATGGGCAGAATTATTGCGTTTCTATGATTATCAATCGGAATTTGGAAGCATTAGATAAAAAAAGGCATTTTTGTTGTTTTGTTTTGTTTTATTTTCATAAAAAAGAAAACAGTTAATTTTAATATCGGCAATATTATATGAAGTCGAAATTATTGTACAATATTTTGATAATTACTAAATTATATTAATCTTTATATTTGTACTTTAAAAAAATATTTTTACAATAAATTAAAAAATTGCAGGTAAATAATATAATAAAGTAAAAATTTCTAAAGAAATTATCCTGATTTATCGAATATTAACGCTTTAAAAAAATTCAATAAATTTTTTTGAAGTTTAATTAATTAATTCTTTAAAGAAAATAATTATAAAAAATCATACTTTATTACAATTTTTCTTTAAACTAAATCAATAAATTTTTTGAATACTCGAATAATTATAAAAATCATATAATAATCAATAATTTTTAATTAATTTTTGAAGATACAATAATTATAAAAATCAATTTCGTCAGTAATTTTTTTTCCAATTATCTCGATCAGCGGGCAGTGTCATCATCGCTCCGTTGCTTTTGACACTTTTTGACACGTGTCGAAGGAATATCTTTTCTCAACCGTAATAGCTTCCTACATGAGTAACAAAGTTAAAATCAATGAAGGGAATGAAGTTGCCGACGTTCGGCTCATCAAATCGGAGAAATCTGGTGCGCGCGGCGCATACAAACGGCCGCGTTTCGTACGCGGACCGAGCGGATCCCGCAAACTGAATCTGCCTGACAATGAGGTACCTTGGGCAACAAACCGACGCATATACACACGCACACGGAGACGTTCGCGTGTACGGAAGTTTCCTTCGTCGGCGAATACGCGAAATCGGGCCGCAAAGGCTGGCAAGCGCGACAAAGACAGACACCTCGGCATAACAGCCGTCAGGTTCAGAACTCCGTACCCGAATTGCATACCTCGTTTGTCCTCCACGTCGCGTCAGCGGGGATGACGGTGTAGCATAATTAATCGGTTTTCATAATGGCGTCTTATGCTAATACGATGATGAGACGCGACTCCAACTCTATTTTCCAATTATGCATTTTCGAGACCCTTTGTACGCGCCGACGTTTCCGGGTCACATGCTATGATATTTAATTACTGACGTACGGAAATAACAATCGTATTTTTGAAAATCTCCGGAAGCATAGAGATTTTACCTCGTAATTGATTTTTAACATATGTGCATTTTTTTCACCACATGTCACATCCATTGTTTTTTATATTTTTAGAAGACAGTATCGGTATTCATTTATTTATTCATTTAATTCATTTTGAATGAGAGAAATCTCTCCTCTAGTACAGATGATTAATAAAAACAGAAGACAGTATCAGTATTCCATTATTTATTTGTTTAATTTATTTTGAATGAAAAATTAATTCAAAAAAATGAAAATTCTTTCCCATTGTATACAGACAATTAATAAAAATAGATTGATATAAATCAGGATAATTATATAAATATTATAAAAATAATATTGTACACATATATACAGATTATATTTTTTTCCAATCATATATTAATTTATAAATTCCAAATAATATGTAAAAAAATACTGTCAATAGTTTGACTAATAATTTATAAAAATAAAAGTCTTAAAAAAAAAACAACGGCCCTGTAACTGCAAATTTTAAGCAATAAAAAGAATAAATTGTATAAATTGCTGTATAAATAAAACATAACGATATTCATAGGAATCTCATTTGTAATGGATATGTCGCAATCATAAACAATTGTTATAATTAGTTTTTGATGAAAATTTTAATTTGACATTATAATGTATTGATAAATATCATCATAATTTCCATATCGATCTCGAAATAGATGGATGGTCAAAACATGCTGAAACATTTAGAACAATTTGGTTTCGTCGAAATTTTCAGATGGAAATTTCAACTGGGAAATCAAGTTAACTGGAATTGAATGATTCAGTCTCGATGTAATGGTATTTGCCAAATGTTCGTTAACAAATTTCCGATGTTAATATGATTGCCTATTTGCGACGAGATCCCAGAGATTTGAATTTTTTAATATTGTTATATACTATCAATTTTTTTTTTCATTTTTTAACATCACTTTCTTTAATAATAAATTATACAAACATTTTTATAAAAGAATTTAAATATCAGTTTTTTATGGGTTTTTTATGTGTTTTGCTTCTGGCATATGGGATCAAGAGAAACTTTCGAGAAAATTGTTTACAATATCTCACAAATATGTTTCCATTTTTAGAGCGTTTTTATTCAAATCTTGTAAACAAATTTTCTGCAAATTTATTGATTTCTCAGGTCTTTTTATTCAAAATTCCAGAAAAAAGAAGAATATTTTATAGATTTTTTGGTACAAATTTTTAAAATAAAATTTTTTACTATATGCGTCTTTTAATTCTTTTTATTTATACAAAAAAAAACACAGAGCCTCTTAAATTTCAAGTACTAGGTTTGCAAATGTATTGAACAAGAACTGAATAACTTTCTTGAGATGAACATTTTTTACTTAGCTAACATTTTTATTTTTTATTACTAAAAATAATAATAGAAAATATGCATATTTAATATTTTGCTAAAACATTGAATATAAAAACAAAGACAGATATAATTTATTTTAAATACATAACTCACTTGTCTTATCCACTGCTTACAATATAAGAGCAAAATTATCAAAGAGAGCAAAAAAGAACTGACTGAAATTTGGACAAAAGTGTCTGTAGCTTTTCTGCAGATACTGTTTGAACTTTCAAAAAAACGATTCTGATTAAAATGGGTAGTCTGAAAGTTCAAATAAAAATGTATCTAAAAATTTAGAAAACTTTTTACAACAAAAATTTTTCAAACAATTCTCTAAGACCCAATAAAATTCCCTGATTTTTCCAGATACAAAGGAAATTGCCAAAAATCCCAGCTTTTCCATGTTTCCTTGAGGGTAGACACCCTTGTTTACATATATTTTATATACACACAAAATTGTATCGTGAACCGTACTGTAGTTAGGAGTTACCGTGGCTAAAGTCAGTGGCCATCTCGCGGAAGATACGCGCGAGTAAATAATCGCCACGCGGGCGGATCTGAAAAGCTGCGGAATAAATCGGCGCCCTCGAGTTTCCCTTTCCTTAAGTGCCCCTCGGCGTTTAATTCCAGTAGATTTAGCAGGATTCCTGTCTACATATATATACAGCTTCTCGCGAAGGGACGTATATTTTTCAGCGATTCGTAGCAATCCTCTCTCTCTCTCTCTCTCTCTCTCTCTCTCTCTCTCTCTTTCTACGAGTTCCATTCAGAAAGCCGCGGCGAGATTCCCCAAAGTCCCGAAAATAAATGCGTGATTTCTCCACCCTACCCGGCCCGCCTCACCCACTTCTTACATCCGTTCCTCTTTCTTCGCCGGAAAAGACGACACCCGGCTCGTATATCTGCTGACTATTCGCTTGTCTGCCTCAGATACGGTTGACGCTCGCGCGAGAAAGAAGACCGGGCCAGGATATCCTTTAAACTTTGAGATCCCATTAAAACGCGAAACGAGACCTGTCGTCGGCAGCGTTGCAAATTTATGAAATCAGTTAGCAACGCGAGGTCAACTTATAATATTGTAGCCTGTGGAAAATTAACGTTGAGAGCTTTCATATCAAGTTTGAATAATTATTAATAAGAACACACGCAATAAATAATTCTTATCATCGCAATTAAAGGTATTTTCGAAAAAAAAAGAGTGACGCCTTGAAAACATTAATGAGACACATAATCACGTATACATATATCTGGAAAAAACGCATACGGACAGAGGAAAAATATTTTAATATTCCTAATATTTTTTCTTAATATTAGTAATTCAGACATTACAACTGCATCAATTAGCTTATGAAAAATTAACATTGAACTTTCGTACGCTTGAGTTTGAATAATGGGCAAGAACATAATAATTATCGCAATAAATAATTTTTCCAATTGTAATTAAAGGTATTTAAAAAAAGCCTTTAAAAAAATTCCTTTAAAATGCCTTTAAAAAAATCAATAAGATATATAATCACACATATATCTCAAAAACTGAAGAAATAGAATAAATTTAAAAACAAAATAGAATGAATTTAAACGCATATAAGAAAAATATTTTAATATCACAGAATTCTCTTTTCATACTTTTAATTCAGATATATATTATGCATTTATATAAATATACTATGCATTTATATAAATGCATGATACATTATGCATATATATTTATATGTGCATATATATTTATATAAATGCATATATATTTATATAAATGCATTTATATAAATATATATGCATATATAAATATATGTACATAATATATTATGCTATTTATATAAATGCATAATATTTATACAGGGTGTCCCATTTTTAAAAAACGCACCTCGATAATAATTCCACAACGAAGCATTTTCAGCAAAAATGTTTCAGATGAAAGTTGTATGATTTCGAGGGACATAAGAAAGTGTCATTAATTTGACCTTGAATAGTTACTTGAAGGTCACGTGAAGGTCACCTTCAATTTTTTAAATGGAACCTACTATTTTTCATTGCATATTCTTATCTATCTTGTCTAGACTATTTCAAAAACTTTTCAAAACACTATAATAAAGTATCTAAATATAAAATAGCTTGTAAATTATTTAGTTTTCCATAATTGTACCGTAATACTTTTATGTACACAATAATGAGATGAATCAAATAGTGTGCAGAAAATAATTGTTTTAAAAAAAAGTATGCAATTATTTGCAATGTATTTTTTTATAACAATTTTTTATTTTTTTTTTACACTATCTGATTCATCTCATTATTCTGTACATATAAGTATTACGGTACAATTATCGAAAACTTTTTTCATTAAATAATTTATTTAATGAAAAATTATTTTTTTATTATAGTGCTTTGAAAAGCTTTCAAAATATGCTACAAGAATATTCAATGAAAAATAGTAGGTTTTATTTAAAAAATTGAAGGTGACCTTCACGTGACCTTCAAGCAACTATTCAAGGTCAAATTAATAACACCATCTTATGTCCCTCTCAAACACCATACAACTTTTTGTCCGAAACATTTTTGCTAAAAATGCTTCGTTGAAGAATGATGGAGGTGCGTTTTTTAAAATGGGACACCCTATATATTATGCATTTATATAAATTGTGGCCTAAGTGTCCCAGCCTGTTGATTAATGAATGAACAAGTTTCGTAACTTCATCAATACTACACTTAATCATCGTGGATGCTTTGAGCAATATCGGTGCTTCGCTTCTGGTGGAAGTCTCGCCAGCATATCGGATGGATTAATGCGTTTCATCGGTATTCGATGCTCTCTATCTATCTATCTCTTTCTCTCTCAGACTGTTATTACTTCGGCAATGCCTGATTACGATCGCTCTCGCCCGATTATGCGAAATCTGCCGCAGGACCTCGCGAGATTGTCCCGCTTGTTTCGTGCGTTCAAAGTAGGGATGGGCGAGAGGGATGGAAGAGAGAGAAGAGAAATGTTGGAGAAAGGAAAATCTCCTTCTCTCTCTCTCTCCAGAAACTGGTATCCATTAAACTTGCCGGTGGAATGCACGAACTCTAATGCACCATGAATTAACCCATCGACGATACCATAAGTCTGCCCCGTAGTTTGTCTTGATTAAAGTTTAATTATGAATTACCAATCTGTGTATATATACATATGTGTGTATGTACTTGGTGAGACGTTAATGTGGTTATGGATCTGTTTTGTGTATTAATCTATTCGACAAAATTATAGACAATCAGGGAATTATTGAATTATAAATTTTTAGTTTTGTCATTATTTATGAGCCAAGTTTTGCCAAATATGTATATTTTCTATATTTTTTGTTTGATTAAAAACTGCAACTTTCTGACAATTGTTTCTTATATATATATATATATATATATATATATATATATATATATATACATATACATATATGTATATTGCTTTTTCAAAGAGAAAACTTTATTTTTTTTGACATTTTTTTCCAATTTTCTGTGCCAATGTATTTAAAATCTTCCAAAACATTGAAAAATTATATTTTTAAATATTATATTTTTATTAATTATATTTTTAAATATTTTTTAAAAATGTTTGTATGTGTGTATACATGTATGTATGTATGTATATATGTACAAAATGTACATTGTATAGCCTCTAACTTTTGCAATTGAGATATTGGATTAATTTTTTTTACATATATAAAATATCATTAAGGATGTATATGACATATATTGAAATACTAACAAAAGCATTAAAATTTCATAGATTGTTCTACTATTTCTTCTTGAATATTTGTGCAAAAACTAAGCACAATCCTCTTAATGATTTGGAAGTTATTTAAATTTAAAGTTACTTTTGATTCTTATGGAAAATTGCCTATTGTAGAACTTGACAAATTTGACAAAGAAAAATTATTACCAATGAAATAAAAATGTTCATATATTAATGAAATTCTAATAAATATTTCTGCAAAACTTGATTTAGATCCACTAATTTGTTTAAAAGTTATTTACTAAAAATTGTAAAAAAGTATTATCTGTCTCCTTTTCTCTTTCTGCAAATTACTCGTTTTTTATTTTTTGCAGTTGATTTCAGAGGATATTCACGATCAAAAGTGTTTGCCATAAATTAGAAAAAATATTAATTACAACTATTTTCTTTTACGAAGACGTCAAAATCCATATTATTTTGTGATACTTTAATTTTTTTCATAACTCAAATTTATTTTTTTTAATTTTTCAAACAATAAAAACATAAGAAACATGTCTTCTTTTTAATTTTGACAATTTTTTGCTACTATTGTACATCCAGAATATCCTTAAAAAACGGTTGATATTGAATTTGGTGGGAATCGATGAAAGAAATTAATTTTTTGTAAAATTTTAAATTTAAAAAAAAATGCCTGTACACGCTGTAACTTTCGCAAATTTTGAAATATTTTGTTAAATTGTTTTACATAAATAGAATATTATTAAAGGACGATTGGTAATGAATTTGCTGACGATCTATGAAAAAGTTAACTTTTTTATAAAATTTTGAATTTTCTGTGAAATGTCTGTACATGCTGTAACTTTCGTAAATTTTGAAATTTCTTTTATAAAGGTACTTATAGCCGATTTAAAGATAACTATGCTTTCTAAGATTTGTTTGGATATTATTAATATCAATAATAAGTAATTAACATTCATGAATAATATAGTCACATATATCGCGAATAAAAATCTAGTAGCACATTTGCGTTAATTTGCGGTAATATTTAATCAAGGAACGCGCGTAATAATAGAAATCCAAAATAATAAATTATTGTGTTGTTGTTATATCTTTTTATGAGCAATAAATATTTATTTAACAGTATCTAAAATTGAATATATTTTTTTTCCAATACTTTATCGTACAACTTCTCAACAATTTAAATATGATTTTGGATTGCAAAAGGCGTAATTAAACAATGAAATTGCAAAATATTTTGACAACAACCGCGTAAAAATGATGGATTGCTGGACGAGATATAAGCTGTTAAGATTCATTTCTTGATTAAATTACAATTAATTTAATCGCTTCAAGATTGAAGTATATAGTAATTTTTATTATTAATAGAAATAATATTATTAATTTTGTTGTTTGAAATGTGGGAAAGGAAAAATTAGGAACGTTATAAATTTAAAATTGCTGTCTCATTGTTAGTTGAATTTTTTGCTGATCGAACTTAATCAAAATTTGATCATGTTTAAAAGAACAATCTTTTTTCACAATAAATTTATGATTTGCTATATTCTTTAATTTATCTGCATTTTTTAGAATATTTTTGAACTTAAAATTAATTTATTCAGATCATACATTCAGATTTTAAATGAAAAAAAGAGAAAAAGGAATGAAAAAATCCAGAAAACTTAAAAAACATATATATTATAAAATTTTATTTTTTGTATTATGTATTAATATTAAAAAATGTTATATATATTAAAGTGATATGATTGCGTATTTTATTTAGGTAAGAAAAAATATAAGAAGATAAAACAAGATACTAATTCAATATAAAATAGACATTATTTCTAAAATTACTATAGCAATCTGTTAAACATAATAATCAGACCCATTAGATTGACAGATTTTGTTTCAGGTATTTAAAAGTATTAGCATAGACATCACGTTGTTTAAAGTTGTAAGAACAAGTATTGAAACAAATGTTTCTTAATCATCAAAATTTTGTCTAAAGTAAGATTAAAAAATGTTTTTTCTGTTTTTATTAATAGATTTAACATATCAAGATTAAACTTGAAAACAGCACAACATTATTTGCAATTATTTACAATTATTTTTTCCACGATAAGTTTTTTATTAGATCATCTGAAAGATGACGTCATTGATGTTTTTAATTTTTTCGACTAGATAATATCCATTGGATTCACAATCAGTAAAGTATCTTCTATGTTCTTCTTAGAGCTATAATATCTTTAAGACAAAGTTTGAAGGTCGGTCTATCACTTGCTGGATTCCAGCAACGCAGCATCACTTCGTACAAAGTCGGTGGACAATTTAGAGGCATCCTCAACCTGCCGCCATTGCATACATAATCTATCGCTTCCAGATTAGTCATGCCAACATAGGGATGCTCACCCAATGATGTAATTTCCCACATTAGAACCCCGAATGACCACACGTCGCTCTTGGAAGTAAATATTTTGAACTTCAAAGATTCCGGTGCCATCCAGCAAACAGGAAGAAAATTTTGTTCTTTCTAAAACGTGATTAAAGCAAATTTAATATTCCGGTTCATGTCGTCCATTTTTAGAGCAATTGTTTTGGAACGAAAAATGTTCATCTTATCTCATCATCAAAACTTATATCTTCCTTTAAATAAATAATAATAATCCATTTTTCTTAAATTCTATTCAAAGTAAAAATGTATTATTATGGCAAAAAAAGGAACATTTTCTAAAAATTTAATATTTTAATAATAATTGTATTTACCACGCGATAACAGTTGTCCTTGTAAACATCTCTAGCTAATCCAAAATCACCGATTTTGACGACACGGTTTTCGCGATCTCTCGAGGATACTAAGCAATTTCTACAAGCGAGATCTCTATGAACAAAATGTAAATTTTCTAGATAGCAACAGCCTCGCGCAACATCTTCGCACATGGCAAACAAATCTTGCAGTCGTAGAGCATGCGAATCTGACGATTGAATTTTTTGATTATCTCTCAAATATTGTAACAGATCAGTTTCCATCAATTCCAACACGATTAATGGAGATTCTTGGTCTAAACAGACGGCCAATAATCTCAGCACATGTTTATGTCGAAATTGATTCATAAGCGTGGCTTCTTCTAAAAACTTGTTTTTTTCCTGCGAGGAAGCATTTTCTCGAAGCTTTTTTATGGCAACAGGTATCTCTGTGCCCGGTCTTTCTAAATTCTTTACTTTTCCTTGAAACACCTGCAAAATATTTGAAATTAATTTAAATTTATGTTTTATTAAAAAATACATAGTTTAATGTTCAGTCATATTTATATTTTATTTTGTATAAAAATTTACAAAAAATACACAATAGTGTGCATGCTATGTGTATTCTATCTCACAAAAACATTGCATTACTTGTAACATTTTGTAGAAAATTATTTTTAATCGTAGTTGTTTTTACCGAGAAATGCATATCTGTTTCAAATTCTGTTGATTTAGAAATTAATAAAGTATTGTATTGCATGGAAAAAATTAGTATTTACCATTCCAAATGCGCCGCTGCCTAATAGTTTTTCTAGTATAATTTCTTCACGTTTGACTTTGGTCAAAACATATTTATTCAAATTATATTCTAATGTAGGACTGTATAACTCATTGAATTGAACGTTACCGTTAGGTATCTCATGTAGAATCGCCAACTCGATGTTGGTCATTATTTGAGGCAAAAGTTGTTGGTTGCTTTTGTTGCGTTGTTGATACACTGATACAAAATTACAATATGTAATAATATGTAATTTGCAATAATATGCATTGCAAAATTTACATCTTCTTTCAACAAATAAGTTAATTTTTCTTAAAAAATCTCTATATTTTAAATTAGATATAACCTATTTTTATTATTAAAGATGTGTATTTAAATGTGTATCACAAATATACTTACAATAGTAAAAATAGCAGACGCAAATTATAATAACTATAGCAACAAGGCCTGATATATATTGGTAATATTGCGTAACACTGTTACCTGAAATTGCTTGAAATATCACCTTTGTTATGCAAAAATAAACCTTAATATTTTTATTTTGTTTAAAAACTTACATTTCTATTTGTAACTTTATTATTAAAAATTACTAAGTTTAAAATTCTATAAACATTTTATATTTAAAATATGCAGAAATTGTTATAATATCTTCATTTGCTTACTAGTCAGTGTTGAAAAAGTAAATCTTCCATCAGATGGCCATACGAAGTCTTTCTCGTACTTGGGATATTTCAATATCAAACGAAACTCGTATAGAGTTCCCGGTAGCAAGTTGTTTATATAGTACAATACTTTCCCTTCATTATTTACCTCAAAATTGTTTGCAATTTGCCACCTCTGCATCTCAACATTTTTATATTCCAATTCATAATGAACTGTCAAATTAACGCTAGGAATCCAAGAGATATTCATACCGCTTATGTTAACTTCGTTCAAAGTTATATTGTTTGGTTCTGAATACATATACAAGATTTTGCTCAAACTGTCAGTATAATGATTGCTGAAGTTTGTTGGATACACGCGTACATATATCTCGTATATCTGTCCTGGTATCAACGATTCGAGTAATGTGAAAAATTTGTCGTCTACCTTATGTTCTGTTTTATTGATAATTAAGGATTCGTGTATTGTTTAAAAAAATAATTGACGTCCAATATACTTCGTAGATTACGGGCACGCAATTTAATTTCTTAGGCGGCATCCAAGAAACTGCTGCTATAGTAGGAGTCAGAGCCTGAATTGTCACATTTTCTGGTGCGTCGAGTTTGCCCGATTCAGTTTTCAATATCACTTTCGAGCCGAATAACGGATCTATCAATAACCGATCAAAGTAAAAATTGCTTAAGGTTAGCTGTAATGTGTACTCTGTAAGCGGCGTTAAATTTTGAAACTCGTAATCTCTCTCATACGTTTTACGGTGAAATTATTGAACTTGTTAAGCTTATTGTCCAAACAATAGCTTACGTTGATAGTATATAGAGTGCTAGGTAAGTTGTATCTTTTGCATTCGTTCTTGGGGACCGGCTCGGGAAGATTTAAGATAATACTGTTTGTCCTTATCATCACTATTTGTATTTTATAAACATTTTTGTCAGGTATCAGGCATTTCTTCGAAGGATACAATTGCGAAGATTCACCGAAAGTATACAATTTATGAATGTCGAAAACCGTACTTATCTTTTGGATGTATTTGAATGCACCTTTGCTCTCGAGAAGAGCATACTTTTTTCAAGACAAATGTATAAGCATTGTGTCTATAATACTTGCTGTCATATACTGTCATGACTCCAGAAATGTAAATGTTTGTCTTGTCAATCGTTAAAGATGTGAACAATGTTTCATTGCTAATTTCTTTGTTTCGTAAAATCAAAGTGCACATAGAAAGATTAATGTTTGTCACAATCAATAGATCACGTATTATCCAGTAAATCAGCGGTTCCTTAGTATTCATGTCATCAATTTTTGTATCTCTAATTTGTGATCCATGGACTGAAAAAGAACACACAGT
This sequence comes from Cataglyphis hispanica, assembly GCF_021464435.1. Classification (NCBI taxonomy): domain Eukaryota; kingdom Metazoa; phylum Arthropoda; class Insecta; order Hymenoptera; family Formicidae; genus Cataglyphis; species Cataglyphis hispanica. Next base: position 4,905,457 of record NC_065970.1, read on the forward strand.
AGACAAATTTTTTGAAACTTTTGAGCGTATTTTCCATCAAGGTCCGACTGCATTATCTGAAGTTTATTATATATAGGATAATTAATCCAATATAAAATTCTAAAAGACATAACAATTATTTCATTTATTATAAAACATAATTTTACTACTAGCAGAAAAAAATTCTTACATATAATAAATATTTAAAATTCTAAAATTAAATTTGTTTTAATTTATTATTTTATTATAACATTTTATCTTTATTACAAAGCCATATAAAATTATTGACAAACTACAAATCAATACAAATTTTTAATAAAAACGTTATTCATTTATTTTAAATTGATAAAAGTTAACATACCCCATAGACGGTAGTACATTTAGACCGAGAGCATGAGGATTTTCTGTTTTTGAAATTCTTTTGTATATGGTGATGCCACTTTCCCACATTGTTAAGTCGAACTTAATTGAGGTCACCAAACTTGAAATCATATGTTTCCACCCAGTAAAGATTTCTTGCTACCCAATCGATGCAGAGATTGCTCACAATGTATTGAAACTTAGCTATTTTTGTATTATTGTTTTTAACAACTTCAAACATCATTAGGTCTCCCTTAATGTTGCCCCAATAAATTTTATGTTCCGCTATCGAGTAAGCAATACTTATCACGTCATTTTGTTTAATGAGACTAACGTTGCTTTTAGATCTAGATCCCATGCTTTGAATACTATGTTCACGTTCCATTACAATCAATTTTGGTATTGGATTTTCATTCGTAGTCGATACATCAATTAAATCTGAATAAGGACTCGCATCAACTTTAGTGAGCGCTCGTACTTGAAAATAGTACGTCGTGTTAGGTTTTAGATTGTTCACGACGTGCTCCAATATTGTAGCTGAGCTACTTTTGTCCTCACAAACTTGTATCTTTTCTAGGTTTTCGATAAACCAACACTGCACTGTGTATCCTTGTATTACTTCTTCTCCAAATTTAGGCCGATTCCATCTATAAAAAAAATGATGTTTTGGTATTTTTATATTTTCTATGATTATAACAGAATCAAAGTTTTTATATTATATTTCGTTAAATTTAAATAAATACAGACTGCAAATTCAAATTTTTTACCTGAATGTCACAGAAATGTCAACTTCTTCGTTTAAAAATCCATTATGGAACTCTACAAATGCTCTGGGAGATGTTGGTTTGCTTAATATGCTCTCTAGAAATTTTAAGATTGCACTTATTGTTATAAATACATAAAATCATTAACGTGAGCATCTTAGTATTTCAGAAGAAAAATAATTTTAAGTAAAAATAAAAACAAAAATAAAAAAATAAACATAAATTGCAAAATATTGAAGTTAGTACAGCAAGTGTTGACTTTTAAAATAATATAAAAAAAGTTTGAGTGATTTATAAGGATAAAAAGTAATTGTTATTTTAAAACAGAAAAAATACAAAGTTTCTAATAAAGCATTAAATGTCTTTTGGAAAAATCTTATTGATTAAAGAATTAGAAGTATAGTATTTGTAATTGTTCTAAAAAAAAGAAAAATAAATTACCCAAATAAAATGATACAATTGAATGCTTTTTATTAAATGTTGAATAATTTTACAAAAAATATATAGAGCTTTTTCTCTTTTGCGACAAAATGAAATTTATATTCTTCTTGCTGTTGAAAGATATTTTTTTAAATCTATATATTTTTATCATCTCTTAAATAATATTTACAATTTTTTGTTGTAGAATTATTTTTTAACGATTTATGCGCTATTTTTTGCAACTTACCAATAGATTCTGGGATTACAGACATATTTGCAAACGGAATTTCATCAATTTTGTTTCTCGCATTTACACTATCGAGATGACTTGTGAATGATGAATCATTGTTCTTGGACACTAAAATATCCTTGATAAAGTATAACATATAAAAAGATTTAAGTAAGCATCACTGGACCAAAAACACGGCAACTTCCGCTATTTTTAATGATAAATAATATTATATACAAATAAATAAAATTGCCATGAAATTTCTGGTTTGTTTAATTATATTGGCTTAATATTTTTTCTTATACTTCTACTGATTAATAATGTGTTAAATATAGTGTAATGTAGTTAAATTTTTTAAAATCTGATTTTATTATTTTTTAAGATATCTTTTGGCTTATCAAACGATATGATTTTTATATAAAAATAAAGAGCTATGCAGCATCAAATAAACGTCAATAAGATCGTCTGGATCAATAAGCATATTATATAAATTAATATGTGATGGTTCAATTCTGGATGTTTGTTAATTCAAACGGTCTGCTATGCATGCAGCTATGCTCAATTTTATGAGATAACAAAAATCACGCAGAATAAATTAATGAGGATTATTAAGAATTCATAATAGCTTCTGTTAACAAATAATATATGTAATAATAATTATTAATAAAAATATAATTCTTTTAGAAAACAATTTTGTTTAACGATTTGGTTTTCTTGGTAGGTTTGTTAACTTTTGTAAATAAGACTTTATCTTAACACATACATACTGTTTCAAAAATTTATTTGTTATTATTAAGGTATTTGCCTTGCAAATCACAATTAACAAAAGACTTTGAAAATTAATCTTTTAATAAACATTATTTAATATACATTCATATATATGTGGTATCTACATATTTGTATAACTTAGAAACAATTAACCGTCTCAAATGCGAGATAATCGTTATTAAAAATTTCACTTTTTATATCTATGTGTCGAATACGCAAAAAATACGAAAATTTTGTATTTTAAATTTTAATAATTAGAAAAATAAGAAGAAAGTGATAAAAAATCTATACAAAGTAGGACACTTTAAAAATTCTATTTAAAAAATCGAAATTATTTACTGTTTAGTTTTAGAAATACAATAATAATAAAGATTTCACAGTATCATTTTATCCTTGTTATTCACCGAAAAGTTAAACAAGGGCAGACGATGCTTGTGAACGTTGCGAACAATTTGCGGTTGATTTGGCAATAGCGTACAGAATATCCAAAAGTTTTCAATTGCTACAACTGTAGATAGTCGGATGTCTTAACGTTAATTTAAAATATAAAATTTTAGATTGTACTATTGCGAGATAACAATCTTAAAGTTTTATTAATGTTTTTTTAAATGTTATAAATAGTGTCTTTTTATGATCATAGAAATTTCTGTACTTAAACTTTTATCAAATTTCTTTTCGGTTATAATTACATTTTTTAACAAATTCTGGAAAACGATGATTTTATAATTAATCTACGATACTGAATAAGTATGAATATATATAGTCATATAATATATATATGTACAATTAAAATTATATATAAAGTCGAAGGGGCGTAGCAAAATTGGCTGGTTAGGTTCATTATATTGTTGATTTTTGTGATCATTGGCTTTATTATTAGGGTCAATTGATACGAATTCCATTGTACTTATACTAGATTTTGTTTTGATATTTAACAACTCCATTTTGTTATACATATATGTATACGTATAAGTATCCTTAACGTAAAAGAGATGATGATTATTTTCTAAATTAATTTTTCTACGTAAAAATTAATTTAGTACAAATTATTAATATCAAATTACTAAATAATTATAAATATTTTAAAAACAAATAGCTCTTAGTAATTAAAAGAAAATTATACAAAAATGAGTTTAAGTGTATCTAGTCATATGTGCTAATTTAGCGGAGAAACAGAAAATCTTATTAATACAAAAAATATTTATTTTTAAACACAAAGCTAATGTAATCAAATTTTAATATATCATCTTTATTAGGCATAATTTTTACTACATAACATCTATTAAAAAAATTTTTTTTAATTTATATGTGTCTCCTTTTTATAACATTACATATATTCTTCTACTCTGTTTTGTGTTATATAGTTTTATGTTATTATTATTCAGTATATATATTTTATCATATACTTTTTACTTACTCAAATGAAATGTTAGCTACAATAACATTTAATTTTATTCAACAAAGCAATCTCTTACCTGCATGGAGTCTAAATCCAGATTCTTTGACTTGATATCCGCTCTCACTAATATTAACACTTTTAATAGTAAAACATATATTGTCTTCAACATAATAATTTTTTTATGTAAATACTTGCGCTCAATCAGTTCCCGTACAATCCTTGGCAATTTAGCTATGAATAGTGATTTTATCAATATTCTGGATAATGCTGATGTATTAATTAAATCGATGTTCCTTTATGTATAATATTTCTTAAAATTTGATTAATGCATCAATCAGAGATCTTTTCTAATGCTACTTTTCAAAATTTATTTTTATAACCAATTACACTGCATTTTACAAATTATCAAGTTATAAAATTTTTGATTAATAAATACTTACTTATTCCATAAAAGTTTTCCGTGAAACGACGTTGAAAACTAATATATATGCATTTGATTGTATCAAACTATAATATAAATATTATCAATCTCTTCTTGTATAGTTCTTTTGATATAATTTAGTAGCAAAGCAATCAAATGAAAAGAAACTTGAAATATATAATTATTGTTCGAGAAAATTATAAACAATCAGAAAATTACTGACTTATAAATCATTACCTTTCTTATTCATGTAATATATGCCAAATTTTACAAGATCATATATATTTTCTATATCTGTTGATTAAAAACCACATCTTTGACAATAGTTTCTTTTGTATTATATATATGTGTTATATATTATATTATATATATATATTATATATACTATGCATGTTTTTAAGAACTCACTATTCGTGGATGGCGTTCTTGGATAGACTGAAACGTTTTTATCGTGCGATTCGAAACATCGAGCGATGCATAACGCGCTTGCGTCGTCGTAATTGATAATCATCATAAAAATCATAGGCCCAACTAATTTAAATTATGGACTTTTGTCAAATTCAATCATTTTTCATGTGCTGCATTTCACTTATGACTCATTTTATTTTTATAAAAATACTCACCGCTACTTTAAAAGAGCTACATTTTTAAATTTATTTAATTTCATATTATTAATATTATTAATAAGTAATTAATTTTTATATATAATATACATTTAACTTCATACATATATCGCGACAATAAACTTCATAGAGCGTATTTCGCATAATTTATATATATTTAATTAAATCAAGGAATGACAAAAATCTAAAATAATAAATCACCATGTTGTTGCTATTTTTTATCAGCAATAATTATTTTTATAATAATATTTAAAATTAAATATATTTTGTCCGATACCATATCGTACAACTTTTCAACGATCTAAATGATCTGAATTAAGAACGCGCAATTCAATAATCGAATTACAGGCTCGAGTAATTAACTTAACGAAAATCTATATATATTTTGTGATACATCAATCGTTTAACAAATAATTTATAATTTAAAGTATTTGTAATACTTTAAATATTTGTATAAATATTTTCAAATATTTGTATACGTTCATATCCTGCGCATACATATATCATAGTACATGAAATAAATTAGCAACAATTGCTTCGGAATGACAAATTGCTGGAAGAAATATAAGATGTGTGAGAACACACATTTAGATTAACTTCTGATTAATTTAATCGGTTCATCGATACCTACAATATGTTTTCAATGTTTCCAATATTGCTAAAATTATTAATTTTTTTGTTTAACCTATGGAAGAAAAGAGATTAAGAACGAAATGAATTTAAAATTGCTATCTCAGATGAATTTATCGCTGGTCGAGTTTAATCGGGATGTCGTGTAAAAAAATTATTCTTTTTTGTAATAAATTTGTGCAATTTCTGCTATATTCTCTTTTTACATGCATTTTTTAAAATAAATTCAGTTGTACACTCAGATTTTGAATGAAAGAAAAGGAAAGGAAATAAAAAAATTAGAAAATTTAAAACATGTAATTTTATAAAATATAATTTATAATAATTTATTATAATATAAAAATATAAAAATAATTAAATAATAAAAAGACAGTGCACAAAATTCATAATGTGTGTTACTTAGGAATGGACAAATATGTAACTTTACAATATATGTAAAAATTCAAATGATCCATGAGATGTAAATTAATCCAAACATTTATCATAATCGTTTTTAAATTATGCATTAATATTAAAAAATGTTATATATATTAATGTAATATAATTGTGTATTTTATTTAAGCATTAAAGTACAAAAAAATAGAAATATAAAATATAAGCTGGTCATATAATATAAAATAGACATTATTTCTAAAACTATTGTAGCAAAATCAAACGATAAATTATTAGAACCATAAGAAAGAAAGATTTTGTTGTAGTTATTTGAAAGGACCTAGAAACAGTTTCACGTTATTTATTGTTATTAATTGTAAGAACTTATTAATTGTAAGAACAAGTGCTGTATTTTCTAATCATTGCAGTCATTAAAAATATAAAATTGAAAAATATTTTTCTTATTTTTATTGATAAATCTAACATATTAAGATTAAATTTGAAAACGGCAAAATATTAGTTATTTATAATTATTTTTCTTACGTTTGGCTTTTTCATTGGATCATTCGCAGAATGATATTATTAATTAATTTAATTTTTTATAAGATATCCATTTGACTCAGTAAGGTATCTTCTATACTATTTCTTATAGTTATAATATTTTTGAGACAAAGCTTAAAGTTTGGCCTATCATTTGCTGGATTCCAGCAACGCAGCATCAACTCGTACAAAGTCGGTGGACAATTTAGAGGCATTGGCAACCTGCCTTCAGCGCGTACATAGTCTATCACTTCCAGATTAGTCCTGCCAGTGTAGGGATGTTCACCCAACGATGTAATTTCCCACATTAGAACCCCAAACGACCAAACATCGCTCTGAGAAGTAAATATTCCAAGCATCAAAGATTCTGGTGCCATCCAACGAATAGGAAGCAGACCTTGCCCTTTCTAAAACATGCGATTTTAGTGAAATTAATGTTCTAATTCAAGTTGTCAATTTTAATTTAGAAATATTCATGCTAGAATGTAAAACGTTTATTTATATCTTGTTTTATATAAATAAAAATATTATTTATGTTATATTTATTTTATTTAAATGTTCTAATTAAAATAAAAATGTACCAAATTATTACGATAAAAGAAGAAAAGCCAAACATTTCTAAAAAATTTATTTTATTTAAATAATTGTATTTACCTTTCGGTAATAGTCATCCTTGTAAACGTCTCTAGCTAGTCCAAAATCACCGATTTTGACGATACGATTCTCGCGATCTCTCGCGGATACTAAGCAATTTCGACACGCAAGATCTCTATGACGAAACGTAAATCTTCCAGATAGCAACATCCTCGCACAACATCTTCGCACATCGCAAACAAATCTTGCAGACGTACAGCATGCGAATCTGACGGTTGAATTTTTGATTATCTCTCAAATATTGTAACAGATCACCAATTTCCATTAATTCCAGCACAATTAATGGAGATTCTTGATCTAAGCAGACGGCCAACAATCTTAGCACGTGTTTATGTCGGAAATGATTCATAAGTCTGGCTTCATCTAAAAATTTTTCTTCTCTTGCGAAGAAGCATTTTTCGAAGCATTTTTATGGCAGCGGGTATCTCTACACCCGATTTTTCGAAATTTTTACTTTCTCTCGATACACCTGCATAATATTTGAAATTAATTTAAATTTATATTTAATTAAAAGATATATAGTTTAATGTCAAGGAATATTATTTCATTTATTGTATTAAATAATTTAGCGAAAAATTCAAAATGGAATCCATGTGTATGTTATCTGATCAAAAAATTTTTATAATCTATTATAAAAAGTTATATACATAATTATTTTTATCAAGAAATGAATTCATTTCAAAAAATTAATTTTTACCTTTCCAAATGATCCGCTACCTATAAGTTTTTCTAGTCTGATTTGCTCACGTTCGATTTTGGTCAGTACATATACATCTGAATTATATTCCAATGTAGGACTGTATAACATATTGACTTGAACATTACCACTTGGTATCTCATGTAGAATTGCTAAGTCGATGTTCGTCATTATTGGAGGTAAATCTTGTTCGTTACATTTGTTGTGTTGTCGACACACTGTTATAAAATTGCAATATGTAATAATATGTAATTTGCAATAATATGCATTGTAAAAATTATATATTTTTCTTTTAATAAATAAATTAACTGTTCTTAAAAAATCTCTATATTTTAAATTAGATATGACTTATTTCTACTATTAAAGATGTGTATTTAAATGTGTATCACAAATATACTTACAATAGTAAAAATAGCAGACGCAAATTATAATAACTATAGCAACAAGGCCTGATATATATTGGTAATATTGCGTAACACTGTTACCTGAAATTGCTTGAAATATCACCTTTGTTATGCAAAAATAAACCTTAATATTTTTATTTTATTTAAAACTTACATTTCTATTTGTAACTTTATTATTAAAAATTACTAAGTTTAAATTTCTATAAACATCTTTATATTTAAAATATGCAGAAATTGTTATAATATCTTTATTTGCTTACTAGTCAGTGTTGAAAAAGTAAATCTTCCATCAGATGGCCATATAAAGTCTTTCTCGTACTTGGGATATTTCAATATCAAACGAAACTCGTATAAAGTTCCCGGTAGCAAGTTGTTTATATAGTACATTACTTTCCCTTCATTATTCACCTCAAAATTGTTTGCAATTTGCCACCTTTGCATCTCAACATTTTTATATTCCAATTCATAATGAACTGTCAAATTAACGCTAGGAGTCCACGAGATATTCATACCGCTTATGTTAACTCCGTTCAAAGTTATATTGTTTGGTTCTGAATACATATACAAGGTTTCGCGCCAACTGTCACTATAAAAATCACTGAAGTTTACTGGATACACGCGTACATATATCTCGTATATCTGTCCTGGTATCAACGATTCGAGTAATGTGAAAAATTTGTCGTCTACCTTATGTTCTGTTTTATTGATAATTAAGGATTCGTGTATTTTTCGCGTATTGTTTAACAAAATAATTGACGTCCAATATACTTCGTAAATCACGGCCACGCAGTTTAGTTTCTTAGGCGGCATCCAAGAAACTGCTGCTGTAGTAGGTGTCAGAGCCTGAATTGTCACATTTTCTGGTGCGTTGAGTTTGCCCGATTTAGTTTTCAATGTCTCTTCCGAGACGAATAACGGATCCATTGATAACCGATCAGAATAAACATTGCTTATGGCTAGTTGCAATTTGTACTCTGTATGCGGCGTTAAATTTCGAATCTCGTAATATCGCTTATATGTTTTACAGTGAAGTTATTAAACTTATTAAGCTTATTGTCCAAACAATAGCTTACGTAGATAGTATACAGAGTGCTAGGTAAGTTGTATCTTTTGCATCCGCTCTTGGGAACCGGTTCGGGAAGATTTAAGATAATGCTGTCCATCGTTACCATCACTATTTGTATTTTATAAACATTTTTGTCAGGTATCAGGCATCTCATCGAAGGATATGATTGCAAAGATTCACCGAAAGCATACAATTTATCAATCTTTGAAATCAAATTATATATCTTTTGTATGTATTTGAATGTGTCTTTGTTTTCGAGAAGTGCATATTTTTTTCAAAACATATATATGATTATACCTATAATACTTTCTCATTCGCAAAATACTGAATATACTATGAGATCGATCAATATGATTATATGCAGAAATATAAATGTATGTTTTGTCAATCGTTAAAGACCGAAAGTATGTTTTAATGTCGACTTCTATGTCTCGTAAAATAAAATTGCACATAGAAATGTTAATATTTGTCACAATCAAGAGATCGCGTAATAGCCAGTAAATTAGCGGTTCCTTAGTATTCATAGTGTCAACTTTTATATCTCTTATATATACATATTTATCGAAGGAGAAAGAGCACACAAAACTTAAATTTTTCTCATAGTAGCGAGTATCTCGTCCATAAAGATCCAAATGCATTATCCTAGGTTCAATAGTATAACTTATTTCACACAAAGTTCTAAAAAATGTAAGCATTATTTTATTATAAAACGTTTTTTACGATATTTTACGATGTAAAACGTTATTTTACGATAAGCAAAAGAAAATTTTATATAAAATGTATATTGGAAATTTTTAAATTAAATTTATATTAATTTCTTATTTTTTATATCTTTTGATTTTAATTACAAAACCATATAAATTGTTGAGAAACTACAAATCAATACAAATTTTCAGACATTGTTCATTTATTTTATATAGATAATAGTTAACATACCCCATAAACGGTAGTACAGTTAAATAATCAATATTAATATCTTCTATTTTCGAAATTTCATCATTTGTAGTTACACCATTCTCCCACTTTGTTAAGTCGAACTTTTTGAGGTAATTATCATTATAATGATGTCGTTCTATCCAGTAGAGATTTCTTGCTACCCAATCGATGCAAAGATTGCTATATTTGATATCTAAGATCATCTACTTTTATAATATTGTTTCTATTAATATCTAACATCATTAAATTTCCTTCATCGTTGCTCCAATCAATTTTATGTTCCGCTATCGAATAAGCAATACTATTCACGCCAGTTTGCTCAACGAGACTAATGTTGCTTTTTAAATCTAAATCCCATATTTCAATACCATTTTCCGATACGGTCAATAGTTTCGGTATTGGATTTTCGATTATAGTTGATACATCAATTAAATCTGTGTAAGGGCTCATATCAACTTTAGTGAGCGCTTGTACTTTAAAATAGTACGTCGTGTTAGGTTTTAAATTGTTCACCACGTGCTCCAATATTGTAGCTGAGCTACTTTTGTCCTCACAAACTTGAATCTCTTCCAAGTTTTCAATAAACCAACACTGCACTGTGTATCCTTGTATTACTTCTTCTGCAAATTCAGGCGGATTCCATCTATAAAAAAAAATGATGCTTTGGTATTTTTATTTTTTGTAAAATTATAACAGAATCAACATTTTTATTTTTTATATGTATATTTCGTTAAATTTAAATAAATACAGATTGATGCAATTTTTTACCTGAATGTCACAGAAATGTCGTCTTCTTCATTTAGAAATGCATTATGGAATTCAACAAATGCTCTGGGAAATGTTAGTTTGTTCAAAATGTTTTCTAAAAATTTTTAGATTGCATTTATTGTTAGAATTATATTCAAGAACAATGATTATCTCAGGATTTCAGAAAAAATAATTTTAAGTAAGAATAAAAGTAAAAAGAAAGATAAATGTAAGTTACAAAATGTGGAAATTAGTAATAAATGTTGACTTTCAAAATAATATAAAAAAGTTTGCGTGATTTATAAGGTTAAAAAAGTAATTGTTAATTCAAAACAGAAAAAATACAAAATTTTAGATGAAGTATTAAAAGTGGAAATTCAGAAATATCTTATTAATTAAAAAATCAGTGTACAATATTTGCAATTATTTTAAAAAGTAACTAAACTAGCAAAATTAAATAATTTAATTAACTTTATAATAAATTTTTAATAATTTTACACATAATATATGAGTTTTCCTTTCTCTTTTGTAGCAAAATAAAATTTCTCTTTCTGTTAAAAAATATTTCTTTTTAGATTCTGTTTTTATTCTCTTTTCAATGTAAATTATATTTACGATTCTCTTCATAGAATTTTCTTTTTAACAATTTATGCAGTTTTTTGCAACTTACTATTAGATTCTGAGATCACAGACATATTTGCAAATGAAGTTCCACCAGTTTTGTTTCTCTCATTCACATTGTCAAGATGACTTGTTGTGAATGATGAATTGTTGTTCTCAGATACTGGAATGTCCTTGATAAAATATAACATACGAAAAAATAAGTAAGCACCACTAAGCCAAAAACACGACTTTTAATGATAAATAATATATGTACAAATAAGTAAAATTGCCATAAAATTTTTTGTTTGTTAAATTATGTTGTTAAAATATTTTTTTTAAATACCTCTTCTGATTAATAATATATTAAATACAATGTAGATTGTATTTTTTTAAATCTGTTGTTTTTTTTTAATATATCTTCTTACATGTCAAGCATTATTTCTTATATCAAAAGAAAAATGCTATGCATCAAAAATGCAGATATCAACACGATCAATTAACATGTTATATATGAGCAAGTCAAATATAAACTTTTTCCAAAACATTTTATTTGGTCAAAATTTTTATCTCCCAATCAGACGTCAATAAGACCGTTTGGATCAATGAGCATGTTATATAAATTAATATGTGATGATTCAATGCTCGTTGATTCAGATAGTCTACTATATATGTATATATAGCTTTGTCAATTTGTGTGTCCAATTGTGTGTCAATTTGATAGTCCAAAGTCATGCAGAATAAATTAATAATGGTTACTAAGAAATCAATAATCTTTTCCTAGCAAATACATGAAAATTTTTTTGATCGTTGAAGCAATTTTGCTTAACAATTTATTGTGTGTGATTTCTTTAATATAATTTAGTTAATTTCTCTAAATAAATTTATCTTAACACAATTTTTTTTTCAAAAATTTATTTCTTAGCATTAAAGTTTCAATAACATTTGTTCTTATATGATGTCAATATTAGCTAATCAGTGCCTGTCTACAGCGAAAAAAAGGAAGAAAATCAGAATAACGACACAGCTTTCTGCTGTATAGATAAGCGCTGATTCGCAACAACAACAACAAAAATTTAGATTAAAAACCGGTTCAGAGCTTTTCAATTTAAATTGTTGTCCTGTATCTGATGGTGTGCTCTAGGTACGCTTTTTTAGTAACACCCCGTATAATATCCATTTATAAACAAAATTTTCAAGATTTATACTTTATTTTTTTCATAACATTACACATATCCCCTTCTAGTTTATGTTATTATTATACACACACAGTATATATATTTAATTATCATATATAGTTTTAATTATCTAAATAAATTATTATCTATAACAACATTTAATTTTATTCAACAAAGCAATCTCTTACCTGTATGGAGTCTGAATTTGAATAGCTTTGCATGATATCTGCTCTTGCTAATATTAACACTTTCAGTAAAACACATAATAACGTTTTTGACATATTAATTCTTTTTTTATAAATACTTGCACTCAATCAGTTTTCGCGCAATCTTTGGCAGTTCAGCTATAAATAGTGATTCTATCGATATTCTGGGTAATGCAAATGTGCTAATCGAATCAAGTCTTTTACTTATATCAGTTTTGAAATTTGATTAGTATATCAATCATGAAATCTCTTCTAATGTTATTTTTCTAAATTTTCTTTCATAATCAATGATTATGATTTCATCTTACAATATCATTAAATTATAAAATTCTGGTTAATGAATGCTCACTTTTTCCATGAAAATCAAACAACATTGAGAACTGACACATATGCATGATTGTTAAACTATAGTACAAATGTTATTAATCTCACTTTTTTTTAATATACTTTAGTAAAAAAGTAATCAAATGAAAAATAATGTACAATATATAATTATTGTTAGAAAAAATGATGGACAATCGGCAAATTATAAATCTTTAGTTTTGTTATTCAAGTACGCCAAGTTTTACCAGATCATATATATCTTTTATATCTTTTTTTTATTAAAAATTTCAACTGACAATTGTTTTTTTATATATACTATGCGTGCTCTTGAGTGACCACTATTCTTGCACGGCGTTCTTGACGGACTAAAACGTTTGTATCATTATGGTTCGAACCGAGTGTCGCAAAACGCGCTTGCGTATTTGTGATTGCTGACCATTATAAAACCATCAGCTCAAATAAATAAATAAATTTAAATTACGCATTTTTGCCGAACTATTATTCTTTATCTGCTGCACTTGTGACTCATTTTCTTCCGTAAAGACTCGTCACAATTTTAAAAAGAGCTACACTTTTTAGAGAGATTTATTTAATATTATATTATTAATATTATTAATGATTAACTTTATAATTATTATTAATAATTAACTTTTCTAAATAATATATAACTACAAATATCGCAATTAATGAGTAATTAATATTTTAAAATAATATGTAATTACATATACGACAATAAACTTCAAAGAGCGTAATTTATATATTTAATCGAATAAAAATATTTGTAATGACAAAAATATAAAATAATACATCATCCACACAGCAATACATATTGCTATCTCTCTTCATAAGCAATAATTATTTTTTAACAATAAAATTAAATGTGTTTTATGTTTTACTCTATCGTTCAACTTTCCGACGATCTAACTGATGATCTGGATTGAGAGAACTCGCAATTAAATAATCGAATTACAGGATTAGGAAATTAAATTAAGAAAGGGCTTTGTGATATATCAAATGTTTAATAGACAAATAATTTAATTTAAAATACTTATATAATTTAATATTATGCACATATATATGTCATAGTACGTGAAGTATTTTGGCAACAAATGATGGATTGCGAGGTGAGATATAGGCCGTGTAAGAGCCCATCTTTAGATCAAATTCCGATTAATTTAATCGCTTCATTATCTATACCTGCAATTTTTTAATATTAAAATAAACGAAACTATTAATCTTTTTGTTATTTGATTTGGAGGAGAAACAAGATTAAAAACGATATAAATTTAAAATAGCTATTTCAGTTGAATTTATCGCTGATCAAGATTAATCGAAATTTGATCGTGCTTAAGAAAGTGATTTTTTCGACAATAAATTTGAATAATTTGCTATATTCGTTTCCTTATCAGCATTTTTAAAAATATTTCTCCTCTTGTTAGTAAAATCAATTTAATTGCATATTCAGATTTTGAGTGAAAGAAGAAGAAAAGAAAAAGAAAATCTATAAACTTTAAAACAAATACATATTAAAAATTTAATTTTTATATTATCTATTATAATATTAAAAAATGTTACATATATTAATGTAATATGATTGTATATTTTATTTAAACATTTAAGTAAGAAAAAATATAGGAATATAAAACACAATCTTATTTTTATTGATGAACTATAACATATTAAGATTTAATCTGTAAACGACAAAACATGAGTTTACAATTATTTACAATTATTTTTCTACTTTAAAGTTCTCATTGTATTATTTGGAAAATAAAATTATTAATATCATTATTAATTAAATTTTTTTGGCTAGATAATATCCAACGGACTCAATAAAGATCTTCCATGTTATTTCTTAGAGCTATGATATTTTTGAGACACAGTTTGAAGTTTGGTCTATCATTTGCTGGACTCCAGCAACGCATCATCAACTCATACAAAGCCGGTGGAGGCAATTTAGAGGCATCACCAACCTATATCCATTGCGTACATAATCTATCACATCCAAATTAGTTCTGCCAGTGTAAGGATGCTCATCCAACGATGTAATTTCCCACATTATAACTCCGAATGACCAAACATCACTCTGGGAAGTAAATCTTCCGACCACCAAAGATTCTGGTGTCATCCATCGAACAGGAAGCAGATCTTGTCCTTTCTAAATCATGTTATTTTAACGAAGTTAATATTCTAGTTCAAACTGTCAAGTTGTCAAATTTTTAAGTATTCATATTAAAATAAAAACGTTTATGTTTGTTTTATGAAAATAATATTTATATAAATAATTTATTTTATTTATATTGTTCTTAATATCTGCATTTCTTAAAATATTTTTCCTCTTAAAATCAATTAAATTCAACACAGATTTTGCGTAAAGGAAATGGAATAAGAAGATCAAGAAAATTTACATATTACAAAACTTAATTTTTGTATATTATGTATTATAATATTAAAAATATTATATTATTTAAACATTTAGGAAAAAATATAGAAATATAGATATCAAATAGGCTACTAATATAATATGAAATAGACATTATTTTTAAAACTACTGTGGCAATCTATTGTTAAACATAGTAATCAGAACCCATAGAATGACAGATTTTGTTTTAGATATTTAAAAGTACTAGCATCAGCTTTATGTTGTTTACAGTAGTAAAATAAGTGTTGTGTTTTTAATTATCAAAATTTTGCGTAAAATAAGAAATCATTTTTTATTTTTATTAAGAAATCTAACATATTAAGGCTAAATTTGGAAATGGCAGAACATTAGTTATTTACAATTGGTTTTTCTACATAAAGCTTCTCATTGGATCATTTGAAAAATAACATCATTTATTAATTTAATTTTCTAAGCTAGATACATCAACTGGACTCAATAATGTATCTCTATGTTAGTTCTTAGAGCTATAATTCTTTTCGAGACAAAGCTTGAAGTTTGTTCTACCATTTGCTGGATTCCAGCAAATCTTACAAACGCAAAGCGTGCAAATCTGACGGCTGAAATTTTCGATTATCTCTTAAATATTGTAGCAAATCAGTTTCCATTAATTCTAACACCATTAAGGGAGATTCTTGGTCTAAGCAAGCGGCCAACAATCCTAGCACATGTTTATGTCGGAAACGATTCATAAGTTTTGCCTCTTCCAAAAACTTTTCTCTCTCCTGCGAGGAAGCAGTTTTTTAAGCATTTTTATGGCAGGGAGTATCTCTATGCCCGATTTATCAATATTCTTTATTTTTTTTTTGATATATCTGTGAAATATTTGAAATTAATTTCAATTTTCTTTAAAATATACATAGTTTAGTGTCAAATGACATTATATTTATATTTTATTTTGTATTAAATAATTTAACGAAAAATGCTTAATAGAGTGCTGTCTGACAAAAATATTTCTTTATTTGTAATCTCTTATGAAAAATATTCATGTAATTATTTATATCGAGAAAGACGTATCTGTTTCAAATTCTGTTAAACCAGAAATTAATAATATATAACATTGCATCGAAAAAGTTAGTATTTATCATTCCGAATGCGCCCTTGCTAATAATTTTTCTTGTATGATTTGTTCACGTTTCATTTTGGTCAATACATATTCATTCGAATTATATTCTAATGTACAGCTGTATAATATATTTAATTGAACTTTACCTATCTCAAGTAGAATCGGTAATTTGATTATCGGAGGCAAAACTGCTCATTATTTTTGTTGAGTTGTCGATACACTGCTATAAAAAATACATATATGTAATAATATATAACATGCAATAATATACATTGTAAAATTTGCATCGCCTCTTCAAAAAGTAAATTAACTTTCCTTAGAAAATCTCTATATATTTCATTAGATTTAATTTTAATTTATTTCTAATTAAAGACCTAAATGTATATCAAAAATATACTTATAATAATAAAATTAATAAACGCAGATTATAATAATAGCGACAAAGGCTTAATATGATTGATAGATAATATTTCAGGAATGTCCAATATATCACCATGATTATGCAAAAATATAGATTCTTAATATCATTTTATTTAAAAATTTTACACTGCTCTTATAATTTTATTATTAAAATTTAATAAATTTTTGAATTCTGTAAGCATTTTTATATCTAATTTTTATGTCTAAAATAAATATATAATGTTATGATCTATCTTTCGCTTACTTGTCAATGTTGAAAAAATAAATCTTTTATCAGACGGCCATAAAGACTTTCTGATACGTACCTCAATATCAAACAAAACTCGTATAGAATTCCTAATAAATTTTGGTATATAGGTAGTAAATTTTGTATTTAGTACATTAATTTTCCAGCATTATTCACCTCAAAGTTGTTTGCAATTTGCCATCCTGCATCTCAACGTTTTTAAATTCCAATACGTAATGAATTGTCAAATTCACGCTAGAAATCCACGATATATATAATTCAAGATATTCATACTGTTGATGCTAATTTCGTCCAAAATTATATTGGTTTCGAATACAATGTTTTTCTCAAACTGTCATTATAATGATCGCTGAAATTAGCTGGACACGTGCGAACAGATACCATGTATTTCTGCCGATCTCTGTGAAAATTTGCTATCTACTTTATGTTTGATTTTTTACAAGCAACAACTCGTTCATCTGTCGGCTATTGTTAACCAAAGTAATTAACGTCCAGTAGTACTTCGTAGATCACGGGTATACAGTTTAGTTTTTGGGTGGCATCCAATAAACTGTCGCTATAGTGGGTGTCGGTTCAGAGCCTGAATTGTCACATTTTCCTGTGCGTCGACCTTGGTTTGCTTGGTTTAGTTCTCAGTTTCACTTCCGAGCCGAATAACGAATTCATCGATAATTGATCAGAATAAAAATTGCTTAGGGCTAGCTGTAATTTGTATTCTATAAGCGGCGTAAAATTTTAAATTTTGTAAAATCTCTCGAACGTTTTTAAGGTGAAATTATTGAATTTATTAAGCTTATTGTCCAAACAATAGCTTATGTAGATAGGAGCTAGGTAAATTGTATCTTTCGCATCTGTTCTTGGGGTCCGTCTCGGGAAGATTTAAGATAACGCTGCTTGTCGTCACCATCACTATTTGTATTTTATAAACATTTTTGAAGAAAGGGAAT
Source organism: Cataglyphis hispanica (assembly GCF_021464435.1). NCBI lineage: Eukaryota > Metazoa > Arthropoda > Insecta > Hymenoptera > Formicidae > Cataglyphis > Cataglyphis hispanica. Next base: position 4,923,894 of record NC_065970.1, read on the forward strand.
AAGAAATTTTAAAAAATTTTTAAATGGACATATTATAAAACTTAATTTTTATATTATATATTATAATATTAAAAAATGTTATATAATTTAAGCATTTAAGTAAGAAAAATATAAAATATGAAACAAATTGCTAATATAATATGAAATTATTCCTAAACTAGACATTATTCCAAAACTATTGCAACAATCAAGCAATAATTATTATAACCATTAAAAAAGAAATTTTGTTTCAGTTATTTGAAAGTACTTAGCATCATTTTCATTTGTTTATAGTTGCAAAAATGTGAATTGTACTTTTCAAAAATTTATCAAATTAGAAAAATTAAAAAATATATTTCTTATTTTTATTGATGAACCTAACATATTAAAATTTATATTAAAGAACAAAATATTATTTATTTACAATTATTTTTCTTACTTTGAGCTTCTCATTGGATCGTTTAAAAATAAAATTATTAATAACATTATTAATTAAATTCTTTTGGCTAGATAATATTTACTGGACTCAATGAAATATCTTCTTCGTTATTTCTTAGAGCTATAATATTTTTAGACACAGTTTGAAGTTTGGTCTTTTATTTGCTGAATTCCAGCAACGCCTCATCAACTCGTACAAAGCTGGTGGACAATTTGGAGGTATCGGCAACCTGCCCTCACCTCGTATATAATCTATAACATCCAGATTAGTTTTGCCAATGTAAGGTTGCTCACCCAACGATGTAATTTCCCACATTAGAACCCCGAATGACCAAACGTCACTCTGTGAAGTAAACATTCCGAACATCAAAGATTCCGGTGCCATCCAACGAATAGGAAGCAGATCTTGCCCTTCCTAAAACAGGTGATTTTAATTAATTTTCTGGTTGTCCAACTTTATTTAGTATTCGTATTAAAATGAAAAACGTTCATTTATCTCCTGTCTTATGTAATTAGGAATAATTTATATTACTCATTTTCTCTCTGTTAAAAAAAAATGTAACATATATTATTACGACCAAAAACAAAAAAGAAATAAAATATTTCTATAAAATTAATTTTATTTAACTAATTATATTTACTTTGCGGTAATAGTCATCCTTGTAAACATCTCTAGCCAGTCCAAAATCGCCAATTTTGATGACACGGTCCTCGCGATTTCTCGCGGATACTAAGCAATTCCGACAAGCGAGATCTCTATGAACAAAATGTAAATGTTCTAGATAGCAACAGCCTCGCGCAACATCTTCGCACATGGCGAACAAATCTTGCAGTCGTAGAGCGTGCGAATCTGACGGTTGAAATTTTTGATTATCTCTCAAATATTGTAACAGATCAGTTTCCATCAATTCCAACACGATTAATGGAGATTCTTGGTCTAAACAGACGGCCAATAATCTCAGCACATGTTTATGTCGAAATTGATTCATAAGCGTGGCTTCTTCTAAAAACTTGTTTTTTTCCTGCGAGGAAGCATTTTCTCGAAGCTTTTTTATGGCAACAGGTATCTCTGTGCCCGGTCTTTCTAAATTCTTTACTTTACCTTGAAATACCTACAAAAATTTAAAATTTATATTTATGCTTTTCTAAAAATATATAGTTTAGTATCAAGTAACATTATATTTATATTTTATTTTGTATTAAATAATTTAATGAAAAATATATAATAAAGTTCATGTGTATACTATCTCACAAAAATTTTGCATTATTTGTATTTTATAATTAAATTAAACTATTTTTTATAAAAGTTATTCATATAATTATTTTATTGAAAAATGCGTATTTGTCTCAAATTCTATTGATTTGGAAATTAATAAAATTACAATAAAAAATTAGTATTTACCATTCCAAATGCGCCGCTGCCTAATAGTTTTTCTAGTATAATTTCTTCATGTTTGACTTTGGTCAATACATATTTATTCAAATTATATTCTAATGTAGGACTGTATAACTCATTGAATTGAACGTTACCGTAAGGTATCTCATGTAGAATCGCCAACTCGATGTTGGTCATTATCGGAGACAAAAGTTGTTGGTTGCTTTTGTTGCGTTGTTGGTACACTGATACAAAATTTCAATATGTAATAACATGTAATTTGCAATAATATGCATTGCAAAATTTACATCTCTTTTCAACAAATAAGTTAACTTTTCTTAAAAATCTCTATATTTTAAATTAGATATAATCTATTTTACTATTAAAAATGTGTATTTAAATGTGTATCACAAATATACTTACAATAGTAAAAGTAGCAGATGCAGATTATAATAATTACAGCAACAAAGCTTGATATAATATATAGGTAATATTGTGAAACTATACTTTTACCAGGAATGCTTGAAGTATTACCTTTGTTACGTGAAAATATATTCTTAATATTTTCATTTTATATAAAACTTACACTTCTATTTGTAACTTTATTATTAAAAATTACTAAGTTTAAAATTCTATAAATATTTTATATTTAAAATATGCCTAAAATGATGTAATATCTTCATTTGCTTACTTGTCAGTGTTGAAAAAGTAAATCTTCCATCAGATGGCCATATGAAGTCTTTCTCGTACTTGGGATATTTCAATATCAAACGAAACTCGTATAGAGTTCCCGGTAGCAAGTTGTTTATATAGTACAATACTTTCCCTTCATTATTTACCTCAAAATTGTTTGCAATTTGCCACCTCTGCATCTCAACATTTTTATATTCCAATTCATAATGAACTGTCAAATTAACGCTAGGAATCCAAGAGATATTCATACCGCTTATGTTAACTTCGTTCAAAGTTATATTGTTTGGTTCTGAATACATATACAAGATTTTGCTCAAACTGTCAGTATAATGATTGCTGAAGTTTGTTGGATACACGCGTACATATATCTCGTATATCTGTCCTGGTATCAACGATTCGAGTAATGTGAAAAATTTGTCGTCTACCTTATGTTCTGTTTTATTGATAATTAAGGATTCGTGTATTGTTTAAAAAAATAATTGACGTCCAATATACTTCGTAGATTACGGGCACGCAATTTAATTTCTTAGGCGGCATCCAAGAAACTGCTGCTATAGTAGGAGTCAGAGCCTGAATTGTCACATTTTCTGGTGCGTCGAGTTTGCCCGATTCAGTTTTCAATATCACTTTCGAGCCGAATAACGGATCTATCAATAACCGATCAAAGTAAAAATTGCTTAAGGTTAGCTGTAATGTGTACTCTGTAAGCGGCGTTAAATTTTAAATCTCGTAATCTCTCTCGTACGTTTTTACGGTAAAATTATTGAACTTGTTAAGCTTATTGTCCAAACAATAGCTTACGTTGATAGTATATAGAGTGCTAGGTAAGTTGTATCTTTTGCATCCGTTTTTGGGGACCGGCTCTGGAAGATTTATGATAATGCTGTTTGCCGTCATCAGCACTATTTGTATTTTATAAACATTTTTGTCAGGTATCAGGCATTTCATCGAAGGATACAATTGCAAAGATTCACCGAAAGCATACAATTTATGAATGTCGAAAACCGTACTTATATTTTGGATGTATTTGAATGCACCTTTGCTCTCGAGAAGAGCATACTTTTTTTTCAAGACAAATGTATAATCATTGTTTCCATAATTCTTGTCGAGATAACTGTCATATGTGACTCCAGAAATGTAAATGTTTGTCTTGTCAATCGTTAAAGATGTGAAGAATGTGTTATTGCTAATTTCTTCGTCTCGTAAAATCAAATTGCACATAGAAACGTTAATGTTTGTTACAATCAAAAAATCACTCATTAGCCAGTAAATCAGCGGTTCCTTAGTATTCATGTCGTCAATTTGTATTCCAATAATATCTGACATCTTGCTTGAGAAAGAACACACAGTAGACAAATTTTTCTGAAACGTTTGAGCGTATTTTCCATCAAGATCCGACTGTGTAATCTGAGGTTCATTAGGCATAGTGTAAGTTATCCAATACAAAGTTCTAAAAAGATAACAATTATTTCATTTATTATAAAACATTATTTTACTACTAGTAGAAAAAAAATTCTTACATATAATAAATATTTAAAATTCTAAAATTAAATTTGTTTTAATTTATTGTTTCATTATAGCATTTTATCTTTATTACAAAGCCATATAAAATTATTGACAAACTACAAATCAATACAAATTTTTAATAAAAACGTTATTCATTTATTTTAAATTAATAAAAGTTAACATACCCCATAGATGGTAGTACATTTAGACAGATATCAAAATGATTTTTTATTTTTGAAATTCTATTGTATATGGTGATGCCATTTTCCCACATTGTTAAGTCGAACTTAATGAGGGCACCAAAATTGGAATCATATGTTTCCATCCAGTAAAGATTTCTTGCTACCCAATCGATGCAGAGATTGCTCACAATGTATTGAAACTTAGCTATTTTTGTATTATTGTTTTTATCAACATCAAACATCATTAGGTCTCCAATAAAGTTGCCCCAATAAATTTTATGATCCGCTATCGAGTAAGCAATATTTATCACGCCAGTTTGCTCAACGAGACTAATGTTGCTTTTTAGATCTAGATCCCATGTTTGAATACCATGTTCAAGTTCCATTACAATCAATTTTGGTATTGGATTTTCATTTGTAGTCGATACATCAATTAAATCTGAGTAAGGACTCGCATGAACTTTAGTGAGCGCTCGTACTTGAAAATAGTACGTCGTGTTAGGTTTTAGATTGTGCACCGTGCATTCAAATATTGTGGCTAAGATACTTTTGTCGTCACAAACTTGAATCTCTTCCAAGTTTTCGATGAACCAACACTGCACTGTGTATCCTTGTATTACTTCTTCTCCAAATTCAGGCCGATTCCATCTATAAAAAAAAATGATGTTTTGGTATTTTTATATTTTCTATGATTATAACAGAATCAAAGTTTTTATATTATATTTCGTTAAATTTAAATAAATACAGACTGCAAATTCAAATTTTTTACCTGAATGTCACAGAAATGTCAACTTCTTCGTTTAAGAATCCATTATGGAACTCTACAAATGCTCTGGGAGATGTTGGTTTCCTCAAAATGCTCTCTGGAAAATTTTAAGATTGCACTTATTGTTATAATTATATAAAAACATTAACGTGAGCATCTTAGTATTTCAGAAGAAAAACAACTATTTTAAGTAAAAATAAAACAAAAATAAAAAAATAAACATAAATTGCAAAATATGGAAATTAGTACAGCAAGTGTTGACTTTTAAAATAATATAAAAAAAATAATATAAAAAAGTTTGAGTAATTTATAAGGATAAAAAGTAATTGTTATTTTAAAACAGAAAAAATACAAAGTTTCTAATAAAGCATTAAATGTCTTTTGGAAAAATCTTTTTGATTAAAAAATTTGTAGTATAGTATTTGTAATTATTCTAAAAAAAAGAAAAAATAAACAAAATAAAATGATACAATTGAATGCTTTTTATTAAATGTTGAATAATTTTACAAAAAATATATAGAGCTTTTTCTCTTTTGCGACAAAATGAAATTTATATTCTTCTTGCTGTTGAAAGATATTTTTTTTAAATCTATATATTTTTATCATCTCTTAAATAATATTTACAATTTTTTTGTTGTAGAATTATTTTTTAACGATTTATGCACTATTTTTTTGCAACTTACCAATAGATTCTGGGATTACAGACATATTTGCAAACGGAATTTCATCAATTTTGTTTCTTGCATTTACACTATGGGGATGACTTGTGAATGATGAATCGTTATTCTTGGACACTAAAATATCCTTGATAAAGTATAACATATAAAAAGATTTAAGTAAGCATCACTGGACCAAAAACACGGCAACTTCCGCTATTTTTAATGATAAATAATATTATATACAAATAAATAAAATTGCCATGAAATTTCTGGTTTGTTTAATCATATTGGCTTAATATTTTTTCTTATACTTCTACTGATTGATAATGTGTTAAATATTGTGTAGTTAAATTTTTTAAAATCTGATTTTATTATTTTTTGAGATATCTTTTAGCTTATCAAACGATATGATTTTTATATCAAAAATAAAGAGCTATGCAGCATCAAATAGACGTCAATAAGACTGTCTGGATCAATAAGCATATTATATAAATTAATATGTGATGGTTCAATTCTGGATGTTTGTTAATTCAAACGGTCTGCTATGCATGCAGCTATGCTCAATTTTATGAGATAACAAAAATCACGCAGAATAAATTAATGAGGATTATTAAGAATTCATAATAGCTTCTGTTAACAAATAATATATGTAATAATAATTAATAATAAAAATATAATTCTTTTAGAAAACAATTTTGTTTAACGATTTGGTTTTCTTGGTATGTTAACTTTTGTAAATAAGACTTTATCTTAACACATAAATACTGTTTCAAAAATTTATTTGTTATTATTAAGGTAGTTGTCTTGCAAATCACAATTAACAAAAGACTTTGAAAATTAATCTTTTTAATAAACATTATTTAATATACATTTATATATATGTGGTATCTACATGTTTGTATAACTTAGAAACAATTAACCGTCTCAAATGCGAGATAATCGTTATTAAAAATTTCACTTTTTATATCTATGTGTCGAATACGCAAAAAATACGAAAATTTTGTATTTTAAATTTTAATAATTAGAAAAATAAGAAGAAAGTGATAAAAAATCTATACAAAGTAGGACACTTTAAAAATTCTATTTAAAAAAATCGAAATTATTTACTGTTTAGTTTTAGAAATACAATAATAAAGATTTCACAGTATCATTTTATCCTTGTTATTCACCGAAAAATTAAACAAGGGCAGACGATGCTTGTGAACGTTGCGAACAATTTGCGGTTGATTTGGCAATAGCGTACAGAATATCCAAAAGTTTTCAATTGCTACAACTGTAGATAGTCGGATGTCTTAACGTTAATTTAAAATATAAAATTTTAGATTGTACTATTGCGAGATAACAATCTTAAAGTTTTATTAATGTTTTTTTTAAATGTTATAAATAGTGTCTTTTTATGATCATAGAAATTTCTGTACTTAAACTTTTATCAAATTTCTTTTCGGTTATAATTACATTTTTTAACAAATTCTGGAAAACATGATTTTATAATTAATTTACGATACTGAATAAGTATGCATATATATAGTCATATAATAAATATATGTACAATTAAAATTATATATAAAGTCGAAGGGGCGTAGCAAAATTGACTGGTTAGGTTCATTATATTGTTGATTCTTGTGATCATTGGCTTTATTATTAGGGTCAATTGATACGAATTCCATTGTACTTATACTAGATTTTGTTTTGATATTTAACAACTCCATTTTGTTATACATATATGTATACGTATACGTATCTTTAACGTAAAAGAGATGATGATTATTTTCTAAATTAATTTTTCTACATAAAAATTAATTTAGTACAAATTATTAATATCAAATTACTAAATAATTATAAATATTTAAAAAAATAAATAGCTCTTAGTAATTAAAAGAAAATTACACAAAAATGAGTTTAAGTGTATCTAGTCATATGTGCTAATTTAGCGGAGAAACAGAAAATCTTATTAATACTAAAAATATTTATTTTTAAACACAAAGCTAATATAATCAAATTTTAATATACCATCTTAATTAGGAATAATTTTTTACTACATAACATTTATTAAAAAAAATTTTTTTCTAATTTATATGTGTCTTTTTTTTTATAACATTACATATACTCTTCTACTCTGTTTTGTGTTATATAGTTTTATGTTATTATTATGCAGTATATATATTTTATCATATACCTTTTTACTTACTCAAATGAAATGTTAGCTACAATAACATTTAATTTTATTCAACAAAGCAATCTCTTACCTGCATGGAGTCTGAATCCAGATTCTTTGACTTGATATCCGCTCTCACTAATATTAACACTTTTAATAGTAAAACATATATCGTCTTCAACATAATTTTTTTTTTTATGTAAATACTTGCGCTCAATCAGTTCCCGTACAATCCTTGGCAATTTAGCTATGAATAGTGATTCTATCAATATTCTGAATAATGCTGATGTATTAATTAAATCGATGTTCCTTTATGTATAATATTTCTTAAAATTTGATTAATGCATCAATCAGAGATTTTTTCTAATGCTACTTTTGAAAATTTATTTTTATAACCAATTACACTGCATTTTACAAATTATCAAGTTATAAAATTTTTGATTAATAAATACTTACTTTTTTCCATAAAAGTCAAACGACGTTGAAAACTAATACGTATGTATTTAATTGTATTAAATTATAATATAAATATTATCAATCTCTTCTTGTATAGTTTTTTTTTATATAATTTAGTAGCAAAGCAAACAAATGAAAAGAAACGTGAAATATATAATTATTGTTCAAGAAAATTATAAACAATCAGAAAATTACTGACTTATAAATCATTACCTTTCTTATTCATGTAATATGCCAAATTTTACAAGATCATATATATTTTCTATATCTGTTGATTAAAAACCACAACTTTGACAATAGTTTCTTTTATATTATATATATATATGTGTTTTATATTATATTATATATATATTATATATACTATGCGTGTTTTTAAGAACTCACTATTCGTGGATGGCGTTCTTGATGGACTGAAACGTTTCTATCGTGCAGTTCGAACCATTGAGCGATGCATAACGCGCTTGCGTAGTTGTGATTGGTAATCATCATAAAAATCATAGGCCCAACTAATTTAAATTATGGACTTTTGCCAAATTCAATCATTTTTCATGTGCTGCATTTCACTTATGACTCATTTTATTTTTTATAAAAATACTCACCGCTACTTTAAAAAGAGCTACATTTTTTAAATTTATTTAATTTCATATTATTAATATTATTAATAAGTAATTAATTTTTATATATAATATACATTTAACTTCATACATATATCGCGACAATAAACTTCATAGAGCGTATTTCGCATAATTTATATATATTTAATTAAATCAAGGAACGCGCGTAATGACAAAAGTCTAAAATAATAAATCACTATGTTGTTGCTATTTTTTTATCAGCAATAATTATTTCTATAATAATATTTAAAATTAAATATATTTTGTCCGATACCATATTGTACAACTTTTCGACGATCTAAATATGATCTGAATTAAGAACGCGCAATTCAATAATCGGATCACAGGCTTGAGTAATTAACTTAACGAAAATCTATATATATTTTGTGATACATCAATCGTTTAACAAATAATTTATAATTTAAAGTATTTGTAATACTTTAAATATTTACATAAATATTTTCAAATATTTGTATACGTTCATATCCTGCGCATACATATATCATAGTACATGAAATAATTTAGCAACAATTGCTTCGGAATGACAAATTGCTGGAAGAAATATAAGATGTGTGAGAACACACATTTAGATCAAATTTTGATTAATTTAATCGGTTTATCGATACCTACAATATGTTTTTAATGTTTTCAATATTGCTCAAATTATTAATTTTTTTGTTTAACCTATGGAAGAAAAGAGATTAAGAATGATATGAATTTAAAATTGCTATCTCAGATGAATTTATCGCTGGTCGAGTTTAATCGGGATGTCGTGTAAAAAAATTATTCTTTTTTGTAATAAATTTGTGCAATTTCTGCTATATTCTCTTTTTACATGCATTTTTTAAAATAAATTCAGTTGTACACTCAGATTTTGAATGAAAGAAAAGGGAAAGAAATAAAAAAATTAGAAAATTAAAAAAATGCAATTTTATAAAATATAATTTTATAATAATTTATTATAGTATAAAAATATAAAAATAATTTAATAATAAAAAGTCAGCGCACAAAATTCATAGTGTGTGTTACTTTGGAATGAACAAATATGTAACTCTACAATATATGTAAAAATTCAAATGATCCATGAGATGTAAATTAATCCGAACATTTATCATAATCTTTTCTAAAATTATGCATTAATTTTAAAAAATGTTATATATATTAATGTAATATAATTATGTATTTTATTTAAGCATTAAAATAAAAAGAAAATATAAAATATAAGCTGCTCATATAATATAAAATAGACATTATTTCTAAAACTATTGTAGCAAAATCAAACGATAAATTATTAGAACCATGAGAAAGAAAGGTTTTGTTGTAGTTATTTGAAAGGACCTAGAATCAATTTCACGTTATTTATTGTTATTAATTGTAAGAACAAGTGCTGTATTTTCTAATCATTACAGTCTTTGAAAATATAAAATTGAAAAATACCTTTCTTATTTTTATTGATAAATCTAACATATTAAGATTAAATTTGGAAACGGCATAATATTAGTTATTTATAATTATTTTTCTTACGTTGGGCTTTTCATTGGATCATTCGCAGAATGATATTATTAATTAATTTAATTTTTTTATAAAATATCCATTTGACTCAGTAAGGTATCTTCTATACTATTTCTTAGAGTTATAATATTTTTGAGACAAAGCTTAAAGTTTGGCCTATCATTTGCTGGATTCCAGCAACGCAGCATCAACTCGTACAAAGTCGGTGGACAATTTAGAGGCATTGGCAACCTGCCTTCAGCGCGTACATAGTCTATCACTTCCAGATTAGTCCTGCCAGTGTAGGGATGTTCACCCAACGATGTAATTTCCCACATTAGAACCCCAAACGACCAAACATCGCTCTGAGAAGTAAATATTCCAAGCACCAAAGATTCTGGTGCCATCCAACGAATAGGAAGCAGACCTTGCCCTTTCTAAAACATGCGATTTTAGTGAAATTAATGTTCTAATTCAAGTTGTCACTTTTAATTTAGAAATATTCGTGCTAGAATGTAAAACGTTTATTTATATCTTGTTTTATATAAATAAAAATATTATTTATATTATATTTATTTTATTTAAATGTTATAATTAAAGTAAAAATATACCAAATTATTACGATAAAAGAAGAAAAGCCAAACATTTCTAAAAAAATTTATTTTATTTAAATAATTATATTTACCTTTCGGTAATAGTCATCTTTGTAAACGTCTCTAGCTAGTCCAAAATCACCGATTTTGATGATACGATTCTCTCGATCTCTCGCGGATACTAAGCAATTTCGACATGTAAGATCTCTATGAACGAAACGTAAATCTTCCAGATAGCAACATCCTCGCGCAACATCTTCGCACATGGTAAACAAATCTTGCAGACGTAGAGCGTGCGAATCTGACGGTTGAATTTTTTGATTATCTCTCAAATATTGTAACAAATCACCAATTTCCATTAATTCCAGCACAATTAATGGAGATTCTTGGTCTAAGCAGACGGCCAACAATCTTAGCACGTGTTTATGTCGGAAATGATTCATAAGTCTGGCTTCATCTAAAAACTTCTTTTTCTCTTGCGAAGAAGCTTTTTTTCGAAGCATTTTTATGGCAGCGGGTATCTCTACGCCCGATTTTTCGAAATTTTTTATTTTCCCTTGGTACACCTGCATAATATTTGAAATTAATTTAAATTTATATTTAATTAAAAGATATATAGTTTAATGTCAAGGAATATTATTTCATTTATTGTATTAAATAATTTAACGAAAAATTCAAAATGGAATCCATGTGTATGTTATTTCATCAAAAAAATTTTTATAATTTATTATAAAAAGTTATACACATAATTATTTTTATCAAGAAATTAATTCATTTCAATTTATGTTAAACTAGAAACTAATAACTTATAATATTACATATAAAAAATTAATTTTTACCTTTCCAAATGCGCCGCTACCTATAAGTTTTTCTAGTCTGATTTGCTCACGTTCGATTTTGGTCAGTACATATTCATCTGAATTATATTCCAATGTAGGACTGTATAACATATTGACTTGAACATTACCGTTTGGTATCTTATGTAGAATTGCTAATTCGATGTTCGTCATTATTAAATCTTGCTCGTTACATTTGTTGTGTTGTCGACACACTGTTACAAAATTGCAATATGTAATTTCCAATAACATGCATTGTAAAAATTATATATTTTTCTTTTTAACAAATAAATTAACTGTTCTTAGAAAATCTCTATATACTACATAAGATATAATCTATTTCTATATTTAAAGATGCGTATCCAAATGTGTCTCACAAATATACTTACAATAGTAAACGTAGCAGACGCAAATTATAATAACTATAGCAACAAGGCCTGATATATATTGGTAATATTGCGTAACTACACCGTTACCTGAAATTGCTTGAAATATCACCTTTGTTATGCAAAAATGAACCTTAATATTTTTATTTTATTTAAAAACATACATTTCTATTTGTAACTTTATTATTAAAAATTACTAAGTTTAAAATTCTATAAACATCTTTTATATTTAAAATATGCATAAATTGTTATAATATCTTCATTTGCATACTTGTAAGTGTTGAAAAAGTAAATCTTCCATCAGATGGCCATATAAAGTCTTTCTCGTACTTGGGATATTTCAATATCAAACGAAACTCGTATAGAGTTCCCGGTAGCAAGTTGTTTATACAGTACATTACTTTCCCTTCATTATTCACCTTAAAATTGTTTGCAATTTGCCACCTCTGCATCTCAACATTTTTGTATTCCAATTCATAATGAACTGTCAAATTAACGCTAGGAGTCCACGAGATATTCATACCGCTTATGTTAACTCCGTTCAAAGTTATATTGTTTGGTTCTGAATACATATACAAGGTTTCGCGCCAACTGTCACTATAAAAATCACTGAAGTTTACTGGATACACGCGTACATATATCTCGTATATCTGTCCTGGTATCAACGATTCGAGTAATGTGAAAAATTTGTCGTCTACCTTATGTTCTGTTTTATTGATAATTAAGGATTCGTGTATTTTTCGCGTATTGTTTAACAAAATAATTGACGTCCAATATACTTCGTAAATCACGGCCACGCAGTTTAGTTTCTTAGGCGGCATCCAAGAAACTGCTGCTGTAGTAGGTGTCAGAGCCTGAATTGTCACATTTTCTGGTGCGTCGAGTTTGCCCGATTCAGTTTTCAATATCACTTTCGAGCCGAATAACGGATCTATCGATAACCGATCAAAGTAAAAATTGCTTATGGCTAGTTGCAATTTGTACTCTGTATGCGGCGTTAAATTTCGAATCTCGTAATATCGCTTATATGTTTTACAGTGAAATTATTGAACTTGTTAAGCTTATTGTCCAAACAATAGCTTACGTAGATAGTATATAGAGTGCTAGGTAAGTTGTATCTTTTGCATTCGTTCTTGGGGACCGGCTCGGGAAGATTTAAGATAATGCTGTTTGCCGTCACCAGAACTATTTGTATTTTATAAATATTTTTGTCAGGTATCAGGCATCTCATCGAAGGATATGACTGCAAAGATTCACCGAAAGCATACAATTTATCAATCTCTGAAGTCAAATTATATATCTTTTGTACGTATTTGAATGTGTCTTTGCTTTCGAGAAGTGCATATTTTTTTTTCAAAACATATATATGATTATAATTATAATACTTTCTCATTCGCAAAATACTGAATATACTATGAGATCGATCAATATGATTATATGCAGAAATATAAATGTTTGTTTTGTCAATCGTTAAAAACAAAAAGTGTGTTTTAATGTCAACTTCTCTGTTTCGTAAAATAAAATTGCACATAGAAACATTAAAGTTTGTCACAATCAAGTGATCGCGTAATAGCCAGTAAATTAGCGGTTCCTTAGTATTCATAGTGTCAATTTTTATATCTCTTATATATACATATTTATCGAAGGAGAAAGAGCACACAAAACTTAAATTTTTCTCATAGTAGCGAGTATCTCGTCCATAAAGATCCAAATGCATTATCCTAGGTTCAATAGTATAACTTATTTCACACAAAGTTCTAAAAAAATGTAAGCATTATTTTATTATAAAACGTTTTTTTACGATATTTTACGATGTAAAACGTTATTTTACGATAAGCAAAAGAAAATTTTATATAAAATGTATATTGGAAATTTTTAAATTAAATTTATATTAATTTCTTATTTTTTTATATCTTTTGATTTTAATTACAAAACCATATAAATTGTTGAGAAACTACAAATCAATACAAATTTTCAGACATTGTTCATTTATTTTATATAGATAATAGTTAACATACCCCATAAACGGTAGTACAGTTAAATAATCAATATTAATATCTTCTATTTTCGAAATTTCATCATTTGTAGTTACACCGTTCTCCCACTTTGTTAAGTCGAACTTTTTGAGGTAAATCTCATTATAATAATGTCGTTCTATCCAGTAGAGATTTCTTGCTACCCAATCGATGCAAAGATTGTATATTCGATATCTAAGATCATCTACTTTTATAATATTGTTTCTATTAATATCTAACATCATTAAATTTCCTTCATCGTTGCTCCAATAAATTTTATGTTCCGCTATCGAATAAGCAATACTATTCACGCCAGTTTGCTCAACGAGACTAATGTTGCTTTTTAAATCTAAATCCCATATTTCAATACCATTTTCCGATACGGTCAATAGTTTCGGTATTGGATTTTCGATTATAGTTGATACATCAATTAAATCTGTGTAAGGGCTCATATCAACTTTAGTGAGCGCTTGTACTTTAAAATAGTACGTCGTGTTAGGTTTTAAATTGTTCACCACGTGCTCCAATATTGTAGCTGAGCTACTTTTGTCCTCACAAACTTGAATCTCTTCCAAGTTTTCAATAAACCAACACTGCACTGTGTATCCTTGTATTACTTCTTCTGCAAATTCAGGCGGATTCCATCTATAAAAAAAAATGATGCTTTGGTATTTTTATTTTTTGTAAAATTATAACAGAATCAACATTTTTATTTTTTATATGTATATTTCGTTAAATTTAAATAAATACAGATTGATGCAATTTTTTACCTGAATGTCACAGAAATGTCGTCTTCTTCATTTAGAAATGCATTATGGAATTCAACAAATGCTCTGGGAAATGTTAGTTTGTTCAAAATGTTTTCTAAAAATTTTTAGATTGCATTTATTGTTATAATTATATTCAAGAACAATGATTATCTCAGGATTTCAGAAAAAATAATTTTAAGTAAGAATAAAAGTAAAAAGAAAGATAAATGTAAGTTACAAAATGTGGAAATTAGTAATAAATGTTGACTTTCAAAATAATATAAAAAAGTTTGCGTGATTTATAAGGTTAAAAAGTAATTGTTAATTCAAAACAGAAAAGTACAAAATTTTAGATGAAGTATTAAAAGTGAAAATTCAGAAATATCTTATTAATTAAAAATCAGTGTACAATATTTGCAATTATTTTAAAAGTAACTAAACTAGCAAAATTAAATAATTTAATTAACTTTATAATAAATTTTTAATAATTTTACACATAATATATGAGTTTTCCTTTCTCTTTTGTAGCAAAATAAAATTTCTCTTTCTGTTAAAAAATATTTCTTTTTAGATTCTGTTTTTATTCTCTTTTCAATGTAAATTATATTTACGATTCTCTTCATAGAATTTTCTTTTTAACAATTTATGCAGTTTTTTGCAACTTACTATTAGATTCTGAGATCACAGACATATTTGCAAATGGAATTCCACCAATTTTGTTTGTCTTATTCACATTGTCAAGATGACTTGTTGTGAATGATGAATTGTTGTTCTCAGATACTGGAATGTCCTTGATAAAATATAACATACGAAAAAATAAGTAAGCACCACTAAGCCAAAAACACGACTTTTAATGATAAATAATATATGTACAAATAAGTAAAATTGCCATAAAATTTTTTGTTTGTTAAATTATGTTGTTAAAATATTTTTTTAATACCTCTTCTGATTAATAACATATTAAATACAATGTAGAGTGTATTTTTTTTAATCTGTTTCTATTGTTTTCTTTTTCTAATATATCTTCTTACATATCAAGCATTATTTATCTTATATCAAAGGAAAAGAGCTATGCATCAAAAATACAGATATCAACAAGATCGTTTGGATCAATTAACATGTTATATATGAGCAAGTCAAATATAAACTTTTTCCAAAACATTTTATTTGGTCAAAATTTTTATCTCCCAATCAGACGTCAATAAGACCGTTTGGATCAATGAGCATGTTATATAAATTAATATGTGATGATTCAATGCTCGTTGATTCAGATAGTCTACTATATATGTATATATAGCTTTGTCAATTTGTGTGTCCAATTGTGTGTCAATTTGATAGTCCAAAGTCATGCAGAATAAATTAATAATGGTTACTAAGAAATCAATAATCTTTTCCTAGCAAATACATGAAAATTTTTTTGATCGTTGAAGCAATTTTGCTTAACAATTTATTGTGTGTGATTTCTTTAATATAATTTAGTTAATTTCTCTAAATAAATTTATCTTAACACAATTTTTTTTTCAAAAATTTATTTCTTAGCATTAAAGTTTCAATAACATTTGTTCTTATATGATGTCAATATTAGCTAATCAGTGCCTGTCTACAGCGAAAAAAAGGAAGAAAATCAGAATAACGACACAGCTTTCTGCTGTATAGATAAGCGCTGATTCGCAACAACAACAACAAAAATTTAGATTAAAAACCGGTTCAGAGCTTTTCAATTTAAATTGTTGTCCTGTATCTGATGGTGTGCTCTAGGTACGCTTTTTTAGTAACACCCCGTATAATATCCATTTATAAACAAAATTTTCAAGATTTATACTTTATTTTTTTCATAACATTACACATATCCCCTTCTAGTTTATGTTATTATTATACACACACAGTATATATATTTAATTATCATATATAGTTTTAATTATCTAAATAAATTATTATCTATAACAACATTTAATTTTATTCAACAAAGCAATCTCTTACCTGTATGGAGTCTGAATTTGAATAGCTTTGCATGATATCTGCTCTTGCTAATATTAACACTTTCAGTAAAACACATAATAACGTTTTTGACATATTAATTCTTTTTTTATAAATACTTGCACTCAATCAGTTTTCGCGCAATCTTTGGCAGTTCAGCTATAAATAGTGATTCTATCGATATTCTGGGTAATGCAAATGTGCTAATCGAATCAAGTCTTTTTACTTATATCAGTTTTTGAAATTTGATTAGTATATCAATCATGAAATCTCTTCTAATGTTATTTTTCTAAATTTTCTTTCATAATCAATGATTATGATTTCATCTTACAATATCATTAAATTATAAAATTCTGGTTAATGAATGCTCACTTTTTTCCATTAAAATCAAACAACATTGAGAACTGACACATATGCATGATTGTTAAACTATAGTACAAATGTTATTAATCTCACTTTTTTTTAATATACTTTAGTAAAAAAGTAATCAAATGAAAAATAATGTACAATATATAATTATTGTTAGAAAAAATGATGGACAATCGGCAAATTATAAATCTTTAGTTTTGTTATTCAAGTACGCCAAGTTTTACCAGATCATATATATCTTTTATATCTTTTTTTTATTAAAAATTTCAACTGACAATTGTTTTTTTTTTATATATACTATGCGTGCTCTTGAGTGACCACTATTCTTGCACGGCGTTCTTGACGGACTAAAACGTTTGTATCATTATGGTTCGAACCGAGTGTCGCAAAACGCGCTTGCGTATTTGTGATTGCTGACCATTATAAAAACCATCAGCTCAAATAAATAAATAAATTTAAATTACGCATTTTTGCCGAACTATTATTCTTTATCTGCTGCACTTGTGACTCATTTTCTTCCGTAAAGACTCGTCACAATTTTAAAAAGAGCTACACTTTTTAGAGAGATTTATTTAATATTATATTATTAATATTATTAATGATTAACTTTATAATTATTATTAATAATTAACTTTTCTAAATAATATATAACTACAAATATCGCAATTAATGAGTAATTAATATTTTAAAATAATATGTAATTACATATACGACAATAAACTTCAAAGAGCGTAATTTATATATTTAATCGAATAAAAAATATTTGTAATGACAAAAATATAAAATAATACATCATCCACACAGCAATACATATTGCTATCTCTCTTCATAAGCAATAATTATTTTTTTAACAATAAAATTAAATGTGTTTTATGTTTTACTCTATCGTTCAACTTTCCGACGATCTAACTGATGATCTGGATTGAGAGAACTCGCAATTAAATAATCGAATTACAGGATTAGGAAATTAAATTAAGAAAGGGCTTTGTGATATATCAAATGTTTAATAGACAAATAATTTAATTTAAAATACTTATATAATTTAATATTATGCACATATATATGTCATAGTACGTGAAGTATTTTGGCAACAAATGATGGATTGCGAGGTGAGATATAGGCCGTGTAAGAGCCCATCTTTAGATCAAATTCCGATTAATTTAATCGCTTCATTATCTATACCTGCAATTTTTTAAATATTAATATAAACAAAACTATTAATCTTTTTGTTATTTGATTTGGAGGAGAAACAAGATTAAAAACGATATGAATTTAAAATAGCTATTTCAGTTGAATTTATCGCTGATCAAGATTAATCGAAATTTGATCGTGCTTAAGAAAGTGATTTTCTTTTCGACAATAAATTTGAATAATTTGCTATATTCTTTTCCTTATCAGCATTTTTAAAAATATTTCTGCTCTTTTTACTAAAATCAATTTAATTGCATATTCAGATTTTGAGTGAAAGAAGAAAAAAGGAAAAAAGAAAATTTATAAACTTTAAAATAAATACATATTAAAAATTTAATTTTTATATTATCTATTATAATATTAAAAAATGTTACATATATTAATGTAATATGATTGTATATTTTATTTAAACATTTAAGTAAGAAAAAATATAGGAATATAAAACACAATCTTATTTTTATTGATGAACTATAACATATTAAGATTTAATTTATAAACGACAAAACATTAGTTATTTATAATTATTTTTTCTACTATGAAGTTCTCATTGTATTATTTGGAAAATAAAATTATTAATATCATTATTAATTAAATTTTTTTGGCTAGATAATATCCAACGGACTCAATAAAGTATCTTCCATGATATTTCTTAGAGCTATAATATTTTTGAGACACAGTTTGAAGTTTGGTCTATCATTTGCTGGACTCCAGCAACGCATCATCAACTCGTACAAAGCCGGTGGAGGCAATTTAGAGGCATCACCAACCTATATCCATTGCGTACATAATCTATCACATCCAGATTAGTTCTGCCAGTGTAAGGATGCTCATCCAACGATGTAATTTCCCACATTATAACTCCGAATGACCAAACATCACTTTGGGAAGTAAATCTTTCGATCACCAAAGATTCTGGTGTCATCCATCGAACAGGAAGCAGATCTTGTCCTTTCTAAATCATGTTATTTTAGCGAAATTAATATTCTAATTCAAACTGTCAAGTTGTCAAATTTTTTAAGTATTCATATTAAAATAAAAAACGTTTATGTTTGTTTTATATAAATAATATTTATATAAGTAATTTATTTTATTTATATTCTCTATTTAAATCAAAGACGGACTTTATTATTATGACGAAAAGAACATAAACATTTTTTAGAATTTTATTTTTTCTTAATAATTGTATTTACCTTGCGGTAATAATCACTTGTAAATATCTCTAGTTAATCCAAAATCGCCACTTTTGACACGGTTCTTGCGATCTCTCGCGGATACTAAACAATTCCGACACGCGAGATCTCTATGAAGGAAACGTAAATATTTGAGACAGCTTTGCGCAACATCTTCGCACATGGCGATTAAATCTTGCAAACGCAAAGCGTGCGAATCTGACGGTTCCAATTTTCGACTATCTCTCAAATATTGTAACAGATCACCAACTTCCATTAATTCCAATATGATTGATGGAAATTTTGGATCTAAGCAAACGGTCAACAATCTTAGCACATGTTTATGTCGGAAGTAATTCATAAACCTGGTCTCTTTTAAAACTTTTTTTTTTCATCCGACGAAGCATTTTTTCCAAGCATTTTTATGGCAACGGATATCTCTATGCACATTCTATCTTCATTTTTCCTTGATATAACTGTGAAATATTTGAAATTAATTTATACTTCATTAAAAAAATATGTAATTTAATGTCAAGTAATATTATTTCATTTTTCATATCACATAATTTTACAACAAAAATATATAATAGAATGCATGTGTATGTTATCTCCAAAAAATTAGCATTATAAACTCTTATAAAAAATATTTATATTATTATTTTTATTGAGAAATGCATTTCAATTTATGTTGATCTAAAAATTAATAGCGTATGACATTGCATCAGAAAAAGTTTTTACCAATCCAAATGCGCCGCTGCCTAAAAGTTTTTCTAATTTGATTCGCTCATGTTTGGTCAGTAAATATCTGTTTGAATCAAATTGCAACACAGGATTGTATGACATATTGTATTGGATACATCGTAGGCTGATAGGCATCTCATGTAGAATTGCTAATTCGGTATCTGTGATTATCGATGGCAAAGCATGATTGCTATTTTTTCTGCATCGTCGATACACTGTTATAAAATTACAATATACTATCTAATAATATGTATTGCAAAATTTACATATTCTTTTCAACAAATAAATTAACTTTCTTAAGAAAATCTTTACAACACATTGGATAGAATTTTTTTTTTTTGCAAGGTTTAAATGTTTATTAAATATACTTACAAATGCGGCAAATGTAGCAGATGAAAATTACAATAAAAACTACAATGACAAAGCCGGATATAATATGTGGCTTATAATATTGGTAAAATTTATTAAAAATGTCTGTTTCAAGATCATCAAAATAATAACCTTTGTTATATAAAAAATGTACTCTTAATACCATTATTTTATTTAAAAATTTACTTTTACTTATAACTTCATTGATAAAAATTACTAAATTTCTAAATTTTATAAGCATTTTATATTAAAAAAAAGCAGAAAATGTTATATTTATAATTGCTTACTTGTCAGTTAAAAAAGTAAATCTTCATTCAGACAAAAATTTTTTGCTTATTTAATCATATCAGTTTGATATTTTTCTTTATATCTCTCCTGATTGATTTGTTAAGTAAAGTGTAATTATATTTTTTTTTAATTTAGTGTTTTTATTGTTTTTCAACACATCTTCTTGCATATCAAATATGATTCTTATATTAAAAGGAAAAAGCTATGCTGTATCAATAACATCGTCTGCACTAATGTTATATAAATCAATATGTAGTGATTTAAACTCGTTGATTCAGATGATCTGATGCTACATATTTGCAGTTATGTCAATTTATATTAGGTCTACCGGAAAGTTCTATCCGTTTTTGAATTAAAAGAAAATAATACATTTATTAATATTTATTGAACAATATAATTTCCATAGTTATTAATTGACCTCTCCCCGGCGTGATGATAATTTTTGAATTCCATTTCTGTAGACTGACTCATTTTTAGAGGCAAAAAATTGAAATGACATTATCGGATAGAACTTTCCGGTAGACCTAATACGATAGCCCGAAGTCATGCAGAATAAATTAGTAAGAATTACTAAGAATTCATAGTAATTTCTTTTATCAAATAATACATAAAAGTTCTTTTTGATTGTTGAAACAATTTTGTTTAACGTATTAGTTTTTTTCAAGTAATTTAATTAACTCTAAATAAGTGACTTATCTATGTTGTCTTTAAAATTTCAATAACGTTTGTTCTTTAACAATATAAATATGTTATAAATTGTTTTTATAGTCATATAAATTATATAAATTCTTATATTTAAACTTTTGTCGAATTTCTGTTCAGTTAGCTTTACATTCTTTTAATCCAAACAAATTCTGGAAAACTTACTATAATTAATCTACATTATCTAGGTAAAATCGTATGCATATATATATATATATATATATATATATATATATATATATATATGTATACAGCTATATAATAAATATATGCACAATTAAAGTTATGTATAAAGTCAAAGGCATAGAAAAATTGGTTACTCACATACATTGTTGATTTCTGTGATCATTGACTTTGTTATTAAGGTCAATTGATGTCAATTGATGCTTGAAATTCCATTATACCGATACTCGACTTTGATTTGATTTCCGTCATATATGTATATTCATAAACATATAATTATTTTTAACATAAAAAAGTGGCATTACTTTCTAAATTAATTTTGTTAAATAAAAATTGATTTAATACAAATGTTGTTATATTAATTAATACTAATGAATGATTATGAATATTTAAAAAAAGGCTTTAGCAATTGTAAAAAAATTATGTAAATATTAGTTCAAAGTCTAAACATATATTAATTTATTTGTTTTGTTGCTAAATAATTAATTTAGCGGAGAATAAACAGAAAATTTTATTGATAAAAAAAAAAATATTTATTTTCATACATAAAAGTATTATAGTTAAATTTTAATAGACTATTTTAATTAGGCTTAACTTTGTATTATATAACATCTATTTATAAATAAAATTTCTAAGATTTGTACATCCTTTTCGTAACATTACATATACTTTTTTAATGTTTTATGTTAAATAGTTTTATACTATTATTATATATTATATCTAGTATTATTATACATTATTATATTTACATACACATTATTTAGTATACACATTATTATATTATATATTTATTATACATTTATTATATATTTATTATTATTATATTATATATTTATTATATATTTAGTATTATTAGTATTATTATACTTTATATAGTACATATATTTTATTATCATATATACTTTTAGTTTAGTATATAAGCCATATAAATTATTAGTTATTCATATAAACTATTAGCAATAATAACATTTAATTTTATTTAACAAAGCTATCTCTTATGGAGTCTGAATTCGGATACTTTGACAAAATATCAGCTCTCGTTAATATTAACACTTTTAGTAAAACATATGATACCGTTTTTGACATAATAATTTTGTTTTTTTTTTGTAAATACTTGCACTCAATCAGTTTCTGCGTAATCCTTGGCGATTCTTGGTTATCAATATCTTTTTTCATTCTTTTTAATATAATCTAGTAGAAAAGCAATGAAATGAAAAGAAATATGCGATCTAGAATTATTATTCGAGAAAATTATAGACAATCAGGAAATTACTGAATCGTGAGTTCTAAGTTTTATTATTCATGTGCGCCAAGTTTTACCAGATCATATATATTTTCTATATTTTTGGCTTGATTAAAAACTGCAACTGCGACAATTTTTTATATGTTATATATAATGCGTGCTCTTGAGGGCCTACTTTTCGCGCACGGCATTTTGGATAGACTGAAACGTTTGTATCATGCGACGATGTTCGAATCGAACGCATAATGCGTTTGCGTATTTGTGATTGATGACATCATAAAAATCATCAGCCTATATAATTTAAATTACGCACTTTTGTAGAACCATTATTCTTCACCTGAAGAAATCCACTTATGACTTATTTTTTTCTGTGAAAATATTCATCATTATTTAAAAAAAAGCTACACTTTCTAAATTTATTAAATTTTATATTATTAACATTATTAATAAGAAATTAACTTTCATAAATAATATATAATTATGTATATATATATATATATATATATATATATATATATATATATATGCAACAATAAACTTTAAAGAGAGTATTTAGCGTAATTTATAATATACATATTTAATTAAGTAAAGAACGCGTGTAATGATAAAAGCTTAAAATAATAAATAATCATGTTGTTTCTATATTTTTTTATGAATAATTATTTCTTTAACAATATTTAAAGTTAAATATATTTTGTCTGATATTTTATCGTTCAATCTTGTAAAAATATAAATATGATTTGGTTTGATAACGCTCAATTAAATAATTGAATCGCAGGATTGCTCACTAAACGAAAAGTTTTGTGATACATCTATCTATTAATTAATAATTAATCTATAATTTAATAATTAATAGTTATATAATTTAATATTGCGACTTCTTTTTTAAGAAAAAATAAAAAGGCGCCAAATACACGCGCCAGTTTTGTAAAAAACTATATATATTATAACTATATGTATTTATAAAATAATGTTATTTTAATTTAATCTGTACAAAATAGTATTATTTTATAAAAATTAAATAGTATCTAAGAACTTTTCTACAAATTATTTTCATTTAATTAAAGTGAAATAATATTTTCTACAAAAATAATGTGACATCCAAAATGTCAATTAAAAAAAACTTATAAAATATAAAACTTATAAAAATATTTTAACCAAAATAAGTTATACAAAATCGTTGTTTTAATTTTCTATATCATATCTTTTCATAGCATATCTTACAATAATAATAATATCAAAAACTTGCGCCAACTAAAAATAAAAAATTGGACAAATATTTTAATCGAAAACAGTTGCACTAAATAGCTGTTTTAAAAATAATAATATTAAAAAATTTCAATAATTAAATAAAAATTTATGCTATATACATATATAAAAAATTTACGTTCAATATTAAAAAAATATGTCAAATAAATTGTAATATATCTATTGTAAAAATCATTATAAATGTGAACAATTAATATATATTGATTGAATATATATATTCCTATAACATATGTTCATATATGTCCTAAAATTTTTAATAAAAAAATGATAATATACATGATATATATAACACAAAAAACATAAAATTAAAAATTAATAAAAAATTTTTAATTCTGTGAAAGAAATAAATACAAGAAATTAAAGACTGATACAAGAAGAAAATAAAAAATTTTAATTATAAAGACATGGCGCTGCTAAACTAAACAATATGTTAAAATTATTATATTCTTTAATACATTTACATTGCAGTTATTGATGTAATTAAATTAAATATAATTCTAAACTAAATTTATTATTTATTGGTTTTAATTTATACTTTGACTTTTAACTCGAAAGTTAGAGTTTTCTTTCAAAAAGTTATCTTTTAAATAAATTTTTTTTATTTTTTCTTATTTGTATTGATTAAAAAGATAATTTATTATATATATATATATATATATACATTACCTTTCTTTTAATCTTTTGATATATAATATAATTTTATATATATTTTGATATATAATATAATTTTACATAATACATTATTAATTAATTATTTAAAACAATCCAATAAAAAAGAAATCAGCATACGTGGATACTTCATATTTTTTTATTCTGAATATTATTTTACTCATTTCTGTTCATCGTTAATTAACATCGATTGCCATTAACATTAATGTCCGGCTCACGCGCCCCAGAATACTCCATAAAAGCTCACATATATCTCGGCAATCCGAGGGAGTTAATATATCTCCCGGTCCTTCCTTCCTCGGGGCCCGGTCTTTTCTTCGAGCACTTCCACCGTGGTTCTTGCGCTGATCTTCCCTCTCGTTTCCCGTATTACAAACGCGGCCGTCCTATATACATATAATGCAGAGAATCTGAATATTTAAAGCGGAACTTCGAAATTCCGATCTCGATGTAAACGAGCCGCTCTCTCTCTCTCTCTCTCTCTCTCTCTCTCTCTCTCTCTCTCTCTCTCTCTCTCTCTCTCTCTCTCTCTCTCTCTCTCTCTCTCTCTCTCTCTCTCTCTCTCTCTCTCTCTCTCTCTTTCGCAACTTAAAACGCAACTGCGTTCTCGAGAAGATCGCTGTCACGGGATCGTTAACTCTCGGGATATTAATCCGCGCGCCTCTCGACATAATTTTACACTTAACGCCCGCAAGTAACAAGTTCTTATCGCGCGATAATATTTGCCCACTCTCGTAGCGACAGCCACGAACGTCTCGTGGTAAGGGGTTCAAGTACCCGGTGTACATTAGGATATCGCGCTGTGAGAAGGGCAGGCAAAGGGTTGTTAATCTCTCTCTCTCCCTCTCTCTTTGAAACTCTAATGGAGGCGGTTTGCCGGATTTAGACCACCTACAGCCCTTTGCCTCTCCAAGGAAACCACCCTGAAATCCTTCCATCTGACTGCTCGCGTTCTATATCTCGCACTGTTAATGCCTTCTATTCCTTTATGACCGCTTCTCTGTTTCGTGAAATTTCTCTCTCTTTCTTCTCCTTGTCGCGCTATATTAATTTTTCCCCCGGCGGAAACGCTGCAGCAGTGAATTTGTCCCTTTGTTGACGGAATAAATAGAAGGATGAAGAAATTTATCTCTTTATTAAAGGATAATTCTAAATGAGATTTAATAATATCCTTTTGTTGTAAAAACACATATCTCGCTACTTTAGTTATGTAAGATCGAAGAAATAGCCTTGTAAAACGTTAAAAAAAAACTTTGTTTCATTATCCTTCCACATTATTGAAATAATAACTGCTGCGAGAGAGATGAAAGACTTGACGTAAATCAAATAAATTTCATATATAATTTCTCTTTTTATTTAACAGGACGAATATATCCCACATCGCTCTCTCCTTATTCCACAAAGTACCTTTATATTCCACTTTTACAAGGTATCAATATTTATTCAATCCTTTAAAATATAACTTTGCAACGTGATAATGGTGAAGGATGAAGAAATTTATCTCTTTATTAAAGGATAATTCTAAATAAGATTTAGTAATATCCTTTTGTTGTAAAAACACACATCTCGCTACTTTAGTTATGTAAGATCGAAGAAATAGCCTTGTAAAACGTTAAAAAAAAACTTTGTTTCATTATCCTTCCACATTATTAAAATAATAACTGCTGCGAGAGAGATGAAAAACTTGACGTAAATCAAATAAATTTCATGTATAATTTCTCTTTTTATTTAACAGGACGAATACATCCCACATCGCTCTCTCCTTATTCCACAAAGTACCTTTATATTCCACTTTTACAAGGTATCAATATTTATTCAACCCTCTAAAATATAACTTTGCAACGTGATAATGGTGAACGATTAGGAGCGAACGATAGCGGTAATTTCCGCAATTCTCTCGTTGCTGTTGGAAAATGAGCGCGACTCGCGCATCGACGACGAGCTTTATCTCGGAATATTCCGGAGATTACGACGCGAAAGAGATGGGATAAAAGGTGTCGGAAGGAAAAGGGTGGAAGGGGTGAAGGGGAAGGGGGCAGGGTATCGCGCGCGAAGGGTGGTGGACGAAGGTGGGAAATAAATAGGAGCGAACGAGCGATTCTCTTCTCCTTCTTCTCCCCCCTTCTGCCCTTCCACACCCCCCCTCCTGCCCTTCCACACCCCCTGTCGTGCAGCGATGTGAAAATTCCATGCATGCGATAAAGCAAAATGATCTTAACGGCTTTCGCGAACACGATCGTTTTGCGATTTTTTTTTTTTTATTTTTTTTCCCCCCCTCTCTTCAATATACAGAAAATTTTTATTAAAACAGAATGGCGAGCATTTCCGTAATGCTCTTGTGGTCCCTGGCTCGATCCGCATTACTTGAAACCCGCATCCTTTTACGAGATCGAATGACAAGAAAACACGTTTCGCTATTACACCTATTATATGGAAGTATCGTCCCTCCATTCGAAAAAAACTGCCGTTTATAACATTTAATCCTATCGAGTGACAGTTATTCTTTTACAGAGAGAAGCGAATAAATATAAATTGCGGTTACGCTTTAAACGAGCAGCTATATCTAACTATCTGAATGGTTTGAAATATTATACAAAAAAAAAGGAGAATTTGTATTTATTAGTACAACTTAGTATATCTAATTTATTTAGTGTACCTAATATATTTTGTTATAACTAATTTATATTTTTACAGTGCCCTGTAAGAGAAGAAAAAAAGAAAAATGAAGAGAGAAATATACAGTCTCATATTGCGCCAATAATCATATATGAAATATAAAATCATAAAAGATAAAAATCTTATTCTTTAATTAATATTTTAATAATATATTTACTACATTTTTTCTTCTTCTATAAGAAGCATATAATTTCACAGTTTCTTTCGGAATATTAATACCACTCCTCTAAAGTTATTTGAAAATTTCTCATTATTGATAATTCAATTTTTGCGCGAATGAAGTGATATATGATGTGATATGACATCTCTTCTTCCCATCCACTTTATTATTCAAATTCAAAAACCAGATGCAGAAATTTTGCACATATTTTGGGACAAAATTGCTAGCATTGATTTTTCGGCAATTTATTATAATTCTAAGTAGTAACTTATTTTCCAAAAATAATTTGCAACAAGTCATCATTTCGTTTACCGACCTGTTAAACGCAAAATTATGGCTATTTTATTTTTCACATTTCAAAAAGATAAATTGTATCGATTTTAAACAAGAATTTCGAGCTTTTTCTTCTCGCCCCTGAGTCTTGCGTCCAGGATAGCACAAGATTCAAGGCAAGACAATATTCATAAAAATATTGTGTAATGTTAATGAAAATTTTTGAAAACATAAATTTTATTTTGACTGAATCTTGTGTTGAGTGAATCTTTACAGTAAAAATCTCATCTTGTATTGTTTCATCTCGATTTTATTAACAATTTCTATCTAATATTAAACATAATTGTTTAAACTAATGTATTTAACGTAATATTTATTTTTTTCTTTTTATTGATTTTTTTATTGATTTATCCCCTTTGTATTTTTCTTTTAAATTATTATATCTGTTGTAGCATTAATCCATTTATTATATACCAAAAAATTTTTTCTCGTTTCTAGTTAAATAAATTTAATTAAATAATCTTTATAATAAAATTTAAAATAATTATTACTATTTACGTTATTTCTTTATTTCCTAAAACATTATACATATATATGTATATTTTCTTATATTGTTTATTGCATTAATTATTTCTAAATTTCCTAATATAAATATTTTTATTTATCAAATAAAATTGTATTTACGTTTATATAATGTAATAACTTTTTCATTTAATTTACAAATATAAATATATTAATTATTTTTTTTTAAATTGATAAGCTTGACAAGAGCAGTAATTTTGACAATCGTAGTTTTAGTATTGTTCTAACAACTAATTAAAAAATTTTGTCTTGTACCTTGTCTCGAATTTCGAGACAAGCTAGCACAATATCAATACTAATCTTGGTATCTCATGCAACCTTACCTGCGTCCGAGTGAGAATCACTGCGAACCTGACGGTCCTCGAATCATCCGCAGGTTCTCACGACGCTCCGATCTCCTCGGCTACGTCTGAGACTAAAAGCCTTTTCCACTTGTGCGAAGTACGGTGCTATTTGCCGCATAAGAAGGTAAAATACACGGAGTGTCTCGCGAGAGCAATACCAAAGAGAACTCGAAGAGCCTTTTTGCGGTGGAGATTCTAATAATTAGATTTCGTGCCTGGCCGATTAGGATTCTTAATTACGCTGCCGCGATGAGAAGAACCACGCGAGATTGTATGCGAGACGAATTTTGCGTAACTGAGGTAAAACTTTTTCTTTATTAAAAATGAAAAAAAAAAAATTGTCAGAGAAGAGCGTAATAAGATTCTGAGATTAAACAAAATCTTTCTAAATTTTGAAAAAAAAAAAACAAACAAAGAATTATATTCTCCTCCTATATTTTAATTAGCTAATTTCTTTCACCTACAGAACTCTTTTTTAATCTAAAAAAAAAAAAATAGATATTTCTCGCGTGTACCAGATTGAAGAAAGCAATAGTGAAAAACTGAAAATCCAACAGCACGCCGAGTTATTAATTCTGATTATAAAGCCTGCTGGCAGAAGAAGAACGATGAAAAATACAGATTATTCCGCACCGCCGTCGTTCTTCAAATCCTCGAATAGTCATAAGCGCGTAAATATAAGAATGAAGTCTGCATCCTTTCTCACGAAACGCGAGTGATTGTTTGCGGAAACAGACTCGGAAGAGTAAGACACGCTGAGGAAGCTTAAAGCTACCTTATGTAAATCGACTTGCGTCGTAAACTCGTGATGCTAACTGCAATAAGAGATTTTACGTGACCAAAAAGAACTTGCTTTTTAACAGCGCGTGAATAGTCACATTAAATCTCGCCGCGTTGACTTATTCGAGCAACTGAGCTCTTTTGCATACGAGTAATTCCTCTTCGTGTCAGCATGAAGTAACATATTTCTACAAGCTATGTATATATATATATATATATACACATCGTTAACTCTTAAACACATGCATTCTTATATTATCGGAAGAAACCAAGAGCGCTGTCGTATCTGCAGATCGCATTATAAAGTTTAATGAGAAAAACTCCAAACTCTTTTTTAGTATAAATTTCGCGCAACTTTTAGGATTTTAATATATCAAGTATCTTTTTAACAAAAAAAAAGTAATTAAAATATTCCCTAAAATTCCGCGAGGATTATTTGTCTACACTAAAGTAAAGTTCTTTTTAATCGAATAAATTTTGTTAATTTTGATTGTTTTTATTTAATTAAATAAATATATACTTTGTTTCCAAAAATGTTTTATTATATTGAATCAATTATTAGTTACATGAAATAAAAATTATAATTTTTAAAATAAATTACTTAAAGTTTTAAAAATTATTTATATATTTAAAAATAAAAAATTATTTATTAAAATAAAACATCTGTGTTTTTGAAACAAGCAGTCAAAAATTTAAAAAAATAAAATAAAAAAAAGAATTTAGCGTAATAAAAATAAAAAATAAATTTTGTCTTTATTTGTAAATAAAAGCATACATTGCTTTTATTTCATATTTTATTGATTCGAATATATTTGCTGTTTGATTAAAATAATTAATTCTTTCGCAAGTATTAAAATAAACAATATTTATAAATAAAAAAAGGGGATTTAATACATTTTTTCAGTGTGAATTTTATGCAATTTTTAGTACATCAAATATTTTTGTAACCAAAAGAAAACTATTAAGATAGTTTTGAAAATTCTGCGGAAATTGTCTGTATAAAAAAAAAATACGTTAATTATTATGTAAGAATTACTTTTAATATATTTAAAAAAAGAATTTACGTAGATCGAGTCAATTTACTTGATAAATTTGGTAATTTCGGACATACACATCGACTGCATAATGAGTAATTGGCAATTCCCTGTGTTTTACGATCGCATTCAATGAATCTGATGGAAGGGAAAGAGAGAAAGAGTTAGACCTAACTAAGCTCACCGATAGCGAATCGGTACATACCATTCACCCTCATCGTCCCATTGCTCTTACCCTCTGTAAATCCATCCCTTTGTCACGCTTGAAGGGAAGCACTTTACGGCGGCCCTTCGCCAAGCGAAGTTTTGTGGACGTACGTTTCCTAGGCACTTCCGACTTTCTCTCGCATACATACATATATACATACACAACATATGTACATACATATGCGCGGTACACACATGCACTATTGTCCATAAATCCGCGAGCAAAACTCTGACGGAGAGACAGAGCCTTTAACTTCTAGTTTAGAAGAGGCTACACTCTGCGTTATGTTATGTTTCTCCTGACAAATTTACAAGGGTGAATGGAATTTTTGCGTAGATCGAATTAAAATATATTTTAGAGAGTCGATTAATTGATTTTTTTTTACATTTTTTGGAAGTGTGATGTCTGAAGAATATATCTCTCAAATTTTATTAAAACATTCGTAAAATTGACGAAGGTAAGACTTTGAATAAGATAGCGCGCGTGTCTTTAAATGGGCCTGTATAACTTTAAATACAATTTTCTCAAAACGTTGTTTTCAAAGTTGATGTGACGAATGTTTGTAAAAAAAATTGAAATTATTTAGTTAATTAGTTTTTAAAAAATATTTCTTAAAAACTAATTAATTGAAAAACTTCAATTTTTTTTTTTTAATAAAAGAGAACATTTTTGGTGAATACTGAACCTAATTAAAATTTTAAAAATTAATATGTATATATTTTTCTGACTTTCAAAAAATAAAGAAAGCAAAATTAAAATATTTAATTTTAAAAAACTATTATTTTGTTACTTTCTATTTCTTTAAAATGTCATTAGATTCAGTATTCCAAAATTATCTTACAATTAAAAATTAAACTAGACGGAATCTTTTTCATTTTAGACAATTATAGGAGCAATTTCTCACATCTTTGAATCATGCATTTATGAACATCAGGTTACGCGCAAAAGCTGGTATTAAAAAAAAAGGAAAAAGTTAAATGCAAGATTTAAAAATATTGACATATTGTTTAAAAATGTATATAAAACGCCAAAAAATAAATTTCTAATATTCTTTAAAAAAAAATTTCTAGAAGTCATCGAGTTTTCCAACTGCTAGAATAGATTAGGTTAGGATCTTCAAAATTTGATTTATATATAAACTAAAAGAGGCTAAATACAAAGAGTAACTTTCTTGTTGCGTACACGTACAGTTAAGAAAAATTCCGATATTTCTAATATATTTTCAAAAAAAAAATTTTAGAAATCATTGATTTTTCAAACTGCTAGAATAAGTTAGGTTAGGATCTTTAAAATTTGATTTATATATATATAGACACAGAAGTTAAATACAAAGCCAAGAATAGCTTTTTTGTTGCATACAGTTGAGAAAAATTCATAATAATATTAAATAAATGTCGTAAATTATTTATATACAATGTGTGACAGAAAAAAAGAGAAAGATAAGGAAAGTTATATATATATATATATATATATATATATATATATATATATAACTTTCCTTATCTATACTATACTATACTATCTATACTATATATATATATATATATATATATATATATATATATATATAGTATATATTTGATGTTATATATACTATTAATTGTAAGCAGCGATATGTTGAAACGATTTTAATTTAAAGTTATTAGAATTTCACAATTCTCCTGCAATTTCGTGAAAGAATTTTTTTTGACTATAGTGACTTAAGAACTCTTGTGCGCGATATGTTCCTCGGAATAATAATACAATACAAATATAGAATACGGTTATAGTACCGTCGAGACTTACCCGCTTAATTACATTCCATTCGGCCGACTTTAAGCCGTGGAAGCTCGCGGAATATGCGATGCTGTGACGTGCGTACGCTCGGCGATATCGTAAATTTCAGGTAGGCGGCGAGTCGCTGCGAATTAAATCCAAGTGAATACTAGTAAAGCAGATTGGCTCGGGGAAGAGTCTAATAATATCCCCGTCGCGGAAACGAGCTCGCGTATTTAAATGCGATAAGTGTCATTTCATTTCCACGGTTCTTCTCTAGAAACTATGTGGCCACAAAAAAATTTTTGAATTTCGAAAAGGGTATCTATTCCACTACATATATAATTAGAGCATTTAATAGCATATACATGTGGTGTCCCAGAATTAAAGCAACAAACTTCAGGATTATAAAGGATTCCAAAACAAACCAATTTTGTCAATAAATTTATGTCTGCAAATGGACCTAGAAAAAGCCTAGAAAATCAAAGACTAATGAGAACAAAAATCTTAGGAAAAAAATTATTTTTTCAAAATTTTATTAATATGATTAAATAGAAGTGTTTTTAGCATGAAACTTTGGTATAAAATATTTTTTGATCGAATAATTTTCGAGATATATCGAGAAAAGTAAAAAACTTTCCTACATATATAAGGGGTGATTTCACCTCTTAAAATCGTTTTTGCGCTGCAACTAAAAATTTCTAAATTTATTTTGTTACCCCCTACGTGTGTGTGACGTTTCATCAAAATTAGAAATTTCGGGTTTGCAAGATTCTCTTGTTAGTCTTTGATTCTATTGATTCTAATAGGTCTTTGACCTATTTTCGTGTCCATTATAACCACCTGAAATTTGCCTAATTTTGGGACACCCTGTATAGAACATAACTCGTTTAATGTTGTAAAATTTTACGCAAGACCTTAATTCACCGATTCGTACAATTTTGCTATCAAATTTTGCCTCCTCCGTACATATTTCTGAAATTCTAGCGCTCAACTCAATGTTGCCTCTCGTAAGATTAAAAAGCACTATCGTAATATCGATGAGAAGAAGCGATCAAAGGAAAGGCGAAAACCTAAAGCAAATAAAAGGAATGAAAGGGTATCGCTCTTTTTGATGTGTTTCGCACGGTGGTCAAGCCACGGGACGCCGCGGTCGACCACCGATATAAAGTTTTATTGCCGAATTCCCTTCGACCCTTTCCAACCTTTCGCCAACCATCCCCCGTATCCGTCGAAAGCATCCCTCTCGCGTAATCTCTTAAAGTTTTCTTCTCTCTCTTTCTCTCTTCTTCTTCTCTCTTTTCTTCTCTTCTCCCATTTCTTTTGTGACTATCTGGCTTTCAGAAAGAGATAGAGAGAGAGAGAGAGAGAGAGAGAGAGAGAGAGAGAGGACACGATAAAGCGATGAGATTGAATGCGCATTGTGTCGCACGAGTTGGCGATTGTACAGGCATGAGGATAGCTAGTTGAAAAGGAGAAGTATCGCATTGTCCCGGGTGACAAGATGTACGGAGCGAGAATCGGAAAAGGATAACACGCGTCAGACTTCTTGATACCACGCCTCGGAAAACGTCAACGGCGTCGAACGCTTCGAGGAAAATGCAAATTAAATTTCTCGCGAATCCTACTCGAGAATAATCCTCAACGCATGGCGTGCATTGTGAAGAAAAATTTTCTACAAATTCAAACACATTTTTGCCTGAATTTTTTGAGATCTCGGTGGTTGGGAAAAATTTCGGACGATCTGTCTTAATCATCAGAATCACTTCTCTGAAAATTTAGAAAAATGTGTCTGAAAATTGAAGTGTCTAAAATTTCAAGAATTTTGAAAATGCAGACGACGTGTCTGCAAAAGCTGCAGATAATTTACTTGAAATTTTGATCAATTTTTTTATTTTATATGTATTTAGCAATTATCTCATTGCTTATTAGTCAGAGAAATTCAAAATCTAATATAAAAATAATTTTCTTTAAAAAAAAAAAACTTGAATTCATGCTTATATTAAACGATTTACGAAGAAAATAAAGAACAATAATTAATTAAATTTTAAAATAATAGAAACTAATTTTAATTAAATTAATTTTGTTTATTTATTTTAATTTAATTTTAATTTAATTTATATTATTTATATTAATTTTTAATTAAAACACTGCTATAAATAATCTTCGAATTTTTTATAAAGAAACGAGTAATCTCGAATTTTTATCAAGCAATTTACAACGAAAAGAAATACAATAAAAAAAGACATAACGCGTTATACGAGCTGTGTGTATTGCATTTACTTAATAAATCAAACTAAAATATGAAAAGAGTGAAACATCCTAGTTAATAATATCCACCTAGCTATGTTTCAATGTTTGATGCGGTTATTGCGTGACTTTTTATTGACATTAGTTCTGATTCATTTCGCAGAATTGCGGTGGTGTTCCTTCGGCAATTTTAATTTGCGCGAACTGCAAAGCCGTGAATTTATGAGAAAACGATGCAAACGGCGATGTATCGTCTGAACTTTTTTATTAAACAACTTCGAGATTCAAATAACATTAGCCGGATACGAACACAAACCACGAATGTTCGACGTTGGTTGCTATATTGAAGCTTTACAATGTAATTTTTATGAAATCAACACTGTTTGACTGCCTTTTAATTAATTTATATAAAAACAATGTAGAAAATCTAAAAAAAACAAGTTTTGAAAAAATAAATAAAATAATGATTATAATAATCTAAAAATAAAAAAATGCAAACAATACACGAATAGCAGAATTTTGCATTATTTCGAGCAAACAAATTATATTATGTGGTTAATAATAATTCTATTTATAATTCTCTAGATAATATAAACAATGATTGTATTAATTTCAGTTTAGTTGTATAATTATCCACAAATTTGTAAAAAATATTTTACATCATTCATATATGTAATAATAAAACGATCCACCTTATACCCTATTACCTGCCGGAATATTTTTTATATTTATACAACTTTTACAATTATAAATTTTTCGGAAATAAATAAATTTTTTTTTTATTTAGTATCTAAATTTTCATAAATTATATCTAAAAAATTTTTTCTTTTAGGATATGTAAACAAATACGCGTCCAAGAAAAATACATTTTCAGCGTTAAAATAAGAATCTTGTTTTGAATTTTGTTTACATTAAAATTTTGTTTAATTAAATAAATTTTGCTGATTTTGACTTTTTTTTTATTTAAATAAATATACATTTTTTTCCTAAAATGTTATTTTAAATAAATTATTAGTAGCATAAAATTAAAATTATAATTTTTAAAATAAACTATTTAAAATTTTAATATAAAAAATATTTATTTAAAGATAAAAATTATTTATTATAATATAGGAAACTCTTGTATTTTTAAAACGAGCAGCCAAAAATTATAAAATCTTCTTAGCGAAAGTAATTCAGTATAATAAAAATACAAAAATAATGAAAAGTATATTTTGCTTTCATTTTATATATATTTCACTAATTTAAATATATTTGCTTGATTAAAATAACTAATTCTTTTGCAAGTATTTAAATAAATAATTTTCTTAAATAAAAAATTTCTT
This sequence comes from Cataglyphis hispanica, assembly GCF_021464435.1. Classification (NCBI taxonomy): domain Eukaryota; kingdom Metazoa; phylum Arthropoda; class Insecta; order Hymenoptera; family Formicidae; genus Cataglyphis; species Cataglyphis hispanica. The sequence continues at coordinate 4,960,344 of NC_065970.1, forward strand.
TTCGTATATTTTTCAGTGTATAAATCAAAACTTTGACACTTAAGAACCTTAAATGACTTCATTAGACGTGTTAATATCGGTCGTTGAAAATAAAAAATCTACCTCAATCTCTTCTCTCTCATGTACCTCTCCTCGTCCGAGAAATTTAAATGTATCGAGCATCGACGAAAGGATATCGATTGCCTGCGATGGCGAGCGAGGACAGATATAGCCGCTGGGGAACGCGGTTGGAATCCTTGAAGCGATGAAGTTCATCCTCCAGCCATCTTGTCCCTTTTTTCTTTCGCGCCCCTTCCCCCTCCCTCCCCCGCAGTTACTTATGCTGTACGCGTACCCTGGATAATGGAGCCGAATTATAACCCCCTGGGATTACGTTATCTATCTATATCCGTGATATGAAGGCCTCAGGCCCTCACCCTTTAACCCTAAGACTGAGGAATTTATTATTGGGATCCTACCCCCTTGGTAGGAAAAAAAACGAGATATCGAATTAAGCTTGTGAGAGAGAAAAAATCTTCCTCCAACTTGAAAGATCGTCGAGGTCCTCGATGCTCCTTTAGATTAAATCTTCGGGATATTTAATTTGAGATACTGCCGTCGATAGAGAGAGGAATAGGAAGAAGAGAACCTGTATTTCAGAGAACGGGGGTATCCCTTTATTGAAGAATATTTGATGGAAGTACCCCGAGCTCTCTCCGCTTTTTTACAGGATCTCCGATCCGAATATTGCGAGATGATTCTTTCTTAATGTGAATTAACGCAACGATTTGAATTTCCGGATATCATGAACGGCACTCAATAAAATTCGTCATCCTTGCCATATCGATTTTTTCAAATCAGCGTTCTCTCAGTACTTTTAATTCCTTACAAAAATTAATTTATATTGTCTATTATTTGTATTGTTATTTTTTTTTAAACACAATTTAATTTATCTTGAAACATTTAATTCTAAAAATTAAAAAATTTTTTTTGTGGGGGAGGGAAAAGTAATTGCAAAGTAAAGAGTTCTGCATATTATCAGAAATCATATTTAAAATCTCTCACCTCCCCCCAAAAAAAAATTTTTTTATTTTTAGAATTAAATGTTTCAAAATAAATTAAATTGTGTTTAAAAAAAAAATAACAATACAAATAATAGACAATATAAATTAATTTTTAAAAATAATCTAATTAATTAATTTTAGTGACTTCATTTTTTTATTTTAATTTGTTTTTATCCTCCAATTCTATTTTTCTATCATTACCGCATTAAATCTCACCACGCCATCTCCTCATCTTTAATTATGAAAATCCAACAGCCAGCTCGACACACATGATACTAACTAATAATAACTGCTCCGAAATAATTTCGTCTCTTTCGAGATTATATTCACGATTATATTTTAACCTTCTGTCCATTCTTCTCGGGGATTTGTTGCAGCGGAGGTTCGAAGTATCACAAACTCTTTGCATAACAATACATATTGTAAAAATAAAGGGAGCAACGAGAGAAATCGCCCTGCCAGTGTTCGCGCTTTCGATCTCTCTCTTCTCCTCCTTTCACGCCCTCTTATTATTTCTCTCTCTCTCTCTCTCTCTCTCTCTCTCTATTACCGAGACGTAAGTAACCGCTTTTTCGGTACATTGCCGGATGCGGATGATGGGCGTGCTATTAAATATTCATAAGGTACAAATCGCCACCAAGAGCTGGCTTAGAAATCTGGTCAAAAGTTCAATCCCAATCCACGGAATATGTGTGAGTTGCGATAAGACGAGATTATCGATATAATGATGCCTCGTACGGGCCTTCCTGTGACACGGTAAATTTATAATAAAGTACACATAGAGGAAAAGCTCGTGAAAATGTCATCGACAAATTCATAAAAATTTTAATTTGTTTTTAAAATAACTATCCTCTCATACATAATATCACGCAGATTTAAGAGATAAAATTCTTATAAAATTATATTATTTATATTAGAAATTAAAGTATCAACACAAATATAATAAAGTGTCTTCCTTCTCTTTACTTGATACTTTAAAATAAAAGAGTTGCGTTCTTTTTTTTCTCTAAAAAAATTTTTAAGATATCAAATATACCAAATAAATATTGTTTTCCATCATATTTGTTTCACAAATGTTTTGTAAATTAAAAAAAAAATTGCTAGCCATTAGATTAGAATTAAACGATAATAAAAATATATTTGGTTATTTAATAACAAATAAATAAGCTAAACAAAATTATTTACTCTATCCTCAATTATTTATTAAAGGTCTTAAAAGGTCTTAAAAATATATGCTCTGCATATTGTCAGCTAATAAATAACAGCAGTCTACATAGGAAAGGCCGATATCGATTGTAGGACTTTCGACATGATCGATCGAGCGACAGACTTGTCAATCAAGCGAAGGGGCGCGTAAATTATAATCGACAGTGGCTTCAAATTGACTTGCGTAATTATGGATGCGAAATCAGTCGCGTCGCGACGATGCGTGCGGCGCCTAAATGTCATTCCGATCGAGCGGTCTTGACAAATCGCCGCTTACGAATATTTGGACAGCGTGCATTTATCGATAGATCGATGGATCCAGCGTGAACATTGAGTGACGGTCGCCTTCTTCGTTTATTGATATCAAAAACGAGTTCTAATATGAATCCCTTAATCCTTTCAAGAGCAATTCAACGACTTTACTGATTGGAAATAAATCTATAGCGCGGACATTTTTGAATCCGTTTTGTTTGTAACATATTACATGCACAATGTTAACAAAAATATATAAATTTCTCGTAATTTAATAAATTTTGATTTTCATCGAAGGCTTGAAATATATTCTCGATTTGGCGTCTTCTCAAATCAGTCTTTCTAAATTATTACAAATTATACTAAAACTTTCTTACAACGCAAATATAGGGTGAAACAATTAAGATAGGTCACATAAATATCTTGTGAATTATATATTTTATGAAGAATTATTGTATGTAAAAGTTGTATAATTTCAAATGCCAGAAAAGCTGCTCCTTGCAAATTCATAATTTTTCTTAAAAACAACTATGTATTTTCTTTATATTAATTAATTTCTTATATTATTTTATGCTTAAAAATGATGTAAATGATGACAAATGAAGTAAGATAATCAAAAAATAAATATTTTATAAAAATTTAAAAATGTTTTTAAAAATATTTTTAAAAATATTTTTAAAAATATGTTAAAAGATATTTTTAAAATATTTCAAAAAATATTTTAAAAAATGTTTTATAGTTTATGTAAAATTATGATAAATTAAAGTATAAAATATCTAAACTATGCAAGTTTTGGCTATTCTATCCTTATAACTTTTTATGTCGAATAACGCGAAGAATTGATTTATATGAACAAATTAAGGTGATTTTATTTAAAAAAAACTATTCAAATTTCTCAGATACTTCTTATAATATTAAAATTAAGCAATTTTTATATATAATAATTTTTCATAAAACATTTAAATTACAAGTTAATCAGGTGGTCTGTTTTAATTGCTTTATTTCCTGTATATTTATATATTTCTAAGATAAAATTTGTTATTCCATTAAAAATCTATTGCTTCTCACTTCGAAGCGTATTTTATTTTGGCGACGTTCCCTAATTCTTATTCCGGTGAAGACGTGGACTTCCATCGCGTTGAGATAACACGCGGAGACATCGCCAGCCCGGAGTATCGACCGCTTTAGTTAAAAGTTACAGCAGATGCTGGGTGATGAATAATTTTCAGAATCCGTCCGGCTGCCGGCGCCGACGGGAGAGCCTCGTCCTTTCTTTTTGGCTTCACCGGCTTTGTTCTATCCGCGCTCTCATTATATACCCGTGGGCGCAATTCTTCCGCTCCTTTCTACCATTTTTGCTCTGTTCATCCTTTCTTCGTCGATATTTTCTCTTAATTTTTTTTCTTAAGCCAGAGACGAGTCCTTCTGTCCGGAGAGCACGATCAATATTCATCATCAAAAACAGACGTTGAGGAAGCGATAAAGATATGATAATCAGTGATAAATTGATTATAAGCAAAAATAAAATTTTTTTCAATTAAATAAATACATTTTGTTAATAATAATTTCTTTATTTAAATAAATATATATTTTATTTCCAAGAATTTTCTTATATTAAATAAATTATTATTTACTTGTAATAAAAATTATAATTTTTAAAATATGTTATTTAAAATTTTATTTATAATATAAAATTTATTATATTTATAATATAAAAAATACTTATTTCAAGATAAAAAATTATTTATTAAAATAAAGAAAACCTTTTTTTTCAAACAACCAATCAAAAATCAAAAAATGTTTTTTTAAAGGAAGTATTTTAATATAATTAAGATAAAAGAAAATTATTTATTTACAAATAAAGGCATATTTTGTTTTTATATTTTTCTTTTTTTTTCTTTTTCCAACAAATATATTTGAGTGAAATAACTAATTCCTTTGCAAATATTTAAATAAATAATTTTACTTGAATTTAATATATCTTTTTTTTAGTGTAATATTATTTAAGTTTGTCAGAGAATATTATAAAAACATTTTAATAAATCGTCAATTGTTAAATTATAATGCTTTTTATAAATAGGAATGTTTTCTATTCGAAGATAATGCGGACGTCATAGTGAATTAATGACTCGGATATCGGTTCGCCGATCATCGACGGCGGAATAAATTTGATCACCGCCGCGATTCTTCAACGTTAAAGCGAATGCGCATTCATTCGATCTTCAATACATTTCTGGATCCTCGCGATTCACTCATTCTAGATCGGTTTCCAAAATCCTGACTAACAACAAGGAGAAAACAGTCAAACTTTTATCGTCGTCTATACATAATTCAGGAGAATAGCTCGCAACCGCTACAAAGAAGAGTTAGAAACTCGAAGGTAGATGATAAGAGGAGCGAAGAAAGGGGGACAAGGAGAGGAATAGAAGATACCTTGCTACCTTGCAAAGTGGAAGCAACAGTCAAGTGATTCATGTATCTACTCGTCGTAGGAGAAAAAATAAAGAAAAAAAGAGAAAAAAAGTCAGAAAAAAGGGACATAGAGAGAGTTAGACAATCAATTTTGATTGCCTCAGTCACTTTCTAGACAAAAATTGAAATTTTGATAAAAAAAAGCTTTCTTAAAATTTTACTGTTTCCAAAGTTTTGCGCCAACTTTTCAAACTCTTATCACTATTTTTATTTAAAAAATTATATACTTTAATTTTTTTTACATTTATAAAATATAAATAATATATAAAATATTTAGTATATATATAATATATTATACATATAATATATTATATACATAATATATTATATACATAATATATATTAATATGTATATAAAATATACATTATGGTATATATTTTATATTAATATATATTATAATAATATATACCATAATATATAAAAAATTTGAATTATTTTTTAACGGTTGAACAATCGATAAATTTTTTATTATTATAGTTTTTATTTACCTATTTTTCGGATTATTTAATTCAATTTATGATAATAAATTTATTTTCTTATAAAATTATTATTTATATAAAGTTAAATTATTAATATATTTTTTATAATAAATTAAAATTCTATTTCTCTTATTTATTTTCAGTTTATATCTTTCAACACATCTATTTCAAATTTTTGTATCTTTTGTTTTTTTCTTTTCCTCTACTTTTTTCCTTTTTCCAAATTTCTTTATGGATCTATTTAATTCAATTTATGATAATAAATTTATTTTCTTATAAAATTATTATTTATATAAAGTTAAATTAATATATTTTTATAATAAATTAAAATTCTATTTTCTTATTTATTTTCAGTTTATATTTTCCAACACATCTATTTCTAATTTTTTGTATCTTTTGATTTTTTCTTTTCCTCTACTTTTTTTCCTCTTTTCCAAATTTCTTTATGGATCTATTTAATTCAATTTATGATAATAAATTTATTTTCTTATAAAAATTATTATTTATATAAAGTTAAATTAATATATTTTTATAATAAATTAAAATTCTATTTCTCTTATTTATTTTCAGTTTATATCTTTCAACACATCTATTTCAAATTTTTTGTATCTTTTGTTTTTTTTATCTTTTCCTCTACTTTTTTTCCTCTTTTCCAAATTTCTTTATGGATCTATTTAATTCAATTTATGATAATAAATTTATTTTCTTATAAAAATTATTATTTATATAAAGTTAAATTAATATATTTTTATAATAAATTAAAATTCTATTTCTCTTATTTATTTTCAGTTTATATCTTTCAACACATCTATTTCTAATTTTTTGTATCTTTTGATTTTTTTTCTTTTCCTCTACTTTTTTTCCTCTTTTCCAAATTTCTTTATGGATCTATTTAATTCAATTTATGATAATAAATTTATTTTCTTATAAAAATTAAATTAATATATTTTTATAATAAATTAAAATTCTATTTTTCTTATTTATTTTCAGTTTATATCTTGCAACACATCTATTTCAAATTTTTTGTATCTTTTGTTTTTTTTTTCTTTTCCTCTACTTTTTTTCCTCTTTTCCAAATTTCTTTATGGATCTGATACTCGAATCGGATGCAATACGCTCCTGACAGGTTCATCTTGTTCATTCCACCGAGTCGGGAGACTCAATTCAGAGGGGGTGGCAACGGTCGGGTCAGGAAGCAGCGGGGAAGATTCATTTATCGCCTGGTCCGTGGGTCGTTCCAGTTTGTCTCAGTATTTCTTTGGCGATAGTTCGAGAGCGGAGGCTATAACGGACCCTTCCGAGTCCGCACCGGTGGGCGTAGTCGCCGAGAATTCGGAGGGTTGAGAGTGTAGTAGAAGCAATTCACTCTATAGCGGCGGCAGAAATATCGGTTGTATATATCGCAAATATCTCATCGTGCCGTCCATTTTCTCTCTCTCTCTCTCTCTCTCTTTCCGAATTTTCGTCGCCGAATTTTTCGATGAAAGAAAAGCACTCGAAGACGATGGGACCGTCTCATCGCCCTTGCGTCGCTTTAAGATCTATCTAGGATCCATCGAGGATAACGTTACCTCCGAAAAGTTATACATTATATTAGATGTCGCGTGAGAAAAAGAGCAATTTGAGTCAAATTTTGTACGATTGCGTTTGTAATTTATGTGTCAAAATGATCTTTGAAAGATGGAAAAATTTTATTGCAAGGCGCTGAATTTTCATAAAAATTTGCGTATAGATAAAACGATGTATATATATGATTGAAGAACGCAAACTTTCAAAAAAAGTAAACCTTGCAATCTTCCATCATATGCAAAAGACTATGCATATATAAATTTACATGAAAATTGGACACCTCATATGATCATCATAAGCCTTTTTGGAACAGTATACTTTATTCGAGTTGTTTTAAAATCTACCCAGTACATGAAAATGATTTGCACAAAATATAACTAAAAACATTTAGCATAATTAAAAATTTTTGTAATATCTTCAAAAATTACACTAAAAATAAAACTTTTTTTAATGAAATAAATACATTTTATTAATTTTGATTTCTCTTTTACTTAAATAAATATATACTTTGTTTCCAGAAATGATATATTATATTAAATAAATTATTACTTGCGTGTAACAAAATTTATAATTTTAATTATAATTCTTTTAATTATAAATTTTTATAATTTTTAATTTTATAGAAAAATTATTAAAAATTTTTATATAAAAATATATCTATTTAAAAATAAAAAATTATTTATTAAAATAAAGAAAACTTGTTTTCTTTGCAAAATAAGTTGCCAAAAATTAACAAATATTTTTAAAAAAAATGTAATTTAGTGTAATAAAAATTAAAAAAAGAATTTTTATTTGCTAATAAAAATAAACTTTGTTTTTATTTTACATATATTTTACTAATCCAAATATATTTGTTACTTGATTGAAATAATTAATTTCTTTTCAAGTATTTAAATAAATAAATTTTTAAAATCAAAAGAAATTTTTTCGGATATTTAATACAATTTTTTTTAATGTAAAATACTTAAAATGTTCTTAAAATACTTTTTACAAATATTTTATTAAAAAGCAACGTAAGTATTAACAAAATATTGATTAGAACAACATTTTAAGTGTCGTTTTGCAAATTTACACAAATACGTTTAAAATCATTTTACAAAAATTTCAGAAATAATTCAGATAAATTAATCTTTATCTTGTACTATGATTTTTTCAAAGCTTCAAATAAATTCATATTTGCATAAAAAAAATCAAATTTTTTTGGAAGCGCGTCTAGCGAATGGCTGAAGAAGAAAATTACTGTGTGATAAAGACCAGTTTTATCAACGGTTAAACATTCGAAGGGAAAAAAAAGCAAAAAAGGATTGGTCCATGTAATATGTATCGCGCTATATTCCAGTGGCATTTTATTGTTACGCTTTCTGCTCTTTCTTTAGCCTTTCGTGTTCCAGAAGCCACCCTCTGTCCCTCGAAGGAGTATCCCACAGGGAGCATTTTGCGGTTGTCCTTGAAGCATTCTTCATTTTTATACGCCGCAAAACGGAAGTAAGGACGACAAAAGAAAGTTCCCGTATAATCAGGGGGACGAGAGCTAACCTCGTAATTTTCCTTTGGATTTCGCCGGGGACACTTCAGATCGTTCTCCTCCGTTTCGCTTCCTTTCTTTACCCGTTCCTTTATCTCCTCCGCCGCTCATCATCATCGGAGAGATAATCCATCATGGAAACAGCTGGTGCAGTTTCTCGAAAACGGATTTACAGAGACCGGTGAAACGTCCGTTTTTAAAGAGACTGCGATATACAACGGGATGATTCTGCGAAAAGATACGCGTAATTTTCTTAACTGCACTTCCGGGAGTGGATCAGTGCATTCCGTAGGAAGTATTTGTTCAAAAGTCGTGCGTAAGCAAAATGTAATTAATCACTAGCAATTATGCTTGTAATAGCGTAGTTTAAGCGCTCAGTTTACTTAAAAAAAAATTAATTTTCATTTAAATTTTCTGAAAATATGATGTCTGAAGAACATGATCTTTCAATTTTTATTGAAAAATTTACAAAATTAATAAATTAGTTATAAGATTTTGAATAAAATAGCATGCGGGTCTTCAAATCGGCTGCAAAATTTTAAACGCATTTTTCTCAAAATACTCTTTTCAAAGATAGCGTAACGGATAAAAACCAACAGACCGAATAACTTCAATTTTTTTTTTTCAATAAAAAATAACATTTTTTTAGGGATACTAAATTAAAAATTAATATTAAATATTTTTCCAACCTTCAGGAAATAAAAAAATTTCAGCAAAATTGAAATATCTAATTTTTAAATAACACTATTTTGTTATTTTTTAATTTTCTCTAATAAAATTAATTTTAATATCCCAAAAATATTATACGAAATAAAACTAAATCGATTTTTTTACTTTAGATAATTAATATAATTAAATGTATTTTCGAAAAGAGCTAAATATTCACAATTTAAAAATACTATATAAACATCGATAAAAGCATATGTAAAACATCAAGAAGATCGATTTATAATATTTTTCAAAGAAAAAAATTTTAAAAATCTATCATTTTTTACACTGCTAGAGTAAACTGAGTCTTTAGGCGGTACAAAGTTGAGATGCAACCGGCAAAGGTACAGCAAGTTAAGAGCGAAAATATCGCTGTAGTCAGCTCGCATTCCCCATTTAAGAATCCAAACTCGCGAAAATCGTCGGCACTTTCTAAACTTGGTTCTCTGGTTTAAACGAATATCACGATAATCACCGTGCGAACGAAACGGAGCCTTTGCAGTTCGAGGAATTGAATAATCCGGCAATATTCAGCAATATTAGTAAGCATGTACGGATTAATCTAGCAATCTTAGCGACGATTAACGTCGAACGATTAAGAACATTTCGCTAAACCCATTATCCCATTATTTGAATATCGTTCATCACACAAGTATATTGTCAAAAAAAGTAAAGAATTTTAACACCAATTAAATTATTTTTATACAAAACGATTACTGTCGTAATCAGGCATTCTAAAAAGTAATAGTCCCATCAATTAATTTTTGTAATAATAACTGTAGCCATATCACACACAGTCGCTTCAATTATAATAAACAGTTAATAATTTATTATATGAACAACAATAATATATAATATATAATATATAATATATAATATATAATATATAATATATAATATATAATATATAATATATAATATATAATATATAATATATAATATATAATATATAATATATAATATATAATATATAATATATAATATATAATATATAATATATAATATATAATATATAATATATATATATATAATATATAATATATAATATATCATATATAATATATACATATATAATATATAATATATAATATATAATATATAATATATAATATATAATATATAATATATAATATATATGATATATAATATATAATATATAATATATATATATATAATATATAATACATAATATATGATACATAATATATAATATATAATATATAATATATGATATATAATACATGATATATAATATATAATATATAATAAATAATACATAATACATAATATATAATATATAATATATAATAAATAATACATAATACATGATATATAATATATAATATATAATATATGATATATAATACATGATATATAATATATAATATATAATATATAATACATAATACATAATATATAATATATAATATATGATATATAATATATGATATATAATATATGATATATAATATATGATATATAATATATGATATATAATATATGATATATAATATATGATATATAATATATGATATATAATATATGATATATAATATATGATATATAATATATGATATATAATATATAATATATAATATATAATATATGATATATAATATATGATATATAATATATGATATATAATATATGATATATAATATATAATATATAATATATAATATATAATATATAATAATAATTCTTTGATTTGTAAACTTGAATTTAATAACAATTGTGTAGTACAAATAATATTGCAATTATTAGTAATAAGATGTTTATCAAGATGCTTTGATCACAAACGGCTTTTAAACATCTTGTTTCTTATAATAATTTTATTGCACGACTAAAATTTAATCAGCAAAATTTTAGAAAAGAAATAATTAGCTAAGTATAAAGATGTTAATTTTATTCTTTAATTATGTGCCACTTTTTGTACAAAAGCTCTTTGATCGGGAAATCTCCTCGACTTGCTAATCGCCTCTAAAACGGTAACGAGAAGTGTTCTCGCAATCTTTGACAATGGTACAGCTAATATTCGACTTCGCGCGCTTAAAGTTCATTATTTTAATTGGAATTCTCGGATCGAACATTCTCCTTGGTGTTGAAAACATTTGTGCGGGAAAAGGGAAGACGAGGCACGATTTATCGTTTGAAGATTTTGTGTGTTACGAGTGAAATTAATTTTACCTATACATATAAATCGTTTGGAAAACATTATTTATTTAATTATTATCATTATTTATATTTACAAACAGTACAAAATAATTAAATTTTATCTTTTAGTTAACAACGCGAGCATTTTAATTCTTATGAAATTTTTGCTTTGTTGAGTGTCCCTTGCGTTTGATATCAAATTTTCTATTAATACAAAGTGCATTTATACTCGAACAAAATCTTCCTCTCGTTTTAAATCTTTATTATTAAGAGATATTTAATTTTAGAAGATGCAAAGAGATACGTCATTGTGTGACATTTTCATAAAAAAGGAAGTCAGCGTAGATCAAAGAGGTCCAACAATAAAAGTAATTCCAGCAATTCAAGATCCTGTTCAAGGCTCAAAGAAGTGCGCTTTCAAGCTGACCGTAGCTTTATCTGATGAATCACGATCCGGACGTTGAAATTTAATTTGAATGCCCTCGCTCGTCGTCGCGACGACGGGCGGAGATGGAAGTGAGAGCCAGAGCAATTATCATTAGCAGCTCTCTCGGCGGCTTCTTGTTACCAAATTAATTCAATTGCTCCGATGGCCCTCGGACGTTGTAGCGACGGTTTTCGGACGATTAGAACAACAAGGCTTATCTCCATATCGGGCTGATGGATGAGTCGCTGTATGAGCGGGTGACGTATCGATCTGTTTGTATCTTTACCAAATATTTTATGGTTATAATGTATGTGTAAAAAATGCTTCTAAACTACTTCATTGAAATAATTTTAAACAATAACAATATGCACTTTTTTAACTAATAATTTTCGTCGAAGCTCGTAAGACTGCAATAATATTCCTAGAAAAATTCAACCCATCTCAGATTTAATTTAAATCTACACTGAAAAAAAATGTATTAAATCCAAAATTCTTTTTATGTAAAAAAAATATTTATTTAATAAATAGTTGCAAATAAATTAGATTAGAAATTGCAAAGAAATTAGTTACTTCAATCAAGCAACAAAAATATTTTTAAATTATTAAAATATAAAATAAAAGCAAAGTATACTTTTACTTGCAAATAAAAAATTATATTAAATTTTTATTATTATTTTTATTATACTAAATTTTCTTTAAAACAACATTTTTTTAAAATTAATTTTTGATTGCTGGTTTTAAAAACATAAATTTTCTTTATTTTGATAAATAGTTTTTTATCTTCAAATAGATATTTTTATATTAAAATTTTAAATAATTTATTTTAAAAATTATAATTTTTATTACATACAAATAATAATTTATTCAATATAGCAAAATATTTTTGGAAACAAAATATATATATTTATTTAAATAAAAAAAGAAATCAAAATTAAGAGAATGTATTTATTTATTTCATAAAGATTTTATTTTTAGTGTAAGTAATTTTTAGTAAAAGAATTGTTTCTAAACAATTGTTAATTGGCATGAGAGACGACAAGCTCAACTGGCTTTCTTTTCTTTTCCTTTTTCTCGCTGTCAAAAGCTGCAGCAAAAAATATTAAATTACTGACTTTCTATCCGTGAATTCAGAACTGACGAATTTTCGGATCGACTTCTCTTCTTCGGATTCCAATTAAATTTCGCGGCTGGGCTTGTCTGTGGGAATCGATGCGTTCGGATAAATCCTTTTTTTTTCTCGCGTCAATTAAAATCGTCCTGCACGCGCTTTGAAAAGTCTATACCTTTTCCCCTTCTCACTTCAATTTCAACTTCATAGCCTAGCTTTTAAAATATCGATTGCATTTAATAACGAAAGAGGAAAATTCTTCCATTAATTATTTCTACATGATACAAATGCAAATAAAAAATAAATTTGTTAACTACGATCTAGAAACAGAAACCTACATTTTTTATAAAACTGTATATTTAGATAGATATTGAAAAATAAATAAGGAAATAACATGATAAGAGAAATAAAATATTGCATAAAGAACAAATTAGTTAAAATTTAATTTATATACATAATATATGGGCACAAAATTCAAATTAAATAAATTAAAGACTTTTAACAGAGAGTCTTAAGTTTCATAAAAATTATAATTAATAAAAGTTAAATTTTACGATTTTATCATCTTCCACTTATTTTCCGACTTTCAAATCTATAGATATCGATAATAATATTTCTCTTTAATGGCAAATTTCGAATTTTAATTTATAGCCACATTATTTCTTCTTTTCAAACGAGAAAAAAAGAATATAATTTGTTAGACGAAGGTGATTTCGCGCAACGTAAAGAATGGCGATTTCGCACAGCGAATTCTCTCGCGCAGTTACATCCTTTAATTTTTTTCAATCCCTTCTTCTTGATTCTCCAGATTTCTCAACCCTCTCCACTATTTCTCTTGTTCTCCGCTTCGTCTGCCTGCTATAAATTATCTATCGAAGATTGAGACTATTTGACCTGGGCCAACCCCGATCTTCTCAGACTTCAGTTGAAATGATAATGGCCGAGGCACACACCAGGGATGTTTAAATCCTGCCCTCTCTGCTTTCCATAAATAATTGCCGGTGAAAATGGAGTGGAATCCCCGGTGGCTCGGACCAGAACAAGTTTCATTTCTCGATTATCCGGATCGACGGAGGGTTCTTGCATATTTTCTACGCACGTCTCCTCACGAATAATTGAGCGCCCGCCCTCTCCCACTATCCGGGAAAGTTCAAAGAAATAGAGTAGCACCCCGAGGTGTTTGCTAATGCTGATTAACGACGGAACCGTAATTTCTTCCTCGTAGTCGGCGTCCACATTGCGTTTTAATCGAGCTTAATAGGGTTCTTTGGATTCGCGTATTGCATAATGTATCGAGCGTTATGAATTGAATTTCAAAAGACATTGTCTCGGATGTCGCCCCTTAATTGAGGTAATAAGATAACATATATGTTTGAAAAATATTTGTATCATCAGAGAAAACGATTTCTATAGGAATTATTTATAAATAGTAATCATTAATATATATTCTATTTAATAATCTATAAAAATAATATAAAAATAATATTTATGAAAATATATATTAAAATATATATTATATATCATATATCGTATCTATTATATGTATATCATATATTATATATCGTATATCATATATTATATATCGTATATCATATATCATATATCATATATCATATCATATATCATATATCATATATCATATATCATATATCATATATCATATATCATATATCATATATCATATATCATATATCATATATCATATATCATATATCATATATCCATCATATCATATATCCACTATATCATATATCATATATCACTATATCATATATCATATATCATATATCATATATCATATATCATATATATCATATATCATATCATATATCATATATCATATACTCATATATCATATATCATATATCATATATCATATATCATATATCATATCATACTATATCATATATCATACATCATATATCATATATCATATATCATATATCATATATCATATATCATATATCATACATCATATATCATACATCATACATCATACATCATATATCATATATCATACATCATATATCATACATCATACATCATATATCATATATCATACCTCATATATCATATATCATACGTCGTATATCATATATCATACATCATATATCATATATCATACCTCATATATCATATATCATACGTCGTATGTCATATCTCATATATCATATGTCATATGTCATATGTCATATGTCATATGTCATATGTCATATATCATATATCATATATCATATATCATATATCATATATCATATATCATATATCATATATCATATATTAATTAATATTAAATATATTAATTGAGAGTGTATGTGTGTGTAATAATTGCACATAAAAATAATAAATTATTTAAATATATTTAAAACTATAAGTTATATATATATATATATATATATATATATATATATATATATATAAAAGTAATTAATATAATATATTAATATATTATTATAATATATAAAATTAATATATTAAAATATAATAAGTAATAATAAGTAATAATAAGTAATAATAAGTAATATAATATATAAAAAGTATAAGTATTATATCTGTAGTATAATCGTCTAACATTTAAAATCTGTATCATCTGTTTGTAGGATTGAGAAAAGAATTTTACACATTCAGTTTTATAGTTATACATAAACTTCAAACCTCGAAAGTTTAAGTTACTTAGTTACAGCTACGATATGTTTTCAATTCTCTCTTCCTTTTTCATGCGCGCATGAAAGAGCAGCGCTACCAGAAAGAGAGTTTTGCACTCTTCAATATATATCTTGCTTTTTCGTTTCATATTATACCTTCATTTTCTGTTCGCATAAATATGAATCGCGACGAGTCATAGATTCTCCAAGTGCATAGAAATGACTATGCATTTGCGCATACAGCATCGTATCTAGAAACAAGGATGGCGCCAAGTTTCTAGGAACATAGAGAGAATGGATGTTTGTGATTTATATACTTACATATGTGCGAAATGTATGACTTGCAATTATCTCTTTTCAATTTGATAATCCTTTTACTTATGTGAAGTAAATTTTCTGTCAGAGCTCGATTGAGAAAACCGTCTTTTCCAATTAATTCTTTAATGTTCGGCATTAAATACTTACTAAGTAGATGTCCTTGAAATTAAATAAGAAATAGAATATTGCTTTAATTTTTAAAAACATTATAATTTTAATTGCTTATAAGGATTATTTAATTGCTATTAAAGATTATTAATATTATCAATTAATTAAAATCCGCAACTTGAAGATAGTATAATAATTTTAAGATAATTCTTAAATTAATTATCAAGAGAAACTTTATATTCATTGAAGAATCTATTTCTCAGTGTCCGCATGATTCATTGATAAAATATTTCCATAATATATCTTTCTTTATCACTTTTGAAGTATATAAAAAATTAATAATAACATATTCAGGCTTGACGCATCGTGCGATTTTCCGAAACAATTATTTCGATAAAGATGTTCCTGCGCGGGCAAACATCTGGTTGATAAGAAACGGAAGCCGAAGTTATCCGAACAAAACAACGGCCACGGGAGCGTCACTTCGCTGACGGCAAAAACTGTTGGCTGACATCTGCGAGAGCGCTTGTGTGAATGCATTTAGGTTGCAAAGATGCTGAATAGAGACGAGAATAATATCTCGTAACAAAAACATATGTGTTTTGTCATCATTCACAAATGTTTAAGTATAAGTATCCACCTAGAATAACTTCGGATAAATATAATTAAATACAATTCAACAAAACCATAAAAGAATTCATACTTGTAATGATATACAAATGATCGCGAAATTCACAAGCCATATTTTATAGATATTGTTTTAAAATTAAATAAAGTTTTTCTACAAATAAAAATAATAACAATATAATAATTTAATAATATAATAAATTAATAATATAATAATTAATATATAATATGATAATACAATAATATAATAATTAATATAAAATGTGATAATATAATAATATAATATTTATGTATAATTTTATTTAATATAAAAATAAATTTTCAGATTAATAAATTTTATATTTTTGATCGTATTCTCGTATATCCGATGCTTGCTAATAATATATATATCTTCATGGTAAAATACTGACCGAGGTAATGCTCTGAGGTATCCATATATAAGCTTGCCGTTATTGTACTTGTGTGAAGATGCTTAGAGAGTCCGTCGTATATTCTCACGTTACAAGCACGAAATACATCGTAACCGATCCTCCGGTGCATGTAAGATATACATACGGTACCGGTAACCGGTACGGCTCAACTATTCACGATTTAATTGGTATCAGTTACGCCTTAACCATGTTGTGGATATGGACAATGTGCAATGTATTTTGGGTCGATTCGTTTAGCAGGTTGATTAACTACCTTCAACCTTTACGTCTCGAGCTGTTACGTGCTTTAATCCTGAAAATACCGAGGTTTTCGGTGCACGCAAGAAGCATGTATTTATCTAAAAAATTGTATTATCTGTCAAAATAAGATTTATCTATGTATTATTAAAATGGAATAATAATAATAATAATAATAATAATGAGTAAAAATATAAGTAAATATAAGAAAACATATAAAAGTAAATATAAAAAAATATAATGATATAATGATAATAAAATATATAATAAGTAAATATGAGAAGTAAATATAAGAGAAATATATACGATAATATAAATATATATAGCTGTTTTTGCATATTATCTCTTAATATTATATAAAAATATATTTATATTATTTTAAAGAAAATAATCAGATCAAGTTTTATTTAAAACCTTGATCAAGTTTTTATTTTTTAAATCCTCAATAACTTCTAAATAATTTTTAATTAAAATTTGAGATATGATGGTTGTAAAATTGATAACGATGAGAGAAAATTGATACTTGAGAAACCGTCATCCTTTTCTTCCTGACAAAGTTAATTGAAACAACAAAAAATGTATTTCCTCATCTACCTGCTCACTTCCGTAAACGATGGAAAAAGTAAACAAAGTTCTCTCGCTTGGTGTGACCGCTTATTTTCTTACTTACGTTATGAAGCATAACAGAATAATTATTTCCCTAGCAAGGTGTCATTTTTCCAGCGGATATATACATTTGGATCGGACAAATATTTACCCCTCAGAATCAAAGGAAACTTTTGTTTGCGGATTTTCTTTTTTTCCAGCCGATTAATTTCCGCTTATAACCGGCTTTTCGGCATTCGCGTATAAATCTTCGTCGCCAGCTTTTCTCGATTTCTTTTCAATTTTTTGTTTCCTCATCTCTCGCGTAATGCCATCTTATTCGATCCATCGTATTCGAAGTACCTAAGAGATAAAGACAAATTCATACACTAAAAAAAATTTATACTAAATAAATGTTTTAAAAAAAAATTTTTTTTATTAAAAAGATATTTATTTAAATATGCGTTTGAGACTTGCAAAGAGAAAGAGAGAGAGAGAGAGAGAGAGAGAAAGGGAGAAAAGAATTAATTACTTCAATCAAATAGTAAATATGTTTGAATTAATAAAATAAAAAATAAATACAAAATATGTTTTTATTTGCAAATAAAAAAAATTGTTTTTTTATCATTATTATACTAAATTACTTCCTTTAAAAAAAAATATTTTTTTATTTTTGGCTGTTTGCTTCAAAAACATAGATTTTCTTTATTTCAATAAATAATATTTTATCTCCAAATAAAAATATTTTTTTATATTAGAATTTTAAACATTTTTATTTGAAAAATTTTTATTTTTATTACATGCAAATAATAATTTATTTAATATAACAAAACATTTTTGGAAATGAAGTATATATTTAAGTAAAAAGAAAAATTAATATAATGCATTTATTTAACTAAAAAAATTTTATTTTTAGTGTAAAAAATAGGCGAATTGATAATAATTTTAAGTACGTAAATCTGTATAGATCATTATTAAACATCCTAATTAAAGCAAAAAGATGTAACTATAATATATCATATACATTATATATTTTTTTAAACAAAGAAAGAAATAAAATGTGTCTATTATTTTGTTTTATTTACATAAAAATACTTTATATTTTCGCATTTCTGTTGAGTTACTCAAAGAGAGAGAGAGAGAGAGGGAGAGAGAGAGAGAGAGAGGCAATAGCTAGATATCTGCCATAAGGGAATCAGCATAATGGATAGCGCGGTAAAAGCACACTCGAATGTACGGTATCGCGAGGAATAGGGAGGATTCGGAGGGATGGAAGAATCGCCGGAAGGGAATGTGAAAAAGGTTTTCGGTGCCGTGGATACCGAACGATCGACCACGACGGTGACGGGCCATTTTTATCTTTCCCCTCTCGAAACATTTGACTTTCTTTATTTGGGTTAAACCCAAGCTCCCTTTTTTGATTTGTACGAGCCAATTTCTTTGATCGGATTTTTATCTCGAAACCAAAATGCATAAAACGCCTACATATAATATAACAATCAAAATAAAATAAAATAATATGAAAATTTTTTTTTAGATATATTTTTATTAAAATTCATTATTTACGCAAAAACCACACACATATATGTAAAAAATCATGCAAAAAAAATTTTCAGGCTATGTATTTAAAATTTCTTTTATAATTAATAAGAAAAGTTACGGTTTGTGAAAGAAAGAGAAATATTTAAATACTCAATTAATATAATCAATTTGACATAAATTATATTTATTGAGTAAACATGATCGTTACTGAAAAATTAACATTATGCGAACAATAGTTACAGTTTTTCAATTAACATTAAGATATGAGAATGGCATGGTTTTATTTTCGTTTTCTCCCATATCATTTATATTCAAAGCATTATTCGAGTACAATATATATTATGCAAACTCCAATTCTCGTATTTCTCTCCCTTCTGTATCGTTTCATTGCTCATCAACAGATATGCCGGTAATTCTAGCGTATAGTAACGCATACACTTATTATGGACATAACGTTAAACCGGTTTACCGGCATAATTAGCATTTCATTGTCATCAAATTACACTTTTCGCAGTGACGACGCAGTAACGCAATTACATCTCTCGCACGTGCTATTGTTACGAGATACTCATATCAATTATCCTTCGCGGTATCGACAGCGCGCGTACGTATATGCGTTTATCATTCCTCAAATTTGCAATTAATCGTGATATGATTAATGTCAGGAATTCGCCGGAGCGTTTTGTCAAAATTGCGACACATTCTTCTCACAATAATAATTAACATAAAAATATATAGTGAAAAAAAGTTCTATAAAAAAGTTTTTATAGAAGAAAAACTTTCGTAGAGGAAAAAAGCACTTTAATAATAACAACTCTTTAAAAAATATTAATTTTTAAATTTCCTCAATTCTTAACGTATATCAAGGTTGTAGTGATATTAACATTTAATTAAATATTATAATGTACATTAATATTTAATTAAGTATTATATAATATATAATATTTAATTAAATTTATATAATATTTGATTAAATATTATATAATATATAATATTTAATTAAATTTATATAATATATAATATTTGATTAAATTTATATAATATATAATATTTAATTTATATATTTACCAAGATGTGTACATAATTAATATGTGTATATAATTAATATGTATTTAATATGTTGATGAATTTATTCAAATGTGTAATTCTTTCGCTTTTCTCTCTCTCTCTCTCTCTCTCTCTATTTTTCATTGTTCCATAATCTGAGCACTTTTGCTGCTACTTTCTGGTTTTTTTTTTCACGAGTATATCTTGAATTTTATTCATTTTTTTTTTTGTATAACGCCGTGTTGAGGGAAAGATAATTCTAGAGCATCACAAAGTCTGCGAGGCTACGTTTGGCGGCATGTACAAATGCGCTAGGGTATGCATTAATTAATTGAATTATAAACAGGCTCATTCATACATGAGGAAGGGACGGCGGGGGAGGGGAGGGAGGGGAAGGGGAATTTCGTGCAACGCGATATTTCGCGGCATGAACGTTGATATGCAACAGAGTATGATGCGCGCGGGGTATCTACATAAATTAATTGTGTGAGATACGCACATACGATGCGTAATGGGCCGCGCACACCGCACGCACGCACGGCCTGCATAATAATTGCGCGTGTATAAACGGGGAGTGAGGGAGGGGGAGGGAGGGGAGGATGAGTGGGTGGGAGCGAGGAAAGGAGGGAGAGGAGAGAGACCCGGATATGTATAACGCTCGAGTATCGTTTGCTTTACCTACAAATGCGCGTTTGCCGACGGTAATCGTTATCTAATGAAACAGTCGGGCCGGCAAATAGAGTTGAATTGAATTTACCGTTACCGCGCTATACACGTGGCCGGAATTTACCGATGGACGCCTAAAATCAATAGAGTCTATTTAACGTTACTTTATAGTTCATGCTGACATTTCCAAACCCGGCATATTTGCAGCCGCGCCGATCGAATGAGAGCTGTTCTAACACGTCTCCGCTTGTGGCTTTCGACGTGTAAATTTTATCTCCCTTTGTTATCTCTCTATGTTATCTGCAATCTATGCGAAATGTTTACTTTTCATCGCTTGATTCACGTATACACAGAACGGGCCATTTTAAAATGTCCCTGAATGAATATCTTTTCGTTTTTTACAGACAAAAATATTTCATTGAAAAGTTTTGTGTGACTTCGAAAGGAACACATAAGATGATGCCACTTGATTTTGATTTTGGATGAAGGTCATTTCAAGGTCATTTCAAAGTCATCTTTATTTTCATAAATGGAACCACCCTAATTTGTTTACTATAAATTGTTTACTATAAATTTGTTTACTATAAATCAAGGAATCGGTTTGGAAAAGAAAGAAAAAAAAAATTTAATTGGAAACATTAAAATTGCTTATTCTATTAATTTATAATTTAGTTTTTTTCCTCAGATAATATTGTTACTTAGCAAAAAAATAATATTTTAAACGTTGTATAACCGGAATATCGTATTTACTGTACCATAAGCTGAAAGGAAGCTTATCATGAGCGTAGAAAATTTCCTCTGTGACCATCTTCTTTTTTATTCTTTTATCGCCCTCATAATATCGTATTTACGCGGGACCAATGATATTTCGCGTGGCAGCTAAAGGCTCTTGCGGAGCTTCAGTTTATCTCATTGAGGTTAAATAGGAAAAAGGAAGATGAGCGAGAACGAAGAAGAACGAAACCAGAAATCGAGAGAGAAAGAGGGGGAGGGAGAAAGACAGGGAGAGAGGGAGAAAGAAGGAAAGACATAAAGGGGAACAAAGTGAGTCTATCAACGAAAAAAAAAAAAAGGTATGCACGAGAGAAATTGATTTTCAGATCTTTTCGATCTCACATAAGTATTTCGTTGGAATAAATAATTTATAAATTCGCAAAGTTTAGTTTTTCACAAAATTTTTCACAGATTTCAATGCGGATTCTTTACAAATGACGGATTTGCCTAGTCTTCGCGCGTTATATAAGCCGTTCAAATTGTCACCCTTACGTCTTGATCCGAGAAAACCGAAAGGCCGATTAGCCGAAAGGATCCCTAAGGATATTTGTTTAAGCGCTAAGACCGCAGAGTGCTCCCCACAAGTTCCCGTGGAATTTACGCTTTCGAGAGCTCTCATGCATTTTCACATTTTCCGTAGGCGCTTCGAGCCTACGATTGGTATTTTCGAAAATTCCTACGCCACGTGCGATGTAAATCTCTGCTTTCTTATCGAAACTCATTCCGTGCAGAATATAAATTTATTTATTATTATTTATCATATAAGCTATAGCTATAGAATATAAATTTATTTATCATTTTGTATTATATATAAAATATAGTAGTAATAATTCTCTAAAATTTTTAATTCTTTTAAAAATTATGTTATTTTATAATTTATATTAAATTTCATAGGATATATATTCTGGACTTTTTCAAATAAGAAAAATTGAGTCAAATATTAATTTTAAAAAATTATCTGTAAGGGAGATATAAACATAATTTTATATATTATATTTTTTCCACCCGCGCTGTTTATGTAAATAATATTTCTTTTTTTACACAATACACGAAAGATACAGAGAAAGCTTATTAATATATTTTTGCACAGTAGACCATTAAAATTTTAAATGAGTTATCTCTTCCCCGCATTTATTTCGTGCAATTTATTATCTGTCTAGGGAAAAATGAACAATATCTAGATGAAAAAAATATATATACAGGGTGTCTCATTTTATTTCAAACAGTCAAATTTCTGGAAATTACGGGATTTTAGAAAAAGATGTTTTGTACAAAAGTTTTATGATTTTCAGAAGATCATAAGATGATGCCAGTGGTTTGACCTTGGATAGCCATTTGAAGGTGACCTTTAATTTCTTAAATAGAAATTGCCATTTTTCATTGTATAACTCGGAAAATACTTAATGGAAAGGAAATTTATTAAAATGTTTTGAAAAGTTCTCGAGGTAAGCTACAAGAATATGCAATGAAAAATGGAAGATTTTATTTAAAAAGTTGAAGGTGACCTTCATGTGATCTTCAAACAACTATCCAAGATCAAACCAATGTACCATCTTATCCTCCTCAAAGTCATAAAACTTTTGTAGTAAACCTTTTTTTTTAAATCTCATTTCCAAATATTTGACTGTTTAAAATAAAATAGAACACTCGGTATATTAAACACCGTTGGTGCGACGCGTAATTGCCGGGGTGTTCTCGCGCCATAAAACTGACGGTCGCGTCGCGAGAAACGACTCCTGCACCAAGAATAAACGACCGTTGTTTCTCATTTCTCGATCGCAAACGCTAGTCTGCGTTTAAAGTTCAACGACGCGGAACTTCCGCTTGCGACCGGGTTATCCTCTCTCGCTCGTCACCACCTCCCTTCTTTCTCCCCAACACCGGTAGTTACCGAATCAAAAATACACGACAGCAAGTACCGTTCGTAGTGCGCGCGCACCGGCTAAACAACCCTTGGGTGTAGATTTATAGACGAGCGACACCCGTTGGGAAATCAGCATCGTCGTGCTTTCAGTGATCTCGCGAAAGAGAACGAGGAGTTTTCAAGTTTTCATTGACGACGCTGTATCGCCCAGGTGAACGAGAAAGAAAAAAAGAGGAAAAAAGCCGTGGGTTCTGTCGCTGTATTCTCTTATTCTCACTTAGAGGACCCTTAATTTTTATATACATAACGCTTGATATAATCCTACTATCTTAGTTATTTTTAAATTTAAGCACATGCAGCTGTATAATGATCATTACAAGTTATATAAATTACAAATTTACTTATATTAAAGATGTATGCGTTGTATGTCAAAACATTGACAAAAGCATGAAAATTTTGTAAACTGTTTTATGATTTCCTCTCTTTTGCATTTGTGCAAAACCCGAGCACAATTCTCTTAATTGTGTGGGTTTAGAAATTATCTAAGTTTAAATTTTGTATTGATTTTTATGGAAAATTGCGTGGCACTTATTGACAAATTTGAGAAAAAAATAATGCCAGCAAAATAAAAATTGTCACATATATTAACAAAAATCTGAAATATTTGTGCAAAACTTGATTTAGATTTATTTATTCGTTTAAAAGTTATATAAAGTGGCAAAAAAACTTATAGTAACACAAAATCTTTCTCTAAATTATTTTTTTCTTTCTTGCAATTAATTTTAGGGGATATTTACGATCAAAAATTTTTGTTATAAATTAGGAAAAATATTAATTACAACTATTTTCCTTTACGAAGACATTATAAATCATATTTTTTGATATTTGAATCTTTTTTATAATCCGGATTTATTTATTTGATTTTTCAAATAATATAAACATAAGAAATGTGTTTTTTTTATATCTACAGTTGTTTGTTATTGTACCAAAATATCCTTAAAAATATTTTGTTACAATAAAGTCTTTATATCTTTGTTTATGCTCTTCTCAATCTTATATTAAATCAAAAAAATACAAAAAGAATTTAATAAAATTAAATTATTATAAAATTATTATAAAATAAATTTATTTAAAAGAATATTATTACTTCTCCATATATTGTCTCTCACTATTTTTTCTCTAAATATATAAAAATCTATAAGCTGTTTATAATTAAAAACAGAAAAAGAAAAAATTATTAATATTTATTTTTATTGTTAATTGTAATTTATTAATTTTATATTTATTTTGACTTGCTATATGAATTATATCCATGTTGATAATTGATCCTCATGTTCCCGTAAGTTAAGTACAGTGAAGAGTAGAATGATGAGTCGACTTTCATCAATATCTTCGACCGACCAGCATTAAAGTTTCAAGCTGCCACTGTATCCCGTAGGGAATAAAATAGTGCGAATGCGCGCCTACAATTTAACCGCATGCATCCCCTCGAATTTCCACCTCCCCAAAATGCCGAATGTTTTGTGACTTTTTACTTCATCGTTGGCGCCTTGCGCCTTTATTTTAACGTAAAACAATCCGTAGAAATTTCAACGACAGAAATTTCGTTATCGACCTTCTGTCTTGCATGATAATTGCTCAATTCTTTTCTACTTCACTGCTATAACAATCTTGAATAGGTTATTGAAAGACAGAATCAAAAGTATATAAAGTATAAAGTAATTACAAAGTACTTTGGTGCCATTAATAATCTAATAATAATTCTCATTAGAAATGTATTCTTGATATTTGAAAAAAAGTGTTGGATTAATTTTCATATGTTTTACATCTCTATACAATTTAATTAATTAATATATTACTCATGTAAAATTTATTTAAAATAATTGAGAATCACAATTTTCATTCTTATTGAAGAATAAATTTTAAGAATAAATATTAATATTAAAAGATAGCGTAATTAAAAATGCATAATAAAGTATAATTCTTTATATATGAAAAAAAAATGGTTATAATTAAAAGTCATGAAAATATGACATTGCTATTTAATTCCATCTTCGTTATCATGAATAATATCAATAATAATTACGAACTTGTTCTTCGCCGCATGCGGCGACGCAGAAAACGAAAGCTAGGGAGAGAAGAGCTACGATAATAGTTATCGTAATAGCGAAATCATGGCGCTTGTTTGCACGTGCGTTCCTTAATTTTGCCCGCAAACGAACGCTCTCAGTAGATATTACAATGAAAAGTAAAAAAATGAGAAAAGGGGAGAACAGGGGGAGATAGGTGCGAGAAACATTCATTGCTTAATTTCATTCTCGTAAACACATAATCTCGCTCATCTTCAAATATACATTTAGGTTAGGTTAGATTAGGTTAGGTTAGGTTGTGCCCCTTTCGGAGAAGAGAATTTGTTCTAAAGATAAGATCAGTCAAAGGAAAATTTCGCTTTAGTGTAATTAAGAAACATAACAAATTTTCATATAAAAATGATTAAATTTTTCAATAAACGTACGTTAATATTATTGTCAAAAAAAAAAAAGAATATTAGAGTTCTTTTTATTATTTATGTATACAAAGATTTTTGAAACATATAATGTACAATATATATATACAACAAATATAAATAAATAATATATAATAATATTTATAATATATATTAATATAAATATTATTATTAATATAAATATTTATAATATTTATTAATATAAATAATATATAAATAAATTTGTATATTACAAACAGAAAAATTTCAAATTGAGAAATAATGTGAACAATTAGTTAATCCAATAAAAAATCTTTTTAAATATATTTGTGCATTTAAAAGAAAGATGCTGTAAAATTAAATTCAGAGTCATACACATAACATTAAAATACAAAAATAATTTTTATCATTTTTAGAGTACGTTTCTTTTTCTTATAAAATTCATTTCACGTCTAAAAATATTCAAATTTGTCTCTTTTTGCTTTCAGTGTTCCGGTACAGCTTCGGGCGAATTTTCGGAACGAATAGCGGCACTTTTGCAATCATCTTCGACCCAGGACGACTGCTAGTAGTGTGCGCTACAATGTGTGCGACAGCGACTTTCTTCCCTAATTCAGTACGTCAACGAAAGAAAAAAAAGAGGAGAGACGGCCGAAATGATTTTTGTCGAGCTAATCTGTAAGCTGTAAGACGCGTCTCCATTTTAGACTTAAGGCTCGCTTCCCGGTTTCGCGAGGATGATGCTGATGACGGCAGAATGCGCGAGGACGAGCGATTGTCAGAACAAAACGCGCGACTCTGCTCAGAGTAAAACAAAACGATTCCTCTTGAGACTCTTCTCTTCCGCGAGAAAATCGATATATCGTTGTTCACAAGTTAATTTTTAACGCAATATATTTATGCAAAGCAATTATACGTTATAGGAGCAAAATTATTGCGTGTGTGGGAAAAATTGAATTTTTTATTTTTATATAAAAGTTAACATATTTATTTTGCTTTCTTTCCAATTAAAAATTGATTAAATTTATCTAATAGAATCAGTTTTGTATTTTACGTTAATAAAATATTCTCGGCGAAAACAATATATTACAATTAAAAATATCATTTGTCTTAATTTCTGATAAGAAATATATTAATATACAAATAATTAAATAATTATATTAAAATTAAGCAGTAATTATAAAATAAAATAGTTTACATAATTCTTCGCTCTTGTAATAAAAAAATAAAAATTTCTGTATTTTAATATAAATAAATTTTGCAACTAAAATTCTCTTAAAATAAAATTCAATCGTGATATAACTAATGCCCGTATAATAAATAAATGTATCTACATGAGAAGTAACAAGATCGAATGAAAGTGAAAATAATATCCAATCAAAATTTTGTTTCCGGTACTATTTTTCGTCGTCAGTCGAGAGAGAGAGTGAACAATATAAGACAATGAATGTGTGTATATCTATGTGTCTGTGAATGTGTGTGCAAAGGTCGGAAAACGTAAGAGATAATTTTGAACGAGAATGTGGGGGATGTATGTCGGAATGGCAGCGTGATATTTCCGGCGAGGGTGCAGGCGTTAAATTTCCAGATAGCCTCGGCAAATAAGTGTCGCGTAGATAAGCGACGGGGTTAGGGAAACGAGCGGAAAAGAGGGAGAAGGGAAGGTAGCATCCCTACGGATGCTGGAAAAAATAAGGGGAGAGAGACGCATCGTGCGATAATGGCGCGGGAAATGGTGTCGGCATATGTAACGGTCTTGGCAAACGAAAAGAAAAGAAGGCGTCGAAATTACGAGTCAGCCGATATGCACGTGGAAATTTTCCAGAATTAGGATCATATTCGGGAAAAAATCGATACGTGACGCGCTGCATTTACAGAGTTATTATCTCGCAAAAGGATTATAATTGGAGCGATGCTGATTTTGATAAGTAGTATAATATAAAACCTTCAATATATATAATATAAATAAAAATAGAAAAACAATTTTTATTATTTATTTGTTAATATTATATCAATAATCTATGCAAAACAGTATTAAATAATTATTAATAAAACTAAGTTAATAAATTAATAAAACTAAACTTATTAATAAAACTTAATAAAACTATTCGAGAATACATAATATTTTGCAAGTTAAAACAAAAACACATTAAATAATAAATTAGATTAAATTCCCAAGAAATTACGAGTCAGCCGATATGCACGTGGAAATTTTCCAGAATTAGGATCATATTCGGGAAGAAATCGATACGTGACGCGCTGCATTTACAGAGTTATTATCTCGCAAAAGGATTATAATTGGAGCGATGCTAATTTTGATAAGTATAATATAAAACCGTAAATATATGTAATATAAATAAAAATAGAAAAACAATTTTTATTATTTATTTGTTAAAATTGTATCAATAATCTATGCAAAACTGTATTAAGTAATTATTAATAAAACTAAGTTAATAAATTAATAAAACTAAACTTATTAATAAAACTTAATAAAACTATTCGAGAATACATAATATTTTGCAATTCTAAATAAATTTTTGCGCTATTTTGTTTATTATAAAATTAATCAGATCAGGAATCTATTATATTTTGCGCAAAAATCAATTTTGCTATTTTTTTAATAATCAATTTATATTTTATTTAAAATAATTTTCTATCTTGTTAAAGTTGTTACGTGCTAAGAAAGATTATAAAAATTTAGATTTTGAAGAAGGAGATAAGTGGTTCACTGTAAAATTTATTTAAATAATAATTTTTGATTATCACTTGAATTTTTTTTTTTCAATTGTCATCGTCTTCGATTTTATCGATAAAAACGACACTTGCAGTGATAGATACAGAGCCATTTCGCGTTCTATATATTGAATTCCGTGCAACGAGATCTACAAATTGACGCCGTTACAGATGTCACGTATATGTATATGAAAGTATGAATATTCACGCTACGAAAAATATACGGAGGCTCGAATGCCGCGAATATCGATATCCAAGATTGCCTAACCGCGAGCGAAGCGTGAAATATTTAAATCCATGTGCCGAAATGTTCTGAAAACCGCGTCGGCATTTGCATGACGCGTTTCATCAGTGGCTTCGACAGACTCCAAAGATTTCAAATCAAAAGTTAAAAAAAAAAAAAAATACACAACCGCAATTTACACATATCGAAGATTTATAATTCAGAATTTGAAAAATATGGAAAGATATACATGAATTTGTGAGACATCTATTAGAATATATAACAACAATAAAAAAGAGCAATTTTTATCTTATATAAGAAAGAAAGATTAAAACTTTATATTCAATAAAATAAAATAAAATAAAATTTTATATTTTTTTATAACAAATTAAGATTTCATGTGTGTTTATATTTTTTTGCTATAAAAATATTATATATTATCGAAAATAGAATTATTTCATCTACAAAAAAAAGTTTTTAAATATTCAAAAAGTATTTTCAAAATTTAAAATCGCGAATCAAACAATAACCTAGTCGGTTTTTTATAAATTATTAATACTTTTCACATTTTACAGATTTTATAATCAGTGTTTGTTGTTACATAAGTAATTATTTAGATGAAGCAATCGTAATATCTCATCTTTATCTAGATATAATAGGATGTATTATCTACATCTTTATTTTAGTTAGAAAAATGCATCCTTAAATTATTTAAGATAATGATTCCAGAACTCAGCCCTTAGTAAGCGCTTTATATATTTAATTCTTACATTTAGATCCAATGGAGAACCAAAAATAAAATCCAATCACAATGATAATAATAAATGAATTAAAGAATCACTAGAAGCACTATATTTAATGTGAAATTATAAAGAATAGATCTAAAGTGTTGTGTCATACTGCCTTGTGCTTATTATTTTCAATTATTTTTACTGTTTAATGTGATTTCTTCAGTTTCTTCAATTTCTCTATTAATAATATCTCTTTTTCTCTATTAGTATATATATCATAGCGAAAGATGAAAAAGTCTATAGATAAACATATATTATTTTAATTGTTACATTTTTCTTTAATTATTTTTTTATAAAGCAATGCTATCCTAAAATTATCTAGATAAAATTATCTAACTAATTATCTAGATAATATTATCTAGATAATATTATCTAGATAAAATGTTTTATAATTTCATTTATTATCTAGATAAATTTGAAATAAATTACTTTTATCTTATCTAAGATAAAATTTGATATGTTTTATCTTATTTTTATCTACATGATTTCGATATTATCTTTGCAAAACACTAATCGATGTCGCAAAGCTCATAACAAAATGAAATCGTGTTATTATTTGAGTGACTCGTTTGTCATAATTAATCACGTCGATATCGTTTTATTGGCATTACACGCTACGCCTGTTCCACAATAACACTTGGAGTTTCCGTGTCTGCAAAACTAGGTCGATCGTGAGTCACAAGCGCAAAAACGCTAAAGTAGCAAAATTGTTTGCGATTTGCCTCGTGTGGATAGAATCATAAGCTACGGCCTCGTTATAGATTGACTATGATAAGACCGTGGAATTTTCACTAAGAATTATCATCATTGCGAGCATCATAATTTTAGTGACATTTAGTTATAACAAGCTGAAAAAAACACAAATAAAAATTTAAAAATCAATGACTATATATTAATCAAGGAGTTTAGAAAAAATTCAAATAATGGTAAGAAGATATCTCTCATACTTCTTAATATACTTTTTTAGAATTTAACTTTTTTGTTATGCATATATTTAATATTAAAAGCTGTTTTATCGGCGAATATAAATTTTTCAATTTTCTTTTATGGCAAAACGTATTCTTATAGTTCTAATTTAAATAGAAAAAAAATCATAACTCTCGAAATTATATTTTCGAGTAATTTAAGTTAATATCGTCTAATTGGTAAACATTGAACACTTTGAACTATGTTTCGTTGATTTGCTATGGAAACTCAAGTGATAGCGATCAATTTTGATCGGACATAAAGAACGAAACGCCGTCGCTTTCTTCGCCGCTATTTTCCATAAGGTATCGAATCTCTATTATTCCCGAGAATATTTTGCAAAACGTCAAAGTGAAATTGATCGAGTTTTGATTAAATTCTTGACGATGAAGACAACGCGAGAACGGACGGCCATGCAACGGGTGCTCTTTTTTCTC
Organism: Cataglyphis hispanica; assembly: GCF_021464435.1. Lineage (NCBI taxonomy): Eukaryota > Metazoa > Arthropoda > Insecta > Hymenoptera > Formicidae > Cataglyphis > Cataglyphis hispanica. The sequence goes on from NC_065970.1 coordinate 4,991,767, forward strand.
TCTTTTTCTCTCTCTTTTCTTCCCTCTCCACTCTCTCTCTCTCTCTCTCTCTCTCTCTCTCTCTCTCTCTCTCTCTCTTTTACTCTCTCTCTCCTCTTCCCTTTCCGATAAATAGAAACACGAATCGTAGAAACTCACGACAGCAATTCAATTTGAAAGAGAATACTAAATAAAGTCTGCTATTCAGCTCTTAATCAGCCTTGACATAAGCTTATAAAATGAATATTTTAAATCTACCGCAATATGTATATATATTATTTTATACTATAATTATTCTTGAGAAACTATAGATTCCGATTAAATATTTATAATATCAACGTGTCATATGTGACTGTAATATTGTCCGTCTTTTGACCTAAATTTATAAAATAAATAAAATATATAAAATAAAATAAATTTATAAATTTATAATTAATTATTTTAATTCGCAAATATACACAAATGCGAATTCACTGAAGGGGAAAAAGAAAAAGAAAGGAAGATGAATAAAAAAGATATACATCTTTAAACATTAACTTTAAAAAATCATCGTTGAAAGAATACGATTTATAATAACATGGATATAATCACAAAAAGATTGCAGATTAACGGTTTATTAAAAAATTAATTAATTTTTGCAAATGTTGCCCGTCCTAAATTAAAATCAGCGATATATAACAAAAAATAATAATTTATTTTAATTTATAAAAATAATTTTAAAATGTAACAAATTAATATTTTTTCATTTATTTGTTTTTCTTTTATTTCCATTTATTCCATATTATAGAAAAAAAAAAATTTTAATACAAAAGTAACTGAAAAGACATCAATATTCTTTTCTCTTATTTGTTTTTTTTTTTTTTAAAGCAGAAAATAAAACTTTTAAAATAAACAATTTTTTTACGTTTCAAAAATTTAGTTTCACAATTAATTATTAATTATTACGTTTCAATCTTTTAATATAACGCATAATTGTGGAATCAAAAATATTACAATACACTTTGTATAAATCTATCATTGCAATGTGCCATGAATAATCTCTATAACTGGTAATGGTTAATTTGTTATAAAATTAAATGTGTTACTTGACAAAATATATTTCCATAGCAAGTAATATCGTTTCCAGTGATTGGACAGGTAGCAATGATGTTAACTGCATTGCAGAATCAATAATCGCATAATGCTAATATGTCATTATGTTTTAGTCAAATTAAAATTTTGTACTATTTGTATACCGAGTTTGATGCCATTAGCATAAATAAATTTAATCCGAATCGGAAGATTATTACACAAACTCCCTGGACAACATAATGATAAAATACAAATAAAATATAAATATAACAATATATATGATGTATTACAAATTACCTCTAAAGAAATAAATGGATATTTATTATTTATAATAATTTATAATACATTTATAATAAATGCGCATTTTTTGCCAACAATCTGATTTCCAATTGAGATTTTGTGAGAGAAAAAATCGCATCACAAAAACAAGTATTTGCAAAAAGCTGCTTTGAGTAAAAAAATTACGCGCCGTAATTTTCGACGCTTGTTCTGATTGCGATCGCCGTTGAAAATGCGAAAAATCATGATTTCACGAACAAAGCGATTTCGTACTTTTGTCAGAGCTGACCGTATAAATAATATCGATACGAATAAATGTTTGCAATCAAAATAGAAAGAGAGGGAGAGAAAGAAATGTACCCGAAGCTGATTCGTTACAATGTGCACTCCTCCCGCCATTTTTACGCTGACAAAGTAAACTCGATATGTTTTGAAACGTATAAAACAACTCAAAAGCTATAAAGTTCGAATACCAGTCGGTTGTGTGCAGTAATTTTGATGTGGCCAGTAGTACTGTATTTATCTGGCCAGCAGCAACAACCGGCATTATTAATGCTTCCATATCGACCATGTGCTGTAAATTCAACCGCGGATCAGTCAGAAACGTCAGAGAAAGTTCTTGCGCATCAATAATACACATCATGATTCTCGAGAGATAAAGTTCCGAAGGCGATTGTTATGTCTAAAATTATCTGACCTTTATATTAATAAAAAAACCTCAAACTTATAGAAATCATGCAAGATTATTTTTCAAGCAATAAATAAGATTTCTTGCAAAACAATTCAAAAAATATTCTTCTGATATGTTCGAATGCGTTACATTTTCAAAAAAAAATGTACTATATCCAATGAACTTTTTCATTTAAATACTTGTAAAGAGAGGATCTAATTATATCTCAATTAAGCAGTAAATATATTTGAAAATTATATAAAATATGCTTTAATTTGCAAATAAAAAAAATTTGTTTTTTTTATCTTTATTACATTAAATTACTTTCTTTAAAAAAAACATCTTTTGAATTTTTGGTTGCCTGTTTAAAAGACACATTTTATTTATTTCAATATTTTTTTTTTATTTTCAAATATATAAATATTTGTTTATATTTAAATTTTAAATAATGTATTTAAAAATTATAATTTTTATTACACGCAATTATATAATAATTTATTTGATATAACAAAACATTTTTGTAAACAAAATATACATTTATTTAAATAAAAAAAAATAAAAATCAACAAAATGTATTTATTTGATCGAAAAAAATTATTTTTAGTGTACAATAATTAATGTACAACTTGATGGGGCGAATTTTACTTCCATCATTCGCTTTAATCTGTAAAGTATCAATTTTTCACTATTCCGTAACTTGGCAAAAAAATTGCCACGAGATCTATATGCGATATAACTTTATATAAATTTGATAAACATATTTCCAGTATGTTGTTAGCTCGTTCATACACACACGCGGATGTATGTGACATACAGTGCATTTTCCAGTCAATTCCAATTTCCGGTTTTCGCGAAATTCCTTTTTCACAATACACTTTACACTCGTTTCGCGGCCTCACAAAGGCTAAAAGTCGAGCTTCAAATATTGGAGTCTCGAAACAGCCGCAAATGCGGCGGCGAAACAATTGCGCGGAAATTTCGCGCATTGCTCGCGCACAAACGCGGCTTCCGCTTTGCGTGGACGACCGCGAGCGGTAAAGGCGGTTAACCGATCAGCCACGGTACTCAATATCATTAAGGCTTTCCATATTTATGGTCCATCGAGCGTGACCGCAACTATGAATTTATCGTAAAGCCGAATTACGCGCCGAATTATTCCTGTCGTCATAATCGTAGACATGTGAAATGTTATGCTAAATCAACGTCATACATATTCCTTCAGTAAAACTTGGATTATAATTGGCGTAGCAAAAATGGAAATTCACTTAAAAAAATTTTTATATTAATATTATGTTGTTTTTACTCTTACTTTTTTTCTATATTTTAAAATACTTATGCAATTTAGATGTAATTTAGATAATTAAAATTTTATGCGTGTTAGAGTTATACAGGGTGTCCCATAATTTGCCGATCACCCGTCGTGTGCATATAAAAGATGTCAAAATGAGTCGGAAAGTCTTTTACTATTTTACGATTTTCCTAATAATTATTGAGATATTCATTAAAAAAGATCGACCAATCCGCGCTTTATACAAGCGCGCGACGAGAAGAGACGTCCTACTGTAATGTGATATTAGGCGCGCGGTGAAACGGTGAGAGAAGTGTTCTACACGCTCATACGTAGCCTTCATAGCGTATCCCTCCCACCGCTTCACCGCGCACTTAGTATCATATTACAGTAGGACGTTTCTTCTCGTCGCGCGCTTGTATAAGGCGCGGATTGGCCGATCTTTTTTAATGAATATCTCAATAATTATTAGGAAAATTTTAAAATGGTAAAGGACTTTCCTATTCACTTTGACATCCTTTATATGCACACAACGGGTGATCCGCGAATTATGGGACACACTGTATATTATATTATAATTACATAGTACGATAATAATAAACTCCCGAAATTATATTATAGTTTTAAAATAACTTTATAAAATAATAACACAGAAAAAAAGAGTTTTATTTAATATATTGGATATAGAACTCATTAAAAGTTGTATACAACACTTTAAATTTAATAGTTGCAATATTTTCTCAATATTTCATGGATGTTTTGGCTGTACAATAATAGCAAAAAACTGTCAAAATTAAAAAAAAACATATTTTTTACGTTTATATTGTTTAAAAAATCAAATAAATAAATCTGGATTATTAAAAAAAAAAAATTCTTTTTCTAAATTAAAGTATCATAAAATAATATAATTTTTAATGTTTTCATAAAAGAAAATAGTTATAATTAATATTTTTCTTAATTTATGACAAAAACTTTTGATTATAAATACCTCAACTACAAGAAATAAAAAATGAATAATTTACAAGAATTATTATATAACAATTTTGGATTATTATAGACATTTTGCTACAATTTTTAGTAAGCAACTTCTAAACGAATAAGTGGATTTAAATCAAGTTTGCACAAATATTTATTAAAGTTTTGTTAATACATATATAACAATTTTTATTTTATTAGCAATGTTTTTCCCTTGTTTAATTTGTTCTTGGTTAAATTTATCAATAAATGCTGTAGTACACAATTTTCTATAAGAATCAATACAAACTTTAAATAATTAACCTAAATAATTTCCATTAAAAAAAAAATATTTTTACACACAAAAGAAAGACTAATATTTAATTTACATAAAAACCACTACAGCATTAATTTAAACACAAATTCATATCACTTACATCTGAAAATAAATACAAGAATATTCTACCTAAGAAACGTGCTTCGTATTTTCATTTTACAAATGGCGGAGGCTTCTCGTGACACTGACACGTGACGCGATATTCACCGTCCGCAAAATGCGAAAATCCTATCGTTCGGGGAGATCTCACCAAGAATATCTAGCTGAAATTCAATTCCCCGCACTCTTCTTCATGCTTCTCCGAAACTTGGGCCGACTCTACTTTTTATCCGTCGATCAGAAAGTTTCACGGAATTAATTAAAGGCGCGTTAACTTCCCCTCCCTCGCGTTTTGCCGCTCGACGATTACGGATAATCGGTTGCCGCCACTGGTTCGAGACCCGGCCTGTCCACCCCTTTCTCGTGGTTCTTTGTTCCGTCGTCTTCTGTCTGTCGCGAAATCAAGACAAATGAGAAAAGAATTATCCGATCTCGTTGCTTCAGGCTAGACTCAAAGAGAGAGAAAAAGAGAGTCCAAGTTTTTAGAAAAATTTGCAGCCTTAAGAGAGATTTTTGTTTAATTGTTTAAAAATTATTGTAACAATAAATAAAACTGCCTATAATATATTAAAATTATATATTGCTGTTACTAATTGCTATATACTAATAATTAATTACGTTATTATCGGTTATCAATTATTAGTAATCAATTACGTTACATTTTGTTTACTTATAATTACATTATGTATATATATTTTTGGAATAATTATTAAAATTTAAATGGATGTGTTCTGTGGAAAATATTTATATATTATCAGACTATATGAAACACACAAATAACTGGTTTTTGATAATTAAATATCACAAGCATTACATTAATATTGCATATTTAAATCATTTCATTATATTCTCAAAATGAGATTCCAATCATTCAACGAAGAGAAGAGTCTTAAAAGAAGATTAAAATTCGTTTGTCTGACAAATGGGTATGCGTTCATGATTACATATAATTATTATTGTTATTATTATAGGGATCGATATTGCTTTTGATTTACGAGACCAATGCATTGAAATAAATACACACACGTATACAGAGAGTTTCATTATTATATATCATGGAATAAAAGAGAGAATCAATTAAAATTATGTAATCACTTTGAAATTGTGTAATCAGCTTGTCGCACAAAAATCTCTTTTGTCATTAATTGAATTGTTGGAATTTATTACACAAGGAAAATCTTTACGTGTACACGCAACCAAACATTTTTCCAGAAAAAAAATTGAGAAACAATAAAATTCAAAAAGCTCTGTATACAGTTTGACAGATGTGGAAGAGGATGCAGGCAACGTTAGTCGAGGTATCAGAAGTCTAATCGAACTATTAATATGTAAACTACGCACTAGTCGCTAAGTTCCACGATCGATAGCCGTAATTTATCGTTAAAAGCAAGTAAAGTAAGGCAACTTTAAACTCACGATTAGCAATTAAGTCTTGCTCACTTGGAGCCCAGCTGTTCCCGGCAAATAGCTCCACTCTCCCGCTCCCCTGTCTCGTCATCCTTTTTTTCCCGTCCACCCTGTAGTTTCCGTTGCGCATCGGGCTCCGGCCTGGCTCTATTATACGCCTGACCTTTTTTTCTCTTATTCGCGCAGCGGCCAACCGCGCGCAGCTGGGTTAAGGATCAGAAGGATCTGATTAAATTGCTCGCGCGGGATGCGCCCGCAGGTGTGACGCGACGTTGACTGCTCCGGGAAAATCCATATCGTCGTCGTCGTGTCGTTTTGGGAGCGCTACCCCGTGTGTATCTGTGTGTGTGTGTGTGTGTGTGTGTGCGTGTCGAGAATCCACCCGGTTCCGAATTACGAATTCGCGACATCTGCGAATACGCACGCGAAATTCGGAAAAAAAAAAGAAAAATTTTACTCGATCCCGAGAAAATCGAGAAGCGCGGGAAAACGCAGTGCAAAAATCTATCGCATCGTTATTTTGCATAAAACGTATTCGCAGGATGACCCATATAATACACTGTCAAAAAATTGACTGAAACTTCAGACAAAGTGACTGCAGCTCTTTTGCTCAGACACATTGTCTGAGATTTCAGATAAAATGCTGTCTGAATATTAATGTTGTCTGAATTTTCAGATGCACTTGGATTTTCAGACAAACTTCTGAACTTTCAGAAAAATAAATCTGATTATTGAGATTGTCTGAAATTTCTTTTGTATAGATCTGAAAATTCAGACAAAAATGTATCTGATTTTTTTAGATAATTTTTCTACAGTATATATAAAAATGTAAAAAAATCTTTTTTTTCTAATAGTAAACAAACAGTTAAAAAAACGTAATTTTTTCATTATTTTTTTAAATATAATATTTTTTTTATATTATTTTTTGTTAAAAGGCTAAAGTTCTTATAGTTTTAATCTATTTCTTTTTAAAGTAATTTGGATGAATTAATGAGACTTTTGTGGCAAATTACATCAAACTCAATATGATTCTAATAATTTTTAATTAGATGCATTAGATTTAACTATATACATATAGCCGATTGAAATGCAAGCTACATTTAAAATAATAATGGTTAATTTAAATCTATCATTTAAAAAATTAAAAATAACGAAAGATTATTTACAGTAATCAAAATATAACGATAACTAATATCTGAAAGAAACCATAATTTTGAAAAGAAAAAACTTCTTTTTTTTATTTACATCTCTAAATGTCGAGTAAAAACGTTCGCGTAAAAACGCGAACGGAAGGATATCACGATCCTAAAGTCAGGCGCGCGCGAATATTCATCGAACCGATCGATCGGGCTTGTGCGATGATTTGATCGTAAGATGCTGCGTAAGGAATTTCGGAACGCGGCGAAAATTCCAAGACGCCGATCAAGCGGGTGCGAATATCAGCATTTCCCGTGGGAGCGTCCCGATCAGAGAGCGCGGTGACATTTCTGCGAAACGCCCGGGCGGAACGTCGACGGAATTTCATACTGACAGGATGCAAACGACTTCCTCCGGATACGGAGCGTTTTCCTCGTTTCCGGAAAACAATAGAGGCAATACGACCGCTTGGCATCCCGCGAGCAAGAAAAAAAAAACAATTTTTTTTTAAATATTTACATTCAAGAGAATTTTTCTCCCCGCCTTTCCCTCCCCTCCCCCCTTCCCCTCTCTTCATTCCTCTCGAGGGATTCTTGATTCTTTAAGAAGGTGCACTGAAAATTCATAATCAGAAAAGGAGATCCTACCGAGCCTCACGTACATTACGTCTTATTATATCGGCGTCTACCGGGACTGTATCCCGACGAATACTTCGCGAATGAGAACTGATTCTATTTATTATTATATGGGAATTTTCGGCTCAGATTTATCTAGATATTATTATTACTACTATCGCTGTAAGAGTGTGTATGCGAGAGATTTCGAAATCGGAAAATTATTCATGATAATGAGAGATTCAGATATGCGCGACACGTATATTCATACGGAGTGTGTCAGGTTCGTTACCTTGCCTTTCAAGAGCAGATTTCGCTCTCGAATAAAGTGAGGATTAAATATTTAGAAGTCGAATACTTTAAGCGCTAATCGATTCTTTGTAAAGTGTTTAATAATTTTACCAAGATAACGAATGTTAAAGGATAAAAGAGAGATTGCAACCGATGACAAATTTTATCTGGAAAAAAAAAGTAAATAAAATTAAACCCATTGAAAAAATAATTATTTGCAAAAAAAGAAACGGTATACTTGAGACACTCGGTATATATAGAAATATACATATGTGTATAACGCGTGTACATAATATACGTGTAGACGGTGGGAATATGCAAACTCTCTCTGTGGCGCGGAAAAAAAAGTATTATATATATATATATATATATATATATATATATATATATATAAATGCATATATATTATATACATATTATATATACAAATAGCCTATGTGAATAAGTTGTAACTATCCGTTGGTACATATCGCACATATGACCGAAGGGAACGGTGAATAAATAAGAGACGGAAGATAGCTTCAAAGCTCAGCGAGAATAATGCAGGAAAAGGAAGAAACAGAAAGGACGCACTAGAGAAAGGATCGAAGCAATATCGAAGTAATATCACTTCGCGATATTAAAAAAATGTGCGGTGCTGCGTCGTGCGTTTCTCTAACTGCCGTTATAGTAGAAGTGATTTATTAATAGATAAAGATATTTTACATGACGTTTATATGCTTTGCGATTTATAAAAGACACTTCGATTTTATACTCTTAAAGAACTTTAAGTGAAAATGGCAATTCCAAGAACAGATTTTTTCTAACATTTTTTTGATTTTAATTTAAAAGTTCCAAATTTGTTTCCTTTTTTTTAATTATTATTTGAATAAATTAGAGAAAAAGTTTCATGTTAATGATACATATAATAAAAAGTTAATAAAAAGAATAAAAAATCAAGTATATTAATCAAATGCAAATATTATTTTTTTTAAGAAGAGAAAAAGTAAGAAAATAATTTTAATAAATATTTAATAAATAAAAATATAAATTTTTTTTCATGCAATTGCCAATTTTACGATAATTAGATATTTTTCAATCATCGATATTTGAAGTGATAAAAATAGGGAAGAATAAGGAAAGCAGTAAGCTGAATTCGCTCATTTAATTATGCCACAAATCGAATTGATTGTACAGTTATGCAATGTATCGAAAATGAACAAAATGGGAGAAGGCTTTCGAAACAAATTCCTGTATAACGAAGACGATGATACCATAAAATCTCATGACACAACGAATGTAATAAAAAGAAGTTCTTCGTTTTTTACATGTGCGTTCATTAATATATTCCCTTCTTTCTTATCCTGAAAACATAAAATATAAAAAATCTTAAACATATATACACCTACCTTCATATATTTCAAAAATATTTTTCTATATCATGTTTTTTTTGTATATTTATATTATATTTATATCATATTTATATTAAATTTATATTATATTTTTATATTTATATTATATTTTCATATATTTTATATTTTTCTTAACATTTTTGATCTTTTTTGGTGCTCCCATTTTAAATACAGCAGTAGTTTAAGTGCAGTTGATACATCAATTAATCAACTCCAGCATTTTTATGGAACAATGTTGGTTTACAGCGCGCAATTTATATATGAAAATATATAGAAACATATCAACTGAAATATCCTACATCTACATTTATATAAACTTAATATGAGAAAGTATTTTATGTTCAAATTTATTTTAATATAGGAAAATTTACTTATTTAACAAAACTCTCTTCTTTATCCGCAGATTAATCAACGTCAATTTAAAATGAATAATCTATTTACAAAATTATTTTCAACTTCTTATAAATTTTTTTTCTCTTTCGTACTACGTACTTTCGAAAATATACAATATGTCATCTACATATCTATCCGCTACTACTTAAAACAGAGATATTTGAATTTTTTAAATTAATTAAATTTTTATTAATCAAATTATATTAATTAAATTTTATTTTTATTAATCAAATAAATTTTTTTATTAATTAAATTTAATCTGTTTCCCTATTTATTAATTACTAAAAATTAATTTTTATTTCATGCCGATGAAATATATTAATGTCCAGGTTATTTGATAATATTTAACACGGCAAATTATAGATTTTTATATTATAATTATATACATTAATAAAAAATAAAAATTGCAATTTTTTATAGAAATCTTTATACACCGAGAAAGCAAATGCAATCCCGGAATCAAATTTTCTTTCAGATTTATGTCAGAATAATTTTCTGTTATCGGCGAGGTATATTCACGAGGTAAGTAAACATTTGTTTGGCGAATGATGTGATAAATCAAATTTTCAAATACAACAAATTGCACTTATTTTTCACTTTCCATGAAAAAGCACGTTTCTTTAAAATACTATCTTTTCCTCACTGTGAAATAAAATGTGTAGAAAAATATATATAATCTATTTTACATCATCAATTAAATTTAAACGCGTGCCATTAGGTGAAAAAATACAAATATATACAAATGAATAATAATTAATAATACATAATTATTTTTGCACATTAAACCGAAAATTAGCTTTTTTGTATAGCAGTAAAAAAAACAAAGTATTGCATATCTAATAAAATAATATGTTTAAAATTGCTTAATAGCAATCGCAAAGAAATTGATATAAGCATTTAAATATATATAAAATTTTAGAAAAAATATATGGTGTTATTATGTAAGAAGTAGTTTATTTAAATGTAAAAATTTTGTTATTTTATATTTATTTAAAAAAAAATTACAATAAATAAAATGTTTAAATTTTTTCGTTAAATTAAATATGCTATGAATTTGTGTATAACACTGGTAAAATGCTAAATATCAATTTGTATGTATATGTCACTTGGAAATTTTCATCGTGTTTCAAAATTTACTTTATTAATCTCTCATGTGCACTCTTTTCAGTTCATTGCCTTTGCAAAGCCTTTTAGCTCTCAAAACCAGAGAAATCCGATTTGTATCTCTGATCCGCGCAATGGCTCGAATAAAAATTGACCAGATCGCGATCATAACATAAAAAAAAAAAAACGCGGGAGAAGAAAAAGGAAGGCATTTTCAATTATAAGCGAAATCCATTTGCGAGTTCGGAGCGGATCGACTAAACGTCGAGATCGCGTAGCGTTTTCCGAAACATCGACGCTACCCCGGAAAATCCCGCAGGATATAGTTTTTCCTCTCTATATATATAGATATTTCGTCGAGCGACGCGGAAATAAAAATGGATACGCAGCGGGACGATAAATCGTCGCGCGCGTAGGTCCTTCCTAGCGTTTTGCGCCCGACAACGGACGGCCGGGGAAACAAAAGAGAGGCGCGTCACGTTTCGGCTCGACTGGAATTTCGTCCCGACGAATATTTTCATCGCGAACGCGCGCGCGCGCGCGCGCGTACCTATTTATTTTATTATTCGTTCGAGATCTACGCGCGGTAAATCATCTCTCCGATCCTGCCGGCAAACGCCACCGCGTGCCTGCCGTTCGAAAACAAAACTACGAGCGACGGAAATGCAACACACACATGTGTAACGGATTCTAAAAAATTCATCTCGGCCGAGAGGAGCCATTCTGTACATTTTTTTTTTAAATCCTGCGATCGAACAATCAGCCGACTATTCTCTGATTTTGTAATCGGGCCAATTTCCCTCGAGCAGATAATCGACATCGACGAATTAATTCTCGTTACAATGTGCTGCCGATTCGCTCTCGATTGATGCTGACGGTGAGCAAGATCTTTTTCACAAGTTTTTTTATATTTATTTATTTTATTCTTTCTTAAAAAAAAAAGGTTTGATTGATGATATTTTTTAGTTTACTTTTATGATAAAAAAATATTATGCGAGGGAGCTTGCATTAGTAAAATAAGATTTACAGAAAATGCGTTTAACAAGAGAGAGAGAAAAAAACAACAGAAAAATATATTCATCGCATTATAAAATAATATCAAAGAAACAAAAAATTATTTAGAGAATATTTTTTAATATAATTTTATCAAAAACATGTATTTAAAAATAAAATAAATGTGAGAATACAATAAATTGAATAAATCTGCGTAAGAACAACCTATCAACGTCAATAACATTTTTCAAATTTGTTTCATTTGATTGTATAATTGAAGTTCGTGCAAGAAAGAATTTTATGTATGTATAAAATCTTATAAAAAAATTATAATTAAATAAATTTGTATGTTATTATTAATTCGAAAAGCAATCAAGTAAAATGGCAAATGCTGCAATTGCAAATATTGTCATTATAACACCAAAAATATTAGACAAATAAATAAATAATTATTCTCGCAGATATACTAAATAAATTTATTCATCGGACGATAATATCTGAGCTAACACTGTTTTTTTGTTTCTATTACAGATAAAGAAATTAAAAAAGAAAAAATAAGACAGATATATATATGATATATATAAGATTTTTACAACGCTGATGTATGCGCAATAAAAACATTTTTTATAATAATGTTTTAAAAATTTTTAATTAAAAGATTTTAGATTATATATTAAAATTAAAGATATAAAATTTTTTATTAATATTAAATTAAATTTTATATATTTTATTTCATAATGTGTGTAATATTAAAGATTCAATTTTATATAAAATATTTTATATACATAAAAGATATGATTAAACGATATTTATATAAATGTTCATTTATTCGAATATCCATCATTATCGCATTATGAAAAACGCAATTTGTAATAAATTTTTTGCGGTGAAATTAATAAATATTTCGCATCCTCGCGCAAATTAATAAAATTACAATATTTATATTCACTTGATTGAGATGCAATAAATTTCAAATTTTTTTTGTGTACTTTCAAGAACAGTCACAAAAATTTTACATTTATTTATGAATAATTAATTTATTTGATGTAAAGAAAATACTATATTTATTTCCTTGTTAATTTCCACTTTATCCAATTGTCCACAAAAATCTGTTTAAAGAATATTAAATATACGTTGATATATAAAGTACGTATAAATATAAAAAATGAAAATTCTTTTTAAATATAGAAAAAAATGTGTATAATGTATGCGTTTATTTAAAAATTTTTTCTCCATGACAAGAAATATTAACATTATTGTAATATAATTATATCTCTAACGTTTACTTTGACTCATTTTGCAAACGTTTCGTTTACTTTATACAGCGCAAAGCCATATCTCTCTTTCTTTTTCTACTGTTTAAATTAAACCTTTGCAAATAACGTTGACCGAACTGTTGAACGACAACGGATTACGAGTGGACGGCACTCTATATGTTTATTAGCTTTGTGTTTTATCTTTTAATCTACAGATATACACATAAGAGAACACAGGTAGCGGCAACTTTTGCAAAATTGTCACTAATTACGTAGCATGCAAATTGAATTTCAACGCTCGTTTTCCTCCTGCCTCGGAAAATGCGTTATTATACAATGTGTTCAATATGTCGTACAATGAATTGCGGCAAGAACATTATACATAGAACGAGTCAAGTATATTTCGATGCTTTATCTTTGAAAATTTTAATTTAGAAATTATTTTTATGCTTTACGATTCTATTTTTTTATATAAATCATTTATATATACTTGTCGATCATTTATAACTAAAAAATTAATAATTTTTCGATATTTATTTTTGTTCAATAATTTATTGATTTCAAATACATAGAAGAATACATTGTTACAATCAATTACATATGTAGCTCATGCTTCGCGAAAAATAAAATTTTATTCAATCAAATAGATACATTGGTAATTAATAATGAGCAGAAATAAGGAGCCATTCCCGATTTCGATAATTTTGAAATATGTTATCAAGATCATTCTGAGTGATGTTATAAAAGTTTTAGCCGGCACTTGTTTCAAAAATTATTTACAAAATTTTTAAAAGTATTAATAAAAAATTAATTATTAATATTAATAAAAAATATAGTATTAATAAAAAAAGTTTACTAAATAAAATATAATTTTTCTGACTGATTATGTACATTTAATAGAGCATACCTTAGTAGGTTCATTTATTTATACAGGGTGTCCCATAATTTGCGCATCACCTCTCGGGTGCATATAAAGCATGTTAAACTGCATAGAAAAGTTCTCTACTGTTTTGCGATTTTCACGACAATTAATGAGAAATTAATTAAAAAAGATAGGCCAATCCGCGTCTTGCACAAGCGCGCGACGAGAAGAGACGCCCTATTGTAATGTGATACTAGGCGCGCGGCGAAGTGGTGGGAGGGACGCTCTATGAAAGCAACGTACGAGCGTGTAGAATACTCTTCTCATCGCTTTACCGCGCGCCTAATATCGCATTACAGTAGGACGTCTCCTCTCGTCGCGCGCTTGTACGAGGCGTGGATTGGCCGATTTTTTTCAATGAATATCTCAATAATTATTAAAAAAATCGTAAAATGGTAAAGGACTTTCCTATTCACTTTGACATCCTTTATACGCACACAACGGGTGCTCAACGCGAATTATGGGACACTCTGTATATAATAAATCAAACGCGTGGACAGGAGAGGGGTGGAGCGGCTTCCTTTGCGTCCCTACTCAGAAAAAATTCTAACCTAACTCAAACCTAATTTTAATTTAATCAAGAATGGGATATTGTTAGCTTAGAATTTTTTCGGGCTCATAGTGCGGAAGAAGGACGGAGTGTCTCATCCTCTATGCTTACACTTTATAATACACAGACAAATATTCTTATATGCACATGTATGTAATATAAAAAAACAAAGCAATAATTTTACAAAGTACTGCATATTTTTATTTATTTTATTTTATTTATTCACATCATTCATATTTTTAATATTTATGAGATATACAGGGTGAGTTTTATTAACTTGAGACTGCAAAATATCTGTTAAAATAAGCAGTAGGAAAAAAATGTTCCAAATAAACCCTCAATATTGTTGAGGTGGCAATTCCATCCTTTAAAAGTTAGCTGCCTATCGTCCCCTTTAGGGGTAACTTTGAAATCTTAAATGGGAATCCCTACTTTTTATTGCAGATTGGAATTCTACGTCAAAAATATGTAAATTTTGTTTAAACCTTTTTTATTTATTCTTGATAGATGGCGCTGCATTCGGCGAAAATTGGTTAACTTTCGATTTCTTCAAGGGAATGTGAGAGGCAAGGGGACTCACAATAAACAAAACATAGATGCAAGTTTTGCATCTATTAACCAATCTATTGGTTAAAATCAAACTATTAACCAATTTTCGCCGAATGCAGCGTCATCTATCAGGAATAAAGAAAAAAGGTTTAGACAAAATTTGTTTTTTGACGTAAAATCTGAATCTGCAATAAAAAGTAGAGGATCCCATTTAAGATTTCAAAGTTACTTCCAACACTATCCCCAGGGGGAGCGGTAAACGACTAATTTTTGCGGGATGGAATTGCTCCCTTAAAAAAAATTGAGGGTTTATTTGGAACATTTTTTTCGTACAATGCTTATTTTGACAGATATTTTGCAATCTCAAGTTAAAAAACTCATCCTGTATAATTGCCATTATTTTCAACGTATTTCAACATTATTTTTGACAGAAAACATATAATCTATATATGGTGTCACAAAATTATATACTATTCATTATACCTTCTTTGCTAATTACTTTTTAATGAGTAACGATCACTAAAACCTTTACAATATTATTCATGATGATGACTTTGATAATATCTCCCAAAATTATCAAAATAGGAAGTTGCTTTCTTTCTACGTAATTATCCATCGTAAATTATAACACATCCGAATATAATTATTTAGAAAAAAAAAACAAAATTTATACGCCTTGTAAAATTAATATCAATAAAGTTGAAATAATACAATCAAACACAAATAACGACGAATTTTCTTCTCCCTAACCCGGATTTCTTTTGGGAACATTCGCAAAGACAAAGCTCGTCGTCACCCAAGAAAACAAGCCGTTGTCGATGACCAAGAAATTGTAAACCAACCTAATTGACCGTGTGTTTTCGCGCGCAGGTAACTCTCGGAGCTTACAACAGCCGGAAGCTTCCATCCGCACGATAAAGCGACCGAAAGGAAAACTTCCGTCCGTTCTCCTGCCTTCCTTTCCCCCTCGTTTACTTTTCACCTTTTGTCTCTCGTTTTTCTCTGTCTTCCTCTTTCTTTCTCTTTCTCACTCATCCCTTTCATATGAGTCCCTTATGACATTTTTCAACCTTTATTTCAATTTCTCTTACGTTGTCTTCGCGGAAAAAGTTGATTTCATTCAACGACGTTAAGTGACGAAGAACGATTTGTCAAGTCCCATATCAAGCGCAGTTACAAGTGTTATGATACGCAAAAGTTACGCCACCATAACTTTTTTCTTCCTTCGTTGGCCGGTTAAGGAACTTGATTAGGAAATCGCAACAGAAGAAAGTCCGAGCAATATCTTCCTTCTTTTTACGCCCTCACGATCCTGTAACTTTGCAACTGTTTTCACGAGACTTTCTCATCGCTCTTGCATGTGAAGATAATGAGCAGACACCTTGCGTTGATAAGATAAATCGTCATGAAATTTTGTAGTAATTAATAAATTAGTAAAATTTAATATCTCGGTTTTAGAATATAAAATATAATAAAATATAATAACTGATAAATATCTGTAAAAGATGACACCTCACTTTTTTCATTTTGATATATGTTATAAAAGGTGAATTTTTTAATAACTTTTACTTAACAACTATGTGGAGGTTGCATATAATTTCCGAGATATATCATTTTAAAATATTGAAGATATATAATGTTTCACAAAAAAATTGACTCAATGATGTTTGACCTTGATATATATGAAAATCAGTTTAAGGTATCCTTCAAAACATTTTAGCGTTGCTTGTTGCTTATTAAAAAGTTATTAAAAGAATTTTCACAAATTATATGTAATCTTCAGACACCATGTATGTTTTATAAAATATTCTTAACAGATTTATTTATTTAGAAAAAATTGTAAAAAAGTTGAATGCGTAGGTGGAAAAAGAGTTTCATCCCTTCCCCTGTGCTCTCATCCTAAAAAAATTAACCTAATTCAACCCATGTTCGAGATATAAATCTTTATTTTAAATACTATCATTATTACTTCAGTATTACTATTATTACTTCATTATTACATTATTATTACTACCTCAACGATTTCCTTCCCTACAATCGTCATCGCTGCGACAAAAAGTTTTCGCAAATTTTGACATGTCCTGTGACAACGCTGAATGAAACGTCGTCCTTTTTAATTCGATTACTGCTATCTGTCAACAACAAATTGATTCTCCTGTACAACGACAATAAGGATGATAGTCTAGTATCTAATCGAAGAGGACTCTTAACTCCAACCTCGCTAATACTTCAATAGTGATAATAGTCGCAAAGATAGTGATGATGGTATTGTTGGTGGCAGCAACGGTAACTATAATAATTATTGTAGAAAAGAAAGGAACAGATAAGAAAGAAGCAATAACGATATTGTCGTTAACAGTATGCATCGTCTGTTTCAACAATCAACCCTATACTTTTTGCACTGTGTCGATATTTGATAACCTGTCCTGATAATGCATGTCTCACCTGAATCAATGTTTGTCGATCTAGTTCAATATTCTGAGATTTAAAATAACATTTATAATATAATTAGGAAACCTTTGTTATGATCAATAGAATTCTGCTTTAACTTTCTATTTATAAATGAAGATCACCAAATACCATTTTTTGTTAATATAATTCCTATAAAACGTGACAAAACGAGAAGTATTACGTAATGTAACACTTACTACATTTAACATGTATGGAGTATTCGATGATGCAAGATAAAACCAAGGTGGAGGAATCGATTATTCACGAATCAGTTGTCATATCAGTAGCGCTTACAAACCTATTTGTCAAGAGGAATCGCGATATGATCGGAATCGATAATGCGATACAATGTGCAAAATTTAATTAATTAAAAAATCCAAAATTCGTAAAACCTTATCGCGTATTCTTTCCTTTTCTCACTCGTATAATATTTTCTGCGCATTATAAAATAAGGCTCCTTTGCGATACGAATCACTAGTCTAATCTTTAACCGTCGTGACAGAAAGATCAAAAAGGATAACACTGGATCCTGGACATTCACGAGTGTTTGCGACGTTCACTATTGCGTGCGCGTCGATATTCAAACCTTGAAAGAGAAGTAAACAAGTAAAAAAAGGAAAAAAAATGTATTTGTGTTATTAATGAAACATGATGACAAAGTAGTTTCTTTGTCGTCGTAGTTATTGTCATTGATATCATGTCTTCATCATCGTTCTCATCTTCATCGTCAACCGCGCATAAACAACGATAATTTTATTCGCTCAATCAAAATCGTAGACCGTAACAAGACTATACCCTCTATCCTGCAATCGACGTTGTCTTCCGTTGCAGACATTTCTTCATCAAAATTGCTCAAAAAGAAAACAATCGAATCGTCGTCCAACATAAACGATCTTTTTTGTCCGATACAAGAGAAGAGAAAAACAGTGATCGTTTAGAACAAAAACAGAAAATTGCTCAATGTGATGATCCTAATCCGATTATTTCGGTAAAAAAAAATCTGACGAAGATGAATTTTTATATTATAAACAAAATGATCCCGTCTCGGAACTGCGCTTGGAAGAATCGAATCTGCATTTATTCTCCGAAAAAGTCGATCCTAATACAAAAATGCATCAAGTTACGTAAAGACAACGAACAACTTGAAAAAAAGATTCAAGATTATGAAAAATTTTACGTTTTTCATACGTTACAGTCAAAAAAAGATATTTTATCGAAGATTAAAAACATTGCGACTCAATAAGGTACAAAATTCAAAGTTATGTTCAAGGCAATGTGATTAGATAGATGAAGAGATATCGACAATAATATCATCAACGCTTCAAATTGCTTAGTTTCGGATATCCAGCATTCTCACAACGAAGGTCGAAACGACAAAAGAGACGAAACGGTTACTAAAATTTCTTCTATCGATAATCAACGTGTCCTCAAGCTCCGTATCATGACGAATGTTATTAATGATGATTATCGCGATGTTGAGATTCTTTCTCTCGATGATGACAATGACCTGACGGAAATTCTATGTCGTTTTGTAACTGTCGTGGAATTAGATAAAGAAATCGACGCAAATGATTCAAATATATCCACGATGATAATTAGAAATGAAAAGTTAAATAATCATCACGACAATTTAATTTGAGAAAATAAGCGATTGACAAAAAAATTGACAAGTATAAAGAGTTTTTTTGCGAAGTTCACAATAGTTCATCTCAAAACGAAGCGATTCAATCAATCTTGAATAAATCCAAAAGTATCCACGTATCAAACTCTGAAAAAATAAAACGCTAGTTTTCACTATCGATGATGATAACAATAATTGCGATAACAAACAATTCTTCAGTGATAACGATGATAGCATGATTGTGATAGCATCCAAAGATACCGTCCAAGATACTCAATCTAGAGATACCGTTGTACTGAATAATGACATTACTATTGTTCCATCTCAAATAATGACGGCAGCGATAACTTCGATTCAATGAAAGAAGCTTGCACAAACGCAACAAGAAAATTTTCGGATGTAAAAACAATGCAACTGTGTCCAATCATTCATCTTTCAATGTTCGTCGATCGAGCGTTGACATTTCCTCGACAGCATTTGAATCATCTAATGTTTTTCCAAAGAGAACTAAGGAACAACAAAAACACGTAGATTCTATAGGTAAGCGTAGTTCCAAGGACCGAAATTTCCTTCTGTTCGCTGTATGTTCTTGATTCGCATTATAGTCTCATTTCTTCAGAATTTCAGAAGAAACAACAACTAAACCTTCTACAAAAAACGCAGTTATGGAGATGATGGAGAACTTCCGATAGAAGTATCCTACGGCAGAAACACAACAGCAACTATTTATAACTCTGAGCCAGTCGTGGCTACAGGCAACTATACATCTACGTATAACGTAATATCACAATTGTTGATACAAAATTTTACAGATCCGCAACCACAACCGTCAGTGTCACCCACTACAAACAACGAAGATAAAAACTTTGTGTATCAAGTCGTCTAATGCTGCTTGATAGATCTTTTGCGTATATCAATTATCAGCTACGAGATAATGATTGTTCCTATTACGAATCGACAACTTTCAGGATCAATACCAATTGAGCGTGACATCAATCATCTATCTACTATGGTTGTTTAATATACTCGTACATGTTAGATCTCGTCAAATTAGTTGGTATGTTAGTAATTTTTTAGAGAAATTTACGCGAATTATTATATAATTTACAAAATTTATTTTAGAAAAATTAAATTAAAATTTAATTTTTATTGAAATATTCCTACGTTCCTATCGATGATAGAGTAACACGCGTATTACGGTACAATAACGGTAAGCTCGCAGTTTCGAGAAATAAAATAATGATGTCTGTTAGGAAACTATAATATTCCAAATCAATAACTTGAATTTATCGCCGATTAAATGTTTCGTTTTAGTTAAATGCGACAAAACGCTCGGAAAAAATTTAATTATTTTGCGACTTTATGGCTAAACAATATGCCGAATATTCCTAAATTGGCAATAAATATTTTAATGCCAAATTCTTTGTAACATTTTAAGATGAAGATGTCGAGACTTTTCGTAGTTTTTAAATAAGAAAAGTTTAAAAATCATGAATGATAGAGCTAGAATTTCGCGCGCTTAGCAAAATAGCTAGTGGTAAAGATGCTTCCATAAACCGAATGCCTTTGACAATAGTTCAATTATTGTAAAAATTTTAACAGTTTTAATAAGAATCTATTTCTGTTTATATGAATTATAAGAATGAATTATAAGAATTGTTTAAAATGTTTTTATTTAAATAGTTTAATATAGTGATATTAATATGTATTAGTTGTCATATTTAGCTGTCTCTATAGAGTGATTGATAGATAAAAACATTTTTTGTTTCAACTTAAGGATATTCTGGATGTACAATAATAGCAAAAAATTGTCAAAATTAAAAAGAAAACATATTTCTTACATTTATTGATATTTTTATATACTTGAAAAATTAAAAAAATAAATTTAGATTATGAAAATAATTAAAGTATCGCAAAATATATGGATTTTGACGTCTTCGTAAAAGAAAATAGTTGTAATTAATATTTTTTCTAATTTATGGCAAAAACTTTTGATTGTGAATATCCTCTGAAAAAGTGCAAAAAACAATGCAAAACGAGTAATTTGCAGTAAGAGAAAAAGAGACAAATAATATTTTTCTAAGATTTTTAATAAATAACTTTTAAACGAGTTAGTGGATCTAAAACAAATTTTGCACAAATATTTATTAGAATTTCTTTAATATATGTGAAAATTTTTATTTGATTGGTAATATTTTTTCTTTGTTAAATTTGTCAATAAGTGTTACAATAGGCGATTTTCCATAAGAATCAATAGTAACTTTAAATTTAAATAACTTCCAAACCGTTAAGAGAATTATTCTTAGTTTATGCACAAATATTCAGAAGAAATTAAAACAATCTATGAAATTTTAATTTGTTAATATTTCGATATATGTTACATACATCCTTAAGATTAAATTTTCGATAAAATGTCGATAAAATAGCATACAGATTATTAGTAGCGATGTGTTTTCTTATTACATTTTATATCTTTATTTGTTTAGCGTAAATTTTATATAATTCAACAATGAAGTTAAAAGATTGGGTATTGCTGTATAATATCATTTATTTCATTAGCATTAATAGCGTTAAATAATAAATCATTCCATGTTTTTCCCCTTTTTTCTTTATTATTACCAAAATAATTATATTATTTGATATTTATATTATTATTCTAATATCGTTCATCGGGTATTTATTCAAAAACATGAATATGTATACATTTATAATATAAATGGAATATATTGTAAAGACTGCGGAAATTAAAATTAATCGCGAATATAAATATCACTTACGCGTAAAAACTTCAATGTTCCGCGCGCGAAAAGTAACAGCGTTTCGACAATGTTTAAACTGTCAAAACGTAAATATTGACAAAAGAGCTTCAATAACTTGATCTTGTATGTATGTATGTTGTCAAAGTCATGAATAATACTCAAAAAGTTTTAGTTATTGTGTATTGAAAAATTATTAGCAAAAAAAGTTTAATAAAACATATTTTTTTTTTACACCATGTATATTTAATAGAGCGTATCTTAGCAGAAACATTTATTCATGTGTAATAAATCAAATGTGGGAAAAGAGCTCCACCCTTTCTCCTGCATTCCCATTCCGAAAAAACTAACCTCTAAGTGAAATCTACATATTAGTCAAGATAATGACCTTGATAACATATTTAAAAATTAGCAAAATCGGAAATGATTTCCATTTGCTTATCAAATTCAAATTATAGAATTAAATTCACATTTTTATATAGTCAACCTTACTTGTTAATAATTTTTTAGTATACGAGTGACAGCTTTTGAAAGTTTTTACTCAAAAAATAACCTTTAAAATATATGTCAAGGTCAAGGTCATTTAGGCTGGGTCCTCTTTTTATCAATATTTAACGTGTCAAATCATCTAAAATTCTGAACCAATTCTACAAAAATAGCAATAGCACCTCGTTTTTGTCAGTTATATTCGTACGATGTAATGATATGACGTAAATATTCTGTCATTCAATAGCTCTGCCAAAATATCCAGATATCCATTTTCGAGAGTCTGTACACGCCCGACGCAATGTCCGCGTTCATGACGCTACAATTAACGATATCATTCTTATCGTTCCTAGATTTTTCTATTAAGGATTTCTATTAAGGACAAGGAGACTCGCGAATGATTAAATCCGAACACAGGACCAATTACGCAAAACAGTCTCCAATTCAAACTAATATCTCGATCATTAATGGGTAACGATAATATTTGCCAAAGATGAACATAAATTTAATTTTTACGATCGAGAAAAAACGAACATGCCTTGTTCGCTAAATCATAATAATATCATAACGCATTTACGCCATTTTGATTATATCTGTGTGGACGGCAAAAACGAACATTAGTTCCATTTGACGCGAAATTTTTCGGAATCGAAGGAACGGAAATTCATATATTCCGCTTTTACAAGCAAGCTCGTTCTGGTCTCTCTTTGCTATTCAACGCAAAGCACAGCTTGTTATGAGTCGTTATAGATTATGACAACAGAGGCATCGTCTAATGTAAGATCCGAACATTTCGCCAACCGGCTTTGTCCTCTATAACAATCCTCTATAGCGCTCATAAAGACTCATATTCATCACTTCGACATAATATCGATTGTACGGTGAATTTGATCTGTTATAGAGTATCAAAGAATCAATGTTCCTATAACCAGCATAATCATTCCGAAGTCGTGTCGTAGTCACAAGCATCTTTAAATGACGAATATTCTAGCTCGACTGATAAATTTTCTATACATGCAAAACATATGTTAAAAAAGAGAGTTTAAATCAACAATAGCCTCTCTAGTTACTGTAAAATTTCTTTTCTATATAATAAAATATAGTTTTCCTCCTGATTCTATTTTTCAACAATATAACATATAAAATATAAGAGCATATAATGGTAAATTTTTTTGTGCAGATAAAGTCGGTTAAATGAATTTTAATCACTATATGGTTTATTCCAAAACTAAGAAATAACAACACTATAGATCTCAATCGATCATCGCAATTACCTCTATCTCGTTTCTACCAAACAATCAGTGACGAAAAAAACTCGATCTTAAGGCCATGACATATAAAAAAACTTAAGCAGTAAAACTTAAGACGTAAGCGAATTGACCAATTACGGTGGAACAGCAAAGCAGCCATATTGAAACTTAAGTAACGCTGAAAATTCCGTATGGATGAAATTCTTTTAATGTTAAGTCTTATAGCTTAAGTTTTTTTATGTGTCATGGCCTTAAGATCGAGTTTTTTTCGTCGTTTGGTAGAAACGAGATAGTGGCCTTAATACTCGTGCTTATATCGTACCTTTATGTCGTAATAAATGATCTCACCCGAGGTAGGATCGTGTCGAAAGATTGTATTAGTCGGAATTTTAGCCGAATCGCATTTGGACTCTATCTAAGCACACGGTACGGCCTTTTATATTAGTTTTGTCAATTAATTGGTTGCGTGCTGTTTAGCGAAGTATTCTGCCGTCCAATCATAAGAGTGCTATTAGGTTTGGCTTCTCTCATGCAGATTGTCTTACGTGTTGGATTAATATTTTAGTTATAAAGTTTCTAGAGATTTCAGCAAAATTTTTCAAGATTCTAGAAATTCTTTAAATATTAGCAATCAAAACAAAATCCGTCAATAAATAAAATGAAATTACATTTATTTATAAGAAAATTCTGACATTCATTCATATATATAAATATAAGTTTCATTAGGTAAAGATTTCATTAAAAACTCTGTCATTTTTAATTAATTATATACAAACCGTAGTGAAAATAGCACTAAATCTATTACCAAAAACTAGCATACTAGCACGTAAAACTACACGCAGCACATAATATTTCAAATTGCACAGCCAGTATGACTGCTAGCAAAATGTCTCGCATGCGATTTAGTACAAAAAATCGTACTGTGTGTCTAGTATGCCCTGTAAGCTTTAAATAGGAAATATTGCAAATGACTAATATCATAAATAAATTCCGCTGTGCTGTCTATAATATTTAATTCTATGTCTTGAGAATATGATAGATACGAAGATCGTATATGATTCTGAATAAAACCATCGCTTAAGTCGATATTATTTTGACGATAAAAATTTCAAATAATTTAGAATAAAAATAAGAATTGACGAGATTGTCGAAACAATAAGAACCGTCAAAAGCGATATTGCTGGAGTAGTATTTTTAATATGTTTCACGACGATCAACGAATTACAAACGACAAATTCATCAACACGAGATCTTTCGCGTTTCGATTCATTGAAGGTCGCATCGTACGATTATTTCGTTTACAGGATGGTGGTGAATCGCGCGATTCACGAAACTTGACGAAACGATTTTGAGGTTAAACGTCGCGCATACGTATATTATTGCTTATACATAATAAAATTAATTATTTATTGTTAATCATTTATATTATTAACAATTAATGATAATATTAATTATTAAAATTTTAAAATTAAAAAAATTAAAATAATTAATAAAAATTATTAATAATTAAGAATATGAATTTAATTAATATTATTTTAATGTATTATCATTATATATATATATATATATATATATATATATTATATAATAAATTTTATATAAATTTTTATATAAATTTTTATAAATTTATATATATATAAATATAATTATATATATTAATATTAATAATTTAATTAAAATTAATTATTTATTATTAATCATTTATATTATTAATAATAATATTAATAGCATTCTACGAAATGCAGCATACTACGCAATGTTGTACATAGATAATATAGAATCATCTAGATAAAGATAAGATAAGACATATAAAACTATCTTAGATAAAGATGATTTATTTATATTTCAAATTTATCTAGATGATAGACGAAATTATAAAGCATTTTATTTAGATGATATTAAAATAACATAGCTTTATAAAAAAAAAATTATTAATAAAAAAATGTAACAATTTAAATAATATATATTTATTACAGACTAGTACATATTTATTTACAGACTTTTTCATTAAATACTTTTCCGTATTTTCTGCTATGATATTATTAATAGAGAAATTGCATAAAATTGTAAAAATTATATTCAACACTAAAAATAAGAGAAAATACCATGCACAAGATGGTGCAACACGCTTTAGGTCTGTTTTTTATAATTTCACACTGAGTAGATAGAGTGAGTGCTTAGTGATTCTTTGATGTGATTGAATTTTATTTTTTGTTCTCCATTGGATCTAAATATAAGAATCATATTAAGAATCATAAAGTGCTTACTAAGATCTAAGTTCTGTTGGATGCAGCCATTATCTTAGGTATTCTAATTAATTTAAGGTAAGTGACTCATTTCTCCATTTATTAAGATAAAGATATAGATAATACATTTCTATTATTATCTAGATAAAGATGAGATAATGCGATTACTTTATCTAAATAATCTAACTTCATTTAGATAATAGCACACACTGATATCATGATACGATATAGTGTTCGATAATTCGATCCGCGAATTATCTAATACTATCCAAATAAATTGTACTGATCGTACAATTCTGTATATGTGAGCATCGATTACTAATTGATATCAAGCATTGGAAAATCGATATACGATCGATCTATCGTGAAAGGGTTATGATGCGAGATGCGTTGCACGAGATGCTTTGCGCTCTGCGTCATTGAAAAACAAAGAAATTGGGAAATTCTATCATATTGAAGGATATCTCGGATGCAGGATACACATCGAGAGCAAAGAGAAATAAACGACCCGAGTTATCGAAACATCTCTTCTTCGATCGTTGGTATTTGGTATGGAATGAATTTGATTCTATTTGTTGCCTCTCTTTGCAAAGTAATTATACACGTTAATAAAAAAAATATAAAATTATATTTAAAATTTTTAAAAGCATTTAACAAAAATTAAAAAATTTGTGTTAAACTTAACAAATATAAATTTAAATAATAAAAAATATGCCGAATTTACGAACAGGTTTCCTTGAAAAAGCAACAAAATTGGCAGTCGCGTTCGCGATTTTTCGCAAGATTCTCAAAAGCTTATATCCATCCGGTACAGTAAACTTGAGGAAAATCGACAGGAGATTCGTTTGGACGCGTACCGGCATCCATTGCGGCCAGCAGCGTATGTTCTATTGAAAGTTTTAGTGCGATCGAATCTTTGGATATAAAAGGAAAAGTACAACGGCAAACATATGAGCGAATTCCCAACTTCTTATTCATACTCTCGATCGCGATTGTCCTCGAAGAGAAGATTCTAATAATAAATTCCTCAAGAGCACAATCGAGAAAAGAAATAACGCGATAAAAAGAAATATTTGTAACTCCAATAGAAACTTTTGTTGGCTAACATAAAATGCCAGTTTGAAGTTACACGCAATCCTTTTTCCATAAATTTTTAACGTTTTATTTTCTAAATAAAGATATTTTATTCTATTAGGAAGCAATTTTATTTCACAATAAAAATTACTATATCTATCTGTAAATAATTATTTTTCGGACATTTTATCTTTTTTAAATACTAAATTTTCAACTATTTAATAATTCTAGTATCAAACTGAGACTTCTTAAAAAATTGAAAAAACCTTTGTTGTTTAACGTATTAAAAAATTCTGCATAAAAAGATAAAATTTTTTTTAATCTAATAAATACAATTTGTTAATTTAGATGTTTTTTATTAAAATAAATATTTACTTTGTAAAAATATTTTGTTATATTAAATAAATTATTAGTTACATGTAATAAAAATTATAATTTTTAAAATACATTATTTAATATTTTTATTTAAAAAAATTTTACATATACATATATAAAAATAAAAAATTATTTATTAAAATAAAAAAAAACTGTTTTTTAAACAAGCAACCAAAAGTAAAATGAAAAAAAAAACTTTTTTTAAGAAAATACTTTAGCTTTAGTGTAAAAAAACACAAGTTTTTTTTTTTTTAAATAAAAGCACTTTTTTATTTCATATTTTATGAATTCAAATACACTTACTACTTAACTGAAATAATTAAGTCTTTTAATTTGAATAAATAATTTCTTTTAATCAAAACAAATTTTTTTATCGTGTTACATTATAGTTATTATGGTTTCTATAATAGATAAAACTATCATGCGCGCGCGCGCGACATATTTACAATTTCTTTTCCATCGTAGAATATTTAATATATGACAGCAATTTTACTTCGAAAATCTAATATACTACTTTTATATACGTACGAGATAACATAACTCGAAAAGCCGCGAATTCTTCTGTTCTGTGCAAAAATGTTTCTCTTCTTCTTCTCGAGCTCGGCATAGCATTCACTTTCTGAAGTATATTCGC
This sequence comes from Cataglyphis hispanica, assembly GCF_021464435.1. NCBI lineage: Eukaryota > Metazoa > Arthropoda > Insecta > Hymenoptera > Formicidae > Cataglyphis > Cataglyphis hispanica. The sequence goes on from NC_065970.1 coordinate 5,019,944, forward strand.
CTCGCGACACAACAACAGAACAGATAAACGCACGTTGCACACCGGTGCCGGTCGCCGGCAAGGAAATTCGCTTGCGGCTTCTAGTTAAAACAGATGGATGGACAAGAAAGATCGAGGCGTATGCCGGCTTGAGAATAACGCAGGTGCGCCCGGCAATGGTGGCAAGAGCTCTTAAACCCCTGAAAAAAAAGGATGAAATTTTTTTTATTTTTGCCAGTCTCGCCTGCCGGATGTGCCCCTGGCCATCGTTGTCCCTCGGGAATCATCTCCTTCCCATCTCCCCGTAGCCGCATTTTACTTCTCTACCGAGCTTAAAATTATTTTTATCCGCGCGGCGAGAGAGGAAGGGAAAACCGCAACATCCATGGGTGTTCGTTCTTACTTTTCTATTTGTCTCTCTCTTTCTCTCTCTCTCTCTCTCTCTCTCTTGCATTGTGCACATTTTTCTAGTAGCAATTTGCCGAAGGAGAACCCTCCTATCCATTTGTCTCTACAGATAATTAATTTCTAATAAAAAACGCGCCGCGTAAACTTCTGCTTTTGCTATGACTATTCTTACTTTGCCCATTTTAATTAGAACTTGATTTGAGCAAATGGTAATGTAAGAGATAAGAAAACTTGTAATATAATATAAATATTTTGCAAATAAATAAAACATGGTATTCATTTGTGAAAAATATATATATCGCATTCCTAGAAGAACAATATCACAACTTAAAAAACTCACATTTCAAGTTAGCACACAGAAGATATGCTTGCTAAACGAGTTTGCTATCTTCGTAGAGGAATAACGGTCATAAAGTCTGTTTGCAAAATTAGCCGCTAGAGGACAGAGATGTCATTGTTCTTCTAATCTAATTATCTTGTGGTCATTGGAACAGAGTGAAATGAAAAATTTATATTTTTTGTGTTATGATAGTATTCTTTCAAAATATGATTTGTATACATATATATAAAATAATTTTGTATTTATTTAAACGTATTAAATATATTCTTTTCAGGCGATATCAGCTTGGCATATTTATTATGACTTGATATTTATGACTTCTTAGTTCAATTGAAGTTCTTTACATTTTTTTTTTTAATTATATAAATTAGAAAAATATAAATGTATTAAAAAACACAACAAGGAGTTATGTTGATTTTTACCTAGTTATTTTTTGTCTTGATAAAAATAATAAAAAAGTCTGATCAATAATACTGCTAAATGTTACTTTCTCTCTTCTCATTTCTATCTCTTCCTTTAGTTACATTCCCTGCAGCTTCGAATCGGATCTTCTCTTGTCCGAACGAATTGTTCTGAAATTAAAGAACGAGATCAGTCGGGCAAGGGAATGCCTTTGATGAAATCACGTGTTCTCAGTATTAAGACATCGTAATCCGATGAGTTTCTTCTTTTTCCATGCGCTTTATTTGTTTAATACCCTTTTGCATTTTTTGTTTCCTTTTTTTCAAACATGCTTTTCGCCTTCGATATTTTCTGTCTCTTCTTCTACGGCGATGACGAATTCCGTTACCAGCGCGACGCTTCTGGATAAAATTCTACAAGACGTCTCCCATTCTCGTTCCTACAATAGGATCTATAGTGGACACTATTAACGTAATTAGTCCTTGGAGAATAAGAGAGAGAGAAAGGAAGAGTTGAGAAAGAGAGAGCGTGTCAAGCGAAGCTCTTTACCTCTCAGCCATTAACAGAGACTTCCTTCCGGTAGCTTTGCTCGAATTTCTTCAAGTTCTTTGGAACATTTCTCGCGCGGGCGGCGAGCGCTTTATTCATTTTTAAAGACCACGACGAAAGTGGAACGACCTCGGGAATATGCTGCCTTGCACATTTTTCCATCATGCTGCCGGCAAGCTTGCCTCGTCCTCAAGAATAACGAACCCTCCCTCGCTTGGTTGATTAAGCCCCGCCTCATTCTCATTTTCGTCAGATTTTCGCGATTTTTTTCCGCATTATTTTCTTTCGGAGCAGCGATGCGCTCCAATATAATTAACGCCGCAAGGAGAGATTCGAAACTTTGTTTCCCTTAGCAGTATTTCATCCACCCCAACCGCAAGTGTCTCAAATATAATAGAAGCGTGCAAAAATCTTCATTAAAAGTTTTCAATATATAATCTATTAATCACACTAAAGCTGCGTAGAGAGAATGAATCCCCCTATTTTATATATATATATATATATATATATATATATATATATATATATATATATATATATATAACACTCTCTACCTTTCTTTAAAGGGTGTTGCGCAAATTTTCGGATACCCTGTATACATCAAAAATTTAATATGCTGGAAAAAGCTGAAAAAATCATATGTCATTAAAAAAAATATAACTTTCTATTATTTTTTTATTTTAATTCTAGGAAATAACGTCAATCTTTCTTATTAAAAGTAAAATAGCCTTTGATAGATTTAAGATTTATGTATAAAGATGTGTGTGAAGGAAGGAAGGAAAGCTGACGTTACTATTAAAAATTATATAATTATTAAAAATAAAATCAAAACTATTTATGAATTTCCCTGAAATAAAATGTTTATTCTTAAATTCTTAAATTAATTCTGAAAATGTAACTAATTTCTCCGATGCATTAATTACTTTTTCGAATACTTTTACTTGTTCGCTCATTCCCATCATCTTTGTGCTTGGGTTCAAAAAATCGTCGACGAAGGGCTGTCGTGTTCTCCCTGAATTAATTGTTCGGCATCCGGGCTCGCGCGGATTAGACGGTACGTGGGCTGAATCGTTGATGGGTTTCTTTGGTATCGAGTAGATTGAAGGGCATGAGATAAAGGGGCAAGGGAGAGATCGCCATCGCAAGAGAGAAGGAACATCGATGATTTACGAACATGAGGATTTCTGATCGATCGTTATCACTTATCTTTACTGGCATACGATATATCTTGCGAATGCAGTAGTGGATACAGAAAATACGAGGGTACGAGCGTAGAGAAATTTACTAGCTAAATAAAAAAATTTAATTATTAATTGAAAAAAAATCTGACTTTTTTATTAATACGTATTATAAGTATTGTAATGAATAATAATGATAGAATTGTTAAAAAAAGTTTTTTTTTTTATTTTTTTTTATTTTTATTTCTCTTCAAGAATAAAATTTTCTTTTAAAAATTTCTTTAAAAGTTATTTATATATATAAAATAAAAATTGTTTATATTATATATATATATATATATATATATATATATATATATATACATATACATTATTAAAAAGAGTTTAAAATGTATAAAAATATTAATTATGTAAAAATATATTAATATAAAAACACATATTATATATATTATTTAAAATATTTATATATATTTAAAATTTTTGTTTCTATAATATATTATATAATTATATTGTATATATTATCAATCGCAAAAAAGCCTTAAAAACACCATTGAGAAATCCGGCACTGCGTAAAAGAGAAGGATAATCGCTGATGTATCTTCATGGGCTCCTAAATAAACTCGCGAGGCGCAATAATTCACGGCAAATGCACGGTGCATCGAAGAAGTTTCGCGAGTGAGTGAATCGCGCGTTGAAACAAAACTTTGAGGGAAGTATTTATCGCTTGTCTCTCCTTCAAGAATACTACTCTTTCTCTACTCGTAAACATTCTTCAAACCCTTCCCTTCGAATTGCATACAGCTTGTCACAGCTTCCATGCGTGTTCTGGATATTATATTGACAAAATCAAATTGTTTATTTTTAAGATTTTGTTTTTAACTTTGAAAACAAAGAATCGAAGGAATTTTTTAATCAAATGAGAATAAAAAATAATATTATCAAATAATTTACCGCTTATCTAGAAGGAGACATACAGGAAGATAGTTGAGTAATAATTAAGTAATTTATAAATATAATGGTAGTATTGATTCAGATTCTAGAGAAAAAGAAATTGCAATTTTAGGCGTTATATTAATGTTATAACAATTTTTTATAATTATGTGTGTGATGCTAGAAGAAAATTAATTTGATAAAATTTATAATGAATAAAATAGTGTTATCTACATCTATTATAGTTTCACAATATATTTTAAAATTTTTTATAAAGTAATATTTACAACTCATTTATTCTCGAAAAAAATACAAATTAACTTAAACAAAAATAAATGTTTTAATATATTTCATAGACAAAATAGAATCTGTAGAATTAAGTAAAATACAAATATACCAATTTTGAACAAACAAAAATAAAATTTGTTACTTTTTGCTATGAGTAGTTGTACAACAAGTAAAGAAGATACCATTTACACTTCACTTTCGAAAGACTTGAGTTTTGCATGTACTATCATCAAAGTAGCCAGACACCGAAAAGCGACAATAATTAAGAATACAGGACAAAATGCACTTTAAAAGTAGAGAGAGAAGAATCGTCGATCTTTTCTTTCTTTTTCTTTCTGTCTCTCTCTTTCTCTCATGACCTGAAAACAAATGTCAGTCGGCTTTAAAGCGGGCAAATGTCGCTCGCTTCCTACAAGGACTTTGCCCAGGTTGTAACGATCGTTGTCGTCGTCGAGCAAGGGAGGGTAAGCAGAGGGAGGTTTTGGCCACGTTCCAGCAGGATAAAACCTTGAAACGGACTTACAGGCGCTAACCTCTTAGCCCCTCTGACAGGATTAAGTCCTTTCGAGATACGCGGGTATTCACTGAAGCTCTCCTTCATCGTTGCCGAAACGTCTTCTTCGATCTGTTCTGATTTACCGCTGTTGGCAATCCACCTCGCAGCACTCCCCATGCAATATTCTTCCTTTTCGCTAATCTGTCCATCCTTTAATGAAAATTTCTGATCCTCAATCTCCTTAACTTTATTTTATTAAATTTAATTAATTATTATATTATATATAAAATTTGTCAACGCTGCTATAATTATTTTAATTATTTTTTTATTATTATAATTATTTTTGTTATTTATATATTATTAACTATCTATATATTATTTATACATTATTATCCGTATCTTTATTACTTTTATATATATATATATATATATATATATATATATATATATATTATTCTTTATATATTATTATTTCATCTATATATTGTTGATATTAATATTTATGTATATTGTTAACAAAAACAAAAAATTGTTTTAATATTGACATTATAATATTGTAAATAAAATATTTAAAATATAAATTAATTTTAAGAATTTTTTATATATTTTACATTTCGATAATGCATCATATTCGAATGATACTTCACGTATCATGTTTATTATTTAATTTATAACTAATAAAAAGAAAGTTTTTAATTTTTGATTATGCTATTTGCACGATCTGTTAAAATAACAGTCTCTTTTGCTGTCTCAACAACGGCTTGGAACTACGTGCAACTATTTTTGTCATTTTTCCATCCAAACTATCGTCTGCCATTTTTTTCTCGTCCTCGTTTTACCGGCTTGTTCCCGGAGCTTTTTCGGAATTAATCCCTAGGCACCTACTACTTTTTCCTTAATTGCTTTCTGCTGGTAATACTTTCATTTCCACGCCTCTGTGCGCCGTTGTAACATGTCTCAATTCCTAAGCGGGCAACCCTCTCGCCTCTCTTCAATTCTTTTCCTATCTATCGGTCTTACTTTTTCTCTCGATAACTCGCACAACTTGGATACTTGATCTTCTTTGCTAAATTATTTTTATTTATGCATTATTATAAAACAAATATTTAAATATTAATTTTTTCTTATTATATTAAAAAAAATATCGATTCTTAATTTTTTATATATTAATTTCAAATCTTTTCCCGATATAATTTTTACTTAGTTAGCTACAATAAAGATTATGAGTAACTAATATATTGCCATATTCTGCTAGAGGAGCACATTTAAACTGACAATAGATTTAAGCGTTTTGAAAATTTGAATATAATTGCGCGAAAATTGTTAAAGGCCAAGTTTGAGCACAAACACTCTTTTCTTTTAGTTTAAGGCAATTGAAGATAGAATTTGTTCCTGGAATTGTCACCATCATCAAACGATTCTTTTCGCTTTGTCTAACACTAATACCGTGCTATTGGGACGAATAAATTTATCGTATATTCTAAAAGCCTGGCACATCCAGTCTGCTCTTTTATCATTGACTTCAAATCGATAGTTATAAATGGAATGGCGAGCATATTTGTAGCGCGGTTGGTACATAATACGTTTAAATATTAGAATCATTTCAAATTACTTGGCTCTCTATCAATACGTATCGATAATGACCTGATTAATTGTGCATATACCTTTAAGAACTTTAAAAATTTAACGATATTTATTTTTCGTTATTTGTATTCTTATTTACCACGATTTTATAACTTATTAATTATTCATTAAGTATATGTACAATATATATATATATGTGTGTGTGTGTGTGTGTGTGTGTGTGTGTGTGTGTGTGTGTGTGTGTATACACACAAGGTGTCTGATAATAATCGCCCCACCCGTAATGTGCAGATAGAATGATTAAATGAAGCAGAAAAGTCCTTTATCAGTTTTTTGTATAACGTTTAATAAAAAAATTGTTATTAAATAAAGTCTGGCTAATTATCGCCGATCTTTATCCGGCACGCATAAACCGATAAACCGTGCTGTAACAGCTGAGCGCTCATGCATACTACCGGGCGGATGGCTCACCGACGTGCGCGCGGCTAAAGATCAGCGATGATGAGCGAGACTTTACTCAATAATAATTCTTTTATTAAGCGTTATGCAAAAAGATGATAAGAGACTTTCCTGCGTAGTTTAATCCGCTCTATCTGTACTCTATCACATTACAATTGGAACGATTATTATCAGGCACCCTTCTTCATTTATTTATTTATTCATTTATTCGTTCATTCATTTTTTGATTCATTCATTCATTCATTCATTTATTTATTTACTCATTCGTTTGTTTATTTATTTACATCACATACAAACATTATGGTGAAATAATTGTTGAGCAATTTCTTTAGATGAGGAAAATCAATCAATTCTGTCAATTCTGATTTATAAAAAAACATAATAGTAGTAAGATAAAAGGCATTATTAAACAGAGTTTTTTATTTTTTAATTTACAATTAGTACAACGTGACAATTTTTGAACTAGAAGACATAATTTCCTTTTTTTACTATTTCTGTAGAAATAATTAATTAGTCAAGAGAAATGAAAATATAACGAGCCGAGCATTCGCTAATGACAATTTAAAGTGTGATTCCGAACAAGAAAAAGAAACTATCACGATATATCAATCGATTGCAGCACAATTTTTAGCGCAGAAAAAAGTTGACTGTAAATTAATAAGCATTACGTCAATCGAGCAGCAATCTAATTGAAGAAAGAAAAAGTGTAAGAATCAATTTGGTATGCGTGTATGTATGTGTGACATGACCTTGTATAAATTGTAATTATTCGACAGAAAAAAAAGGCGAGCTAAAATGTTCAGTTAATATCTGAGAGAATTTATATATTTATGGTTTATAATTATAACCGCGGAAATTTACTCTAATAAGTTTCGAACTTATAATAAATAATGTGCAAAGTTCATTATCATCATACAAAAGAGTAATATAATAATAACGCAATAAATATTTTACAATTTTCTGCTTTGCTAGTATGAATAATCTATGTTATTAAAAAAATTAAAAATACACATAAAAAGATTATTATAAATTCTATTCGTTCAAGAGCACAATGCTTTAAAGATGTTAAAAATGTTCGATTACATATAATATATTTAAAAAAATATATATTTTACAAATATATATTTATAATATATATTTTAATATAAAGAAAATTATTAGAAAATACAGTAATAGTAAAATAATTAAATATTTAAATAAAAAATATTTTTAAATGCGAGAGACACTTGGTCTCCAAATTTTATCGCGCTGCAATAGAATCGATAGAAGACAATTCTCTTTCAACGTGAAGATAATTCATCCGGGCGGGGAATTTCGAAGACGCCCGAACAGTTTTAGCTTACCGGCAGTTCTGGCGCGCAAATGTTGCAAATCAAATTTAAATCTACGAGGTATAAATACTCGCCTTGAACACGAAGGAAAAGAAGACGGAGAAACCGAAGTGCAGTTACTGCATCCGGGATAATTAAACGTTCGGGGCTAATTTTACAGTGGATGAATTGGCGAGGCACCGCTGCCGAAGTCTCCCTCGAAGACGGCGCACAAAGAGAGCTTTATTCAAACTGAATTAAATAGAAGTAGTTTCCTGATTGTTTGATACTACCGTCTATGCACCAGGAATGGAACAATGGCAGCGGAATTACGCGACCAGGGGGTAAATTTAAAAAAAGGAACGCATATCTCCGTTTTCTTACGATTATTTCTCAGAATGAACAAAACGTACGATTTAATTTAATTAACAATAAGAACATGCATACACACATGCAAAAAATATTGGGCTGAATTTAAAGAGACTTTTCATACATTTTAATTTTTCCTGCATTGAATATCTTAAAGTCGAAAGTATCAATTCAAATTTTTTTTCAGACATAAAATCCAATTTTATCTTCATATATTAAATTTCAAGAGTCTTAGAGAAAGAATAAAGAAAATCATGAAAATATATATAATTTATATCTATTGAAGTTTTTATGAATTATTGAAAAAGAAATTAATTATTGAAAAAGAATAATTAATAAAACTAAGATGTAGATTATTTTTAATATTCAACATATTTTAATTAAAAAAAATTTTGCTCAAAATCTTGACACTGCTTAATTTCAAAACTAATGACTGTTACGCATCTTAAAATAATAAATGATTAATTAATTTAAATATTATTATATCAATAATAATTACAACTGCGTAAATGTATGGAGTACGTAAATATTATTAGCATGTTGTTTAGTTTAGTAGTGCCAAGATTTTGGGCGAAAATTATTTTAAAAATATTTTTATTTAAATAATAATAAAAAAATTAATTTTGTAACATAAATTTTTATTTATTTCACTAAATATTTTGATATCATTTTTGTAGGAAATTCAAACTATTTTGTACAGTATTTTTGATTTATAGAACAGTTTTTTCTTAAATGATTTTATTTAAATAATAATAAAAGAAATTAATTTTATAATACAAATTTTTATAATAACATTATTCTATATAAAGTTAAAATGACATTATTTTGTACAATCTATATTACGTAAATATTATTCATGTCTAAAAATTAAGGGTTTCTTTGTTATTTTACTTACATTAATACAATTAACATAATTACTTTGAAAAGAAAGAAGATCAATAAAGTTTTTTGATCTTCATAGAATTTTCAAAAACAATTAATTTTTTTTTTGTATTGTATCATCATTAAAAATATCAAATATAACACATCAGAGTTCGCGATAGAAGAGAACAAAAGCCTCATCGCAAGTAGTAGATCGTTGTCGTTGCAATGCAGTGATTGGAGTTTGGTTTTACGCATATGTGCAGGAATACGGTATCATTAAAGTATCAATCGCGATGTGATTTAAAAGCTTATTTGCTCAATTGCTGTTTCATTGGGTTGTCAAGTTAGATTAAATTAATCCGCTAAATCATGATTTCTACATATAAAACGCGAAAACAATTACCGTTGATTTGTACAAAAAAGAGTGCATACTGCGTACGAATGAAAAGATACATAAAAGTTCGTGCAGCAGCGGTTTTCAGTAGGATTCAACAAATTCATATAAATGCAATCGAGTACAATATAATATATATTGTGATTGGCAAGTAATTTGTGCAAAACGCCCTAATAAATCGCGTGGGCTTTAAACGATCTCGCCAATTCTTAGATCTCTTTCGGTTAAATAATTGGTAACTAGCCTTATTGTTAGAGGCCTGAAATATCAACTAGACTTATTTTGGATTACGGTATAGGTCAGGCCGCAATAAGGTTGCTAGATGTAAACGTGATGGGATCTGTTAGAAGATATATTTTTCAAATGAAGGATAATTTCAATGCTGAGTTCAATGCTTAGATTACATTGATTAACATTGATTGTAAATCAATTAGAAAACGCCGCTAAATGGGAGAGACTCAACTTATCAAGAAGATCTGTGTGTTTTTCCGATCGACTTTCAAGGTGTAAACGTCACGTATGAGAAGCGAACGAACAGCGACTGATTGACAGAGCGATGCATCTGCTAGTAGGTGAGAACAACTAACGACAGCATAGCGATCCAGCGCGTTACACTTAAGTATTAATTTTTTCTGTTTATTGTTATTCTTTTTATATTCTAATTAGATCGCACAAATTGTATCACACAAATAGAGTCAAAATACTCAGAGGCGTGCATCTCCTCCCGTTTATTTACGCGATAAAAAAGGCATTAAAGAATTCAAAAGTCAAACTCGTATTAAATGTGTGTTAAAGTGAGCAACTGTTCTAACCTTAAAATTTTCTAACAGGATCAAACTACATTGAGGTCAGATAGTTTTCGCATGCGCAATGATCGATATTGATTAATCTTATCTATCTATATTTCATTATGCAATAAGCAATAATTAAATTGCCTTATGCATTCTCATGTAATCTTGCCAAAATTGCCGCAATCTTTACCAATTGGGTAACTTGTATTCTTTGATCGCCGGCCTTTGATAACGCCATACTAATAGTTGCACACGATCGTCCAGCAACTTATCAAATTTTTAACATTTTGTCTTAACTTTAACAATAATGTTTTGTTAAAACATGTTAATTTTATAAAAATTAGATTATCGCGCACGCTTTTATATTATTTTTGTGTTTCTTATTAATATTACCGGATATAATTTTTATACAATTGTAAAATTGAAAATTTATATATTATAATTATATATCTATTAATTACAACATTAATATAAACAAATGTTCTTATCAATATTGAATCATCGTAGAGATCGCATATTTTAACGGTTCAAACAGTTTGACAATTTAATGTCATATAATAGTTAAAAAATAATTTATATAAATAAATTTAAGGTTCTTTCAAATAAGTTTTAAAATCACTGGTATAATTTTTAATATTTATAAATAAATATTAATAATAATAATTAATAATATTAATAAAATATTTGGCTAATATTTATTTTAAGAATCTAATAACAACATACTAAAGTTTATAATTAAAGTTAAAAAATACATTTTACAAAGAGATTGAAAATTGTTGTAATTCATTAATTCAATTTTAATGTTACAAAACAATTGAACTAATTAATGTTTAATCAAAATATTCTTTATATATGAGTAAAAAACTAGCTGATGAAAAAACTAGGGATTTTTCCAGAGATTATTATTGCGTATTTATTATACGATAAATACGAGTATAGTTTATTTACATAATAATTTTGCATTCAAGAGTATTACGTAATTACGTTGTACTGCACTGAAGATATCTTTAAAAATTATTTCAATATATTCAACATTATTCCATTTTCCATATTTATAAGACTTTAATGTGCAAGAACAATCCAATAGTAAACATGATACAGGCATTGAGAAATAAATTATGATTATATAAAAGAATTATACATATGCACATATCGTATATATTGCAATACGCAATGTACTTAATAATCTCTAGAAAATTGATTTTTTTTTTTATTTAGAGGATATTTTGATTAAACATTGATTGGATCAAACGTTTGTTTTCTATGGTATTAAAATTGGATCAATGAATTAAATAGCACATCAAATCTTTTTGTAAAATATATTTTTTAACTTTAGTTATAAACTTTAATATACTGTTATTAGATTCTTAAAGTGAATATTGTCCAAATATAGTATAAACCAATAAGAAACTAAACACTTCTTTTTTTTACAAAAATATTTTCTTCATTTAACAAATATTAAAACAATATGTCAATAACATTTTTTTTAAGGGATAATTATATAAAAAAACGAAAAAAAAAGAGAATAATAAACTTAACTAAACATAAAGAAAAATAATAAATCTGAAAATAGCTATGATAAAGTTAAAAGCACGCGTGTCACAAGTACATTTATAGATAGACGTTAGATTAATCGTATTTTATTTATGAAATTAATTTCAGGTATTTCATTAATTACAAATTTATTATATCCATATGTTATTTATAGCCAGAGCTCGAGTGGAAAGATTTGGGGTCAAATTATGTTGTCATTACGTTATCGTTATATTATCATTATTTTATAAATAGTAATAAGCCTTATGACTTTCTTATAATGCAACCTTTTCCTAGATTGACACCTGGAAAAACGGACTCTGGAGAACTTGGATTTGTATTGTAACACGCACCTGAAATAATCAGTGTAACGTAAATAGCTAATAAAATTTTTTACATTAGACCTACAATTAATAGAAGAATTATTGTCTGGTGTAATAATATGTTAATAAAGTGTGATAAGTATATATAATTACAGTATAAGATCAAAAATGCTATTTTGTGCCATTTATCTGAGTAATTTAAGTTTTTCATCAGATTTATATCTCTGTTACACATTTTGAGAGATAAAATATATTAATGTAACTAAATTTTTTTTTAGCCTAAAAATATGAGGAATTCTATTCTCTGCTAGCAATCATTCGTAAATATTTTCCCATATAATTTTATACAATGATCTTTAGAATTATTTTGTTTTAATAAAAAAAAAATTGCTAAATATATTTATCGATATACACTATTTTTCAAATAGATATAAGATGGATATTTTTACAGATATACAAATTGTGTAAAATGGCGTTTATAATGTCTCACTGGAGCTTGGATGGCATGATAGTTCTAATGGTTCTCGTCATAATCGCTTATCTTTACATGACGCGCAAGTTCAAATATTGGAGAAAGCGCGGCGTTTCGGAAATATCACCAATACCTTTCTTAGGCAATTTTAAGGAATGTATACTTAAGAAAAAATCACAGGGATGTCTATTACAAGAGTTCTACAATCAAGCAAAGGGGCAACCTTACGTAGGCTTATTTGCTCTTGATAAGCCCTTCTTATTGGTTCGCGATCAAGAACTTATCAAGAACATCTTTGTGAAGGACTTTAATCATTTCTCAGACCGATATTTAACGCCGAGTAAGAATGATCGTCTAAGTTACACAAATCTCTTCTTTATAAAAAATCCAATGTGGAAGATGCTGAGATTAAAAATGACACCGTTTTTTACGCCCGATAAATTGAAGAAGATGATGTATTTAATAGAGGAATGTGCCAATAATGTAACTGAGTATCTGGATTTGCTGAATTTGGAAAGTAAGTACTAAATGATTCACAAAATGCGCGGGATACTAAGAAAAAAATATTTAGGCCATCTTCAGTATAGTTTAAAATACAAAAGAGATCTAACAATATTTGTTTCAAAATTATATTTAAATTTTAGTTCCGCAAAGTAAGATCAAAATGTCTATTATTAAAGTTCATTATTTATTTCTAGCCTTATATTAATCTTTACTTGCATTAATTTTGCGCTTTTATCAACCGTTAGCAGTTATTTATTGATTTTATTTATAATTTTTAGAGTTTTCACAATTTTTACTGGGGATTTATATAATAATTATATAAATATGTATATATATATATATATATATATATATATATATATATATATATTTAATAAATTCTACTAAACTAAATGTTGTTAAATTAATTGATGATATTGTTGACAGACAAGGGAAAAATAGTGGAGGTGAGAGAATTATCCTCCAAATTTACTACGGATGTGATTGGCAGCACCGCTTTTGGACTCAACACGAATTCTTTCAAGAATCCGGACGCCGAGTTTCGTAAATACGGCAAAATGATCTTCGGATCTGACCGCAATTTAGAGTTCTTTACAATATTTTACATTCCAACTCTAGCTAGCTTGGCTGGCTTAACAATTTTCGGCAAACAGACTGACGAATTCCTGCGTAAGGTTTTCTGGGAGGCAATTGTTCAACGCGAAAAATCCGGTGAGAAGAGAAACGATCTGATCGATATCCTTATCGAATTAAAGAGAAATCACGGTGAAGATGATGATGATGACATCAAAGGATTTAGTAAGCAGAATACATTAGATAATAATGACAATCACAAATTTTTTCTAAAATTCTTTAACATTAAAATCATATTTAGTACTATAATAATAGAGAAAGAGAACAATACACAGATATAACAATAATATAGAAAATTAGAATATTGCATATACTTGAGCGATTAAAATTAACGTGACGAGCAAAAAAAACAAACCTATAAAAGTTTGATAAATTTGCTAATTATCCAGTATAGAAGAAGCAGTGATCCAATGATCTTGACCTTGACATATATTGTCATATTCCTATACTTCGGACACGAAACGAGGTCTATTATTTGTACGCTTTATGTTTCAAAGTACATGCATAGACAGTGGATTCCGTCTCTTTTATGAGGAGGCTGCACTTCCAGAAAATAATCTAACCTAACTCAAACCAAAATATAGTTTCAAATCAGAAATAGATTTGGATTAGGTTTTCCTCGGCCGGAGTTATAAAGAGAACAAACCTTATCCCCTACTCCTATCACATGCACTATATCTACACACATATCAGCCAATTACTTCTTTTAACATTGACACTAATTTTTCAAACTTTTTTTGTTTATAACTTTTTAATAAACATAATCGCCGATTAAATTATAAGAAAAAGTTACTCAGAATCACTATGTTGTCCTTGACAACATATATCAAGGTCATAGGTCAAGGTCATCGAAACTGCCTTCCTTATATTGCATAATTACCATAAATTTAATTTTAATTTTAGAATTTAATGGGGACCATCTATTAGCGCAAGCAGCAATCTTTTTTGCAGCCGGTTTTGAAACCTCCGCAACAACAATGGCTTTCGCTTTTTACCACCTTGTATTACATCCTGAAATACAGAACAAGTTGCGAAAAGAAATTCTTCAGGCACTCGTTAAATTTGATGGAAAAATTACATACGAAATGGTAAGCAAGTATCAATGAAAAAATCGGTAATTATTTACATTAATGAACATCTTGCCAATGACTTTGATCTTGACATGTATTATAAGAATGAGATTGTCGATTAATTTTTATTTGTTTTATTTAACAGTCTCATATAGTTTTTGAAATATTTAACAAAAAGGGTTTATTAGATTTTATATGCACTTTCTGTGCGAAGTAAAATCCATCCCATATCGCCTTGTACTTTGAACGCAAAACGAGGTTTATATGGATTTGCTACTTTCTGCATAAAGCGAAGTCCATGATTAAAGTGAGGGGGATTTAAGATAATTAGCAGAGGCATGTACTGAGTAACTCTATCCCTTCCATGGCAGCGGCACTGTCGTATTTGTGTACAGCACTTACACATATTTTCAACCCGACAAATTATTATTAGAAAACGTATTGTGAACGGTATTTGTAGTCTTGAAGAAATATGCGAGGCATGGCTGAATCGAACCCAAGATCTTTGATCTTCAAGGCAACTCTTGCTTTTACTACTAAGTTATTCAGATCTCACATCTTATGCCACTTTTAACATTTTATACGACTCCAGAGCGATGTTGGAATTTCGCTCAATGTATGCGGTGCTGACTGTCATGGAGGGACGACATATATCCAATACAGTATTGCAGTACGTATCCAAAGCGAGTCTGTCATAAAAAGTAGCTCACGATAAACTGAATGCATCGACATGGATGATTCTTCTTCGGTAGCCTATTCTAACTTCACTCAAGCAGCTCCTTTTTCTACACCCAATAAATATCATCTTTTACTGACACCGTGTGGATTGGGTGGATAGATTACTAGCATCCATGTTGGTACAGATATTCACCGCAGATTGTCCTATATCGTCCTATGCTTTAGACGCAAAACGAGGTTTATAATTATACGATTTCACGTGGGTGTACAATTTTTCGCGAAATAAAAGAAAGTGAATATTAAACATTTTTATAATATATGTGAAAGTTAAGATCATCGGCAAAGTGTCCGTTAATGTAAATAATTACCAAAAGATTTATGTTTTTTTCTCTCGATCGAATCTTATTGAAGAGCATTAATAAAATAGATAGGAATGACATATTTTCATGTTACTAGATCATGTCGCTACCGTATCTCGATATGGTGTTCTTTGAAACTTTAAGAATGTATCCGCCAGCAGAATACTTACAACGTATCACAACCAAAACTTATAACGTACCAAATTCTAAGCTCGTAATTGAAAAAGGTACACCGATTTTTATTTCGGTACGCGGTCTGCATTACGAACCGAAATACTTTCCTGATCCGGATAAATTCGATCCGGAGCGATTCAGTGAGGAAAATAAACGTGACAGATCGCAATACGTTTATCTTCCATTTGGACTAGGTCCACGTGCGTGTGTAGGTGAGAAAATTGATTTTAATTTAAGAATTGATATTATGTTTTACTATAATAAATAAAAAATATGATTCCGTTATCTATTATTTATATTTTTATAAATCTTAATTTCTAAAAATGCTTATATATTTTACTGCTAATTATTTATAAATTTCTTATGTTTAAACAATTTTGAAAAAAATTGACTTTAATTGATCATAAAATGTGGTAAATGCTTATACGATAATGATAAGGCATCTTATGCATATTCTTCTATTGTTTCTTTCTTATTAAAACCATATGATTATTATACAGTTATCTATTTTGCAGCTAGTCGTTTGGGGCTTCTAGAGATGAAACTAGCATTTGTAAAAATTTTGAGCAAATTTGAAGTGGCAACATGCGAAAAAACTTTGATACCAATGAAACTTGATCCTAATGGAGCTTTGATAATGCCTTTAGGAGGCGTAATATATCTCAATATACAAAAAATTAATGGCAAGAATGACTGAAGAGTGGCAAATAGCATAACCTAAATATAACTATAATAATAATTTATAATAATAATTATAAGATAATAATTTAATAAATATGATAAATATATGCATTTACATTTATATACAGGGTTTCCTAATAAATGAGAAGTATATATTACATATATTTGTATAAACTTTATTTCTTATATTTGTATTTTGAATCCACTGCAATATCTTCCACTTATAAAAAAACACTCTGTACATATAATTTATATTAATATGTATTTTTTATTTTATGTTCTTCTACTTTGCGCGCGCTCAATTGTATTTAATATAAAATAATGTGTTCTAAGAATTATTGTATAAAAATTATATATGCTTAAACTTGTCTCAAGCGTCAAACTTGTATATATGCGTTATATATATATGTATATATATATATATATATATATATATATATATATATATCACTATGCTATTTTATATCTATTAAAATAAAGAAGGATCAATAATTATTTTTGACATCCTTTATGGTCATATAATATAAAAAAAATTGTCCACAGGATTTTCAGAAAACAATTTTTTATATATGATCATAAGGGATGTTAAAAATAATTATTAAGTGAGAAAAAAAACTCTATCCATAAAATCTAGCCAAAATTAATTTTATTAGTCTAGGTATACCATTATAATACCTAAGCTCTTTCTATGACTAATAAGTGAACTAATAAAATATTTTCGTTCATTTATTGCTCTGCCATCATATTAACGGCGTTTTAGACTATACGTGTATCGCCCCTAAGGTGAAGCTAAATACAACTCATAGAGAAAAAATAAATTTTTTATTACTCCTAATATATAAGTGTCCATAACAAATAGATGATCACTTAGTTGCCAAATTTAAATCTCTACACCGCGTCATGTAATTATTGTAAAAATTTTAATATATTTTTATTTTAGTTTTTAATTTTTTTTTAGACTTTTTGTTATTATATTTTTTGAATATATTAAACGCTACGATCGTGACTTTTACGCATCTTTTAATGATGATTGTTCAAAATTCGACCTCTTCCTCATCTTACATAATAAACAACAATATTTTCTTAACACTGAGGATTGTAAATGGTAAGGATTAATTATCTTTATTGTCCATTTATTGTCTTTCTGATAAAAAAAAAACTATCTTTCTCTTTATTATATGCAAAAAATGAACTAGAAAATAAAAATAAAATTTAGAATGCTTCTTTTGAGAGATAGAACAAATTTATATTTTAATTTTATTTTTTAATCTGCTTTCTAAAAAAAAAAAATATGCAGTTACATAAAAATTCGATATTTTTTATATAAAACACATAGGTCACGTCGAGGGAATACTTCTTGATTCTTGATGGCATCTTATTTGCTGTACGATTTGGCTCGAGACGACGAATTCGCCTGATTGGTGCAGGACACGTGCAGGAAGTACTGAGCCGAGGAATACACATGTGTTTCAAAGACGCAAAGGGAAAGAGAGAGAGAGAGAGAGAGAGAGAGAGAGAGAGAGAGAAAGAGAGTATGAGCCAAGTTGCGAACGCGGTTAGTTAACTAGTTAGTATTTACTAACTGCGAATAGAGACACGTGTCTAACAAAGTGTGCGCCAGCAGTCAGGAACAATGAACCTGCGGAGGAGTCGCGCTTCTCTCGACGTCTCGACGTCAAAGTGCATCTTCGCCAAGTATATAGCGTGCGACGAATGTTATTTCGCGAATTACGACAGAAATTAACACCGCGAATTGGCGTGATTATACGTTATTGTTGGGTGTGCCGGCACACCAATGAGACGATGCTTGTGATATCCGTACCGCTATTTAGCGAGCCATTTTAACAGTGAATGTAGCAATCTAGGCTTTATTGGCTCGATATTATTTCCTTATATACACATTAATTATGCACAGTGACGTATTGCTAATTGACGCAAACATTATTGCACACGCGGCATCTTACTGTCTGCGACAAACGTTCCGTGATTATAGCAAATTGACATTGGTAATTGGCGTGATTACGCGTTATTCGCGTCGAGATTCAAATGTCGACTTGCTACTCATCTTGATATTCGATACAATATTTCTACCTGTTGCGAGATTTCATTTAATTGACATTAATATTTTACGACAAGACATGAGATGAAAAGTAAAATAATTATACTGGAAATTGACATAATTAATGTGCCATCAATACTAATATATTTCTTATTCGTACGTTCGCGCGTAAATCATTCCGCAGCAAAATATTATCAACATATAAAAGCAGTGATCTAAAATAAAATATTCTGTTTCTACAGAATTGAGGGAAAAACTCAATATTCCTTCAACACAAGTGTAATGCATTCAAACTATTGAGCAGCTAGTGCATCCGTGTTCACGCATACATACCCTATATATTCAGGAAGCGTCCTGCGATATTTTGAAAACCGTTTAAAGCGACTACGTGACACACGATGAAATATCACGGCCGGTTATCTCCTATACGGAATGTGTCATATAAGAGGCATTGATTTTTCATTCGTCATAACTCGTCAAAATCATTTTTTTTTTATTTTAAACTGTCCGATCGTTCTCGCTACAAGATCCGCACTTGACAAAGTTTATTAAATAATAAAAAATTTTGGTTTGTTTTTATTCTCTCTTTCTTAATAAGATTAATTTAAAAAAATATATTTCTTTTTTTCTTTTTTTTCTAATCATTTTTATATACATATAATCTTTTAGTTTTCTTAATTATTTTATTCTCTCCGCCTACATAATTTTTTTTTATAGTATTGGTGACAGAATATCACATTAAATTAGAAAAAATAATATTTGAAAAAAAAAATATATTTTTAGCTCCATTTTGAAAAGAGAGAAAGAGGATAGAGAAAAGAGTCCGAAAATATATACACTAAAAATAAAATTTTGTTCAATCAAATATATTGATTTAATTAATTTTGTAAATTTGGATCTTTTTTTACTTAAATAAATATATACTTTATTTCTAAAAATGTTTTGTTAAATTAAATAAATTATTAGTTACATATAATAAAAATTACAATTTTTTAAATACATTATTTAAAAGTTAATATAAAAAATATTTATTTAAAGATAAACATTTATTTATTAAAATAAAAAAAACCTGTGTTTTTTAAACAAACAATCAAATATTAAAAAATATTTTTTTAGAGGAAGTAATGAAGATAAAAAACAAATTCTTTTTTCATTTGCAGATAAAAGCATATATTTTGCTTTTATTTTATATTTTACTAATTCAAATATATTTACTGCTTGATTAAAAATAACTAATTTTTTTTTGTAAGTATTTAAATAAATAATATTTTTAAATTAAAAACAATTTTTTTTTTGGTTGAGTACATTTTTTTATTATTTTTTTATTATTTTATGCAACAAATAGCAAAATTTAATAACCTAAGATCTCACCGAATTGCATTTCGAGCGGGAAAGAGAGGGGAAAAGGAGGGGTGGGAAGGTGTGAGCGAAAATTTATGCGCGGTGCCGTACGTGTACCGAGTGTTCGCGGAGTACGGTATTATTCCTGGAGGAGTCGTAGGGAGCTGATGGCGCTCGCCATGGGCTATTGTTCGTGGGTGGACGAGAGGAGCTATTAGACGCCTAGTTTAGTGGTTACTGGTCCCCGGTTGCGCTTCTACTATCTCGCTCGACCCCTCCGCATCGCATCTTGTCCGTCCCTGGTGCCGTCCCGACCCAAACTCCTCCGGAGACAACGGCGGCGGTTTGCTCGGGGAATTGGAAGACTCATGGTTACTGGCACGTATTCTTGCTTGTTGGCGGTGAGCGCCGGAAGTCGCCCGGGGAAGGTCGTGAATAAAATCTTAACTCTCGCGTATCTCCTGCAGTTCTTAGTATCTTTAAACTGTCCCGACTCTTAGTGATTTATAAAATTAGTTGATCGCGTAATTCTCGATTATGTCAATCCGCGCCGTAGATGTAAAGAAAAAGAAATCTTCCAAAGTCAGAGTAGAGATAATTTTGCTCGTTTTTTGAAAACTAAAGAAAGGAATCTAATTAACGATCTAATTAACAATGAGGATCGCGATTCTATCAAATTATCTTATAATTTTTATTATAACAAAGGAATTAATTAATAATAATTTCTATTTTTTTTGGCTACTGTAAAAAATTTAAATTATCATTAAATTTTTATACTCTACTCGCATCTCTTTCATTTACCAATTATTTTACATTGAAAAGATTTTTGTGAATTTTTGATTCTCTCGTCTTTATGTACAAATTACTTATTTATTCTCGTGCAAAATATATAGAGCGAGTGGCGGTAGCTGTGTATGTACGCGGGACTTTGCAAACCCGGAGGAGTTCTGGCTGGTTGGTCGTTGCTCGTTTGCGGCGACGTCTCGACCGGAAGACAACAGGGACCACTAACCTCTTGAATAAAATCTTAGGATATACACCGCGTACATCCCCCGAGATATTAACTTCGTCTATCTCTCTCTCTCTCTCTCTCTCTCTCTCTCCAACTATAAGGTCGAGAATATCGTCGCTAAGCACGTATTAATCCAGGGCGATAACTCGATAGATAGCTACGTGCATCTACCGATATCTTCTCCAATAGAATTGATCTTGTAAAGGATTAATCGAACTCCATGCAATTAATACATCTTCTCGTAGATATCATATTTTTGCAGAATTTTATTTGCTTTGGTATGAAAGAAAAAAAGAAACATATGATAAATAATTTTTAGATATTAATTATAACTTATAGTTTATATATATATATATATATATATATATATATATATATATATATATGTATAAAATACAGAATATTTTCAGAATATTCTGCTGATTTCAATGTCATTTAATCTCAATTTTTAATTAATTATTAATATTTTATTATAAATAATTTTATTTTGTTATTAATATTTTATAATAAATAACTAACGATATGATTGCATTTAAATTGAGATCTATTATATATTTTTCTATTATTTTTATTATATATATATATATATATATATATATATATATATATATACAGGGTGTCCGATAATTCGCGGATTACCTTTTAAGGGAAGATAGAGGTGTTATTCTGAATAGAAAGTCCTGTACCATTTTGTGATTTTCTCAATATTTAAGAAAATATTAATTTTAAAGATCAGCCAACGAAGTGCCGCGAAAGCTCGTGGCGCGAAAATGCCTCCACTGTTAATTGATACTCGGTCGCGGCGAAGCAATGGGAGGAGCAGTTTGCGAGCATGCTTCGCTATGGCAACCAAAGAAATACATACATAATGCGCGCTCCGTTTTATGTATGTGATCTTTCATTATGTATGTATTTTTTTCGGTTGCCATAGCGAAGCATGCTCGCAAACTGCTCCTCCCATTGCTTCGCCGCGGACCGAGTATCAATTGACAGTGGAGGCATTTTCGCGCCACGAGCTTTCGCGGCACTTCGTTGGCTGATCTTTTAAAATTAATATTTTCTTAAATATTGAGAAAATCACAAAATGGTACAGGACTTTTCTATTCAGAATAACACCCTCTATCTTCCCTTAAAGGGTAATCCGCGAATTATCGGACACCCTGTATATATAATATATTTAAATATTATTTTCTCTCAATTTAATATATCGATGATCAAAATTACATTAAATATATCAATATATTTTTTCTCTGATGTACACATCATTGCAATTAGAAATATTTAAACATAATAAAAAATTAAGATTTTTTTTGGCGAGATGTATAATTACTAAAAGCAATCAGGGCAAACGAAACTATACTAGGCGAGCACAGATCGTTAGTGACGATAATTAATTCTAAGAGCTAGTATTAACAAAGAAAGAGAGAGAGAGGGGGGGGGGGTCTCTACACGAAATGAGAATGAGACGGATCGTCGGCGGGCCAATTCTCGCTTTCGACAATTACTCGGCCGTGTTCGCGCCAATGGCTTCTTGCCGAATTAAACGCCCGCCCGACCACTTCTTTCTCCGTCTCATCTCCGGATTAAATGACCGTTCTTCCGGAGTCAACCTCGTAACACGGATCCTCCCGTTAGAATCTCCCGAATTGTGACATCTTCCTCAAATGGCTTTGACTCCTTAGCTCGATGAACACGAAAATTAAATTACTCATTTTAAAAAGTGTATAGCAAAATGAATATGTGTTTACATCTATTGATGGAAAATATTTTCCATCAATAGATGTAAACATATATATTCTAATTTATAGATCTAGATATAGAACCGCATTTTGCTTCAAAAAACTTTATTCTTAAAAATTTCATTGAATTTTATTTTTTCACGATAATAAAAATATTGCTTAGTGAATTTTGGAATAATATCCTTTCTTAAATAATTGATCTCATAGTATTCACTTTGGAAACAATATATAAAATAATTTATTTTATAAAAATAAAATTGTTTATAAATATAAATAAAACTTTAAATATATAAATTTCTCTAAAATTTCTAATTTATATATATATATATATATATATATATATATATATATATATACAACATACACATACATAAAAAGAGAAAAAAATGTTTGGAAAAATTAATTTGTACAATTAAATAGTTTGTCAATTAATTGTAAAATTAATTAGTTTGTTCAATTCCAAAAAAAAAAATTCTAATAAAATAGCGACAAACTTAATATATTTAATTGTTTAATCATTTAACAATTACAATCAATCGTTGAACTGAAAAATACATTGATGAAAAATATTCTAATATATTTATATATTTATATATAATTTTATATATATTTATATATTTATATATTAACACATTTATGAAAATAATTAATATTTATTTAAAAATACAAATTATATTTTATATATTTATTGTCTTCTAAATTACAATAGTTGCCATATTTTATTAGAATATAGAATTAAGTATTCACTATTCTCATATATGTATATTAACTTTATTTAAAGGACTTAAGTTAAAACGACATTTGAATTATAGCGAATCGACCAATAAAATCTCGGATACAATTGCGGCGGCATTTTCTTTTTACGCAGTCTTTTTACGAGCTATCTCACCTGTCGAATTAAACGACCAACTGACACAAAGTGACACTTCCAATCGTGCATTGCCGTCACCCTTAACGCTCTCAACGCTGTTTCTCTGTCAGTGTGCGCCGCCATTCCGCAAATGAGAACACGTGCTCCTGGATGGAACAAAACGGCCTAGGACACTTCCACCTTGGGACGACACAATTTTGATGTATTAATTCTCAAATCAAATAATGGTCTCGAACATGCCATACTAATTTTTTACAATACATTACTTTTTATGATCTTTTTTTAAATAATTATATTTTTCTTAATTAATTATTTAAATTTAAAATATTTAATTATTTAATTATTAAAATTTAAATTATTATTTTAAATTATAAATTATTAAATTTTTTAATTAATTATATTTTTATAACAAAAAAATATCTAAAACATTATGGAAAAATATGAAGGAAATGTATGAGATTGTGTTTTTTATAAAAATTTTAATCTTTCTATCCACAATATATGATTTTATTTTTCTTTAAATAAACAAATTTAAATATAAATATGTGATAAAGAAAAAGATTAAATAAAATTAATAATTTGATGGATTTATAAAAGTTCAAATTTTAACGTAGCTTCAATCGTAAAACAAGAATAGATTATTTGCAAAGAGCCGAATTTTAAAAATAAGTTTGGTACAATATTTTTTGTACAATTCTATAATTGTACAAAAAATACCTAACCTAACCTAACCTAACCTAATTGTATTGTTTGTAAGTATGTGTGTTGTTCACAGCTTTGTCATTCTAAAACTATTTACTTTAGCGTCTCGACAGTTTAAGTTGCATTGAGTACGCGATATGGTAATTACAGTTAGTTGTCAAGGCATGTACAGTTTTAAGTTAAACAGATTCCCCAGATAAGTGGTAATTTGAATAATTATTACTTATCTTGAGTAAGTAGTAAAAGTATTCTTGTTTTTTCGAAAGTATCGCTTAAATAGAAGCCTTTACGTGAAATTTAAAGTATTTTTATAAAACGACTATTTTTACGCAGTTTATGCTATATAAATAAATTTTTTGAAAATATGAAACACACACCTACTTATTTTTTTAAATTAGAAACAAGTATACTTATCTTTTTCGTATATTTTAATTTCGTCTATTTTATTATATGGCTCTGATTGATTGACTTATATGTATATAGTTTTAGTAAAGTTTTCAATCTACGCATAAACAAATTAATCGATTTAAATTCTCGGGACATCAATGAACGTGAGAGGTGAGTTTTCTTAACTGGTCCTGAGATCTATTTTCTAATTTTGGAGCTACAAATTCAATCTCCCTTTCCCGTGTACTGCCTCATCCTACCCTCGTTGAAACGAAGAGCTATCCGACAGACTTTGCCCATGATTCATAGATACTCGGTGCAAGGGTCGACTGGTTTAGCGTTTAGAGTGCCGCGCGTTTGAGCGAAAGAAAGAGAGAGAGAGAGAGAGAGAGAGAGAGAGAGAGAGAAAACGAGAGAGGGAAGGCAAGTGGAAGAACTCTTGCCTGAGCCACTCATCAATCCTTTCTCGCCCTATCGGGCTCCTCGCACGCTCTTGTTAAAAATCCAAATAGCAAAACATGGCTCATTGTCAGTTAGATCGATCAAGCATCCATATATTTTTTTTTTTTCTTGACAGTCCGGAATTTTACTGCTCGTTATTTCATAACTTTTTTTAAACTGCAGGAAATTTTTATTTTATATGCATATATATTAACTTCTTTTATAATTTATTTAAGTCTCCAGTTTTTTTACAAGTTATTTAATTAATAAAGTAATTAATTGATAGATTCAATTGGCAATCTTTCTGTGAATATACGTTGACTTTCAAGGAATATTATCTGTTTATCGACTACGAGAAATTGATGCGATTCTGCGTTTATCAATTATACGAAATGTCTGAGATTCCATTAACCATGCAGTTGACTATTCGCAAGCAATATCTCTTTAATAAAAAAACAAAAATGTTAACGTAGCAGAAAGTGCTGCCACTTAAATCTCAACAGTTACGTTATTGCTTCCATCAGCAAGAGCCAAATATGATTTCGTCGCTTTGTTCCCCATCTTCCTGTCTTAAAATACAAGTTTGTAAATATATCCCGCTTCCTTTCCGACAATTCGCGGATGCAGAAGCCGCAGTAAACGCTCACAGTAAACGAAATCATGCCAGTACGTTGATTATTCCATCCAACAACGTATCTTCCGTATGAAAGCCGGAATTTTATTGCATTCTTCAAAATTCTATTTGAGGCAACCGGCGAGATGCAATCTTTGCCTTGATTTATCATGCCGCGAATATCGCGTGCAACACAGAAGTGGATGGGGAACAATAGGAAAAACGTAAGCAATTTCTGCTTACCGAACGTAAAAAATTGGATTGTATGATATTACAACATAATTTTTATAAATTTTATGAAAAAGTTTTTAGAGTGAGAGAGAGAGAGAGAGAGAGAGAGAGAGAGAGAGAGAGAGAGAGAGAGAGAGAGAGAGAGAGAGAGAGAGAGAGAGAGAGAGAGAGAGAGAGAGAGCGCTATCTGACCCTGCCCCTCAAACATTAATAGAAAAGATAATAAACATCTTAATATTTTACAATTTAATTTTTACGTTTTATTAATAATATACAAAGTGTAACTGAATAAACGCATATTAACCCATTTGCATCATAAGCGCATATATGCGCGCATTTTGCCTGGCCACTATCACCGGAGCGCGCATATATGCGCTCATTGCACGTGCGCATTTATCAACAGAGCGTATATTATACCCATGCGTATTTGGCTCTCAGTCAATGAAAAGAGGTGATCGCGAATAGTTTCAGGGTAAAATAACTTAGAAAAATAAAAACAAAATGTTGTGCAAAATAATTAGATTTTATTCCTCTTAAATTATGAATCTATAATGAAGTAAAAATTCTTTATTTATGTAATATTGCTTTTGTTTTTAACATTTAAAAACATTTTCATTTAAATGCAATCAAAAAATTTTTGGTGATAAGAACGAATTTTTCATTTTTCTGTGTGATGCAAATGGGTTAACAATACTATGAGATACAGAACAACAATCCAAATCGAAAAGTCTTGAACTATTTTTTGATTTGAGCTTTCTTATCGTTGCTATATGATGTTAAAGTTAGCTAATCAGCGCCTGTCTATACAGCAGAAAGCCGTCTCATTACTCTGACCCCCGTCGACCCTTCTTTGTTTTGTAGACAGGCGCTGATTAGCTAACTTTAACATCGTATAACAACGAAAAGAAAGCTCAGATCAAAAAATGGTTCAGGTCTTTTCGATTTGGATTGTCGTTCTGTGTCTGATAGTATTGTTAATATGCGTTTATTTAGTTACACCCTATATAATTGTCATTATTTTATAAATATAATATAAAACGATGGCAAAGAAGAGAAAGTTTTCAATATATGAAATTGATGTTTCGTCACATCTGTGAAAAATTTCGAAGCGCGTATATCTTTTTTATGTTGTCAACCATTTTCAACCGAATGTTTAATTCACACCGATGTTCGCGAATATTCATGAATAACGAAATACGAATTGAGCATAAAAAGAACAAATAGCACGCATGGCCGCACGGTGTTAAAATTCGCGATATAACATTACTGTTTCATCGTGATATCGCGTTATATGTATAATTAAAACACGCCTCCGAGTTGCGGTTGCATAATTGCAACGTCATAGCGAGCGTTGCACATTGTGACTCACGCAGAGAAAAGGAGGGTTAATGCACATGCGACAAAGCCTTCTATCTCTCTCTTTCTTTCTCCTTTCTTCCTTCCCTCACTTTATTCGTTACCGCGAAAGAAATTAGTACTTTCTGCGGCAAGACATAATTCTCGCCATGCGAGTCGCAGCAAATTACCATGTCCCAAGAAGCAAGTAAAATAGAAAGAAGAACGATAGAATGGAAAAAGGAATGGATAGGAAAGGGAGGGAAGCTCCGACCTATTCAGCAGTTCTTCCCATTTTCCGAAAGCCGAAAGAGTAGGTTCGGCAGGATAGAGACGAAAGGAACGAGTGACCAGGGTGTTAATTACTTGAGTGTACGTTGGCACGTTGCCCGTCCCTGGTTCTGTTGCCTAAAAAATGCAGTTGTAGAACGCGTCCAAGAGCGAGGAAGATAAGGATAGAAAGAAAAAGAGGATAAGCACACTGGTGAGCAAAAGTTGGGGCAAAACGATAAATGGTCGTTACGCAACGAAGAGAAGAAGTGAAGATCAACATATTGGTATAGAATCGCAAGTTGCGAGATGATGATAACACAACAAGGGAGAAGCGGGCACAAAAATAGAAGACCGACATACTGATGAACAACGCACAAAGTTGAAGCAAGATGAAGCGATATGGCGAAATGGTGGAAGCAAAAGGTAGCTTCTGGAAGGGAGTGTAGGTATGTGCCGGCGATCGATGAGGGGTTTGGTGTTGGGAAGAGGGAGGATTGGCACGCTGCCCACTTTGCCCTCTCCTCTTTTTTACTTCCTCCATCTATTTTTCTTCTCGTCTCTTCATCCTCAAATTTCTTCGGCATCTTGTTGAGCAAGAATTCCGCGCTCTTAGCTCGGATCTCCGTTTCTGCTGCGTGAAATTTAAATAGGGGTCACGACGAAGCGAGTTACTCGGCCGATTTGAATGCGAATTTCGTCTGGTACGGAACTTCCGGTATTCGCTATTTCGTTGGCTGATTGCCCGCTCCGTGCTAACTCTTCTATAGTAAATTTCTCTCTCTTTCTCTCTCTCTTTTTCTTCTCTTGTTAGCTTCGCCGGCAGGAAGAAAATCTTTGACCTCGAGGATCACGTTTCCTTTCTCGATGATTTAATCGGGACTCGAATTAACGGAACAGTCAAATTAGCTTGATGAAAAGCTATCCAACATTCTCTTTGATCTTATTTGGAATATAATCTCTTTATCACATCAAAAATATTAATTTTATTCACACTCTTAGAATTATGACAAGCTCAATAGACGCTATATACATTGCAAAACATTAACAAAAATTGTCAAACTCATTTGAGAAAATAATTACGGTAGATACTTTAAAGCTTTTAGGAAATCTAATTAAAAGAGTTTTTACTTTTAACAAAAGAAAATCGACATTTTTATTCAGTCAACAAAGATTTAAATGTAGAATTTACCGAGATTTATAAAAATACGATATTTCATGCTCCATACGCGGAAATCGTCGAAGAACCAGTTATAAAGGCGATGATCGAAGGCGACGTCCGTTACATTTCGTACGAATTTTCTTTTCCCGGGAAAAAATTCACGGGAAAATAAACTCCGACTCTCTTCGTGTTCGACCCAGTGTGTTTTCAGAGTTCGTGTTCATTCACGCGCGTCTTCCACCAGTTTCCTTTCACTAGTGTAAAGCTGTCCGTTGACTCGACTCCAAAAATGGCGAGTGTACTCTTTTTTTTTCCTTTTTGATAAAGGGCGATTTCTCAGAAATAAAAATCGCGAAGAAAGAGAAGCAGGAATGCAATCAAGTTCAATGTAATATGTACTTAAAAATCCGAATTGAGCCAAATCAAGTTTTATTTTCTAGGATTAGATTAATACTCATAAGAAATAATATTCCATATATTAGACTTGCAAAGTAACTGAATTTAGAAGTTATATTCGAATTTTAGAATAAATACCTGCAAGATTCGACATATACTTATAAGTATTTTCTATCGTAAAAAGCTTTTTATAAGTAGTATTTGAACTGAAGAATTAAATTTAATTATAATATTTGCTATACATACATACACCTCCTATTCTATATCTATATTTACAACCAAAGACACACACACACATACACATAAATACTGATAAAAGATTTAAGCATACTTCAGCCAGGTTCGAGTTTATTTGGAAGTAGTCTTTTGTTTTTCAAAGTACTCATGAAAGGTTCGTCTAAGTTCAAGTCTACTTGAAAATATTGTTTTCTTTCTGAAGTAATCATAGAGAGTTCGAAATGATGCAAACAAAATTCGTACCTACTTGCAAGATACTTAATTCCATCTCTAAAAAGAACGTTCCAGCGTTTGTCCAATTCCAATCTTATTTGCGTCACGTGAGCCGAGCATCGATCTTGCGATCTCGGGTCAAGCGGAACTTACGACGGCGCATATAATGAGGGTAGTTAATTTCGTAGTTCCTACGCTACCTAATCGTCGGAATAGACCGAGTCCGAGTTGCGCCGCTCGCAATTAACTCGATTATCTCGTATCAATCTTGCCATTTATCTTGCGCGAAGAGTCGCGCCAGCACACTGCGGGTAACAATTTTCGTAGAAAGTTGTTGAGTTGAATTTATATCACAATTCTCGGACCATCATCCGAAGAAAAGAAATCACTTATACAATGTCCATAATTCAATCTATTCAGTTTTGAATCTCTGACGAACAATTTTGAAAATTTCAATGAAAACCTATTTCCTTAGAATTCCATTGTGAATGGAATGTGACAAAAGAAATTTTCTTAGTAAAATAGCATATGTAATAAAAATTTTGCAGACTTGGAAAAAGGATATAGATATGTGTATGTATGTATGTGTGTGTGTGTGTGGGTGCGTGCGTGCGTGCGTGCGTGCGTGCGTGCGTGCGTGCGTGCGTGCGTGCGTGCGTGCGTGCGTGGGTGGGTGTGTGTGTGTATGGCGCGTTTGTGTATACACGCGCATATAAAATCATTCCGGATATTTTTCATCGTCAAATTTCGGAATTTTTAGCTCTCTTTTTCGAGTGTCTACGAGCTACGAGTTGCAGTTTCCGCTACAAGATTCTGCAGGAAAATTGCGATAGGG
The DNA here is from genome assembly GCF_021464435.1 of Cataglyphis hispanica. NCBI lineage: Eukaryota > Metazoa > Arthropoda > Insecta > Hymenoptera > Formicidae > Cataglyphis > Cataglyphis hispanica. The sequence continues at coordinate 5,050,556 of NC_065970.1, forward strand.
TGTGGGGAGTGGTATTACCTTCATACATGGGCGACTGAATCCCAGAGAGATGGATGAAGGACGAGGCGAGAGTGCGATGCGAGGCCTGCCATGATGCGGAAACGTTTCGATTCTCATGAAAGATAAAAGCGGATCCGCCCGATCCGTTAACATTATAAGGGCGGTTCTCTAAGTTTCCTCGCGACAACCTCTCGACAATAGTAATCAGCGAACGGCCGAAGAGAGCTTTTAAAAACGACGTGACATCAGCGGGTAGCCAGTGGAAAATTGGCAAACAGTCGAAGCGTTATGGAAGTCATGGAAGTTTTTTTTTTATAAAATGTGTATTACTCTCTTCAATAAAAATACGTATCTTATTTTTTACATTGATTATTCTAATACCAAAATATTATCTCGAAATAATAAATATTATCTCGAAATAATAATTTAAATCTTAAGAAATTCGGGATTTACAAAAAGTTATCTAGCTTCTTAAATATATTCTTTGAAAGAGAATGTATGAAAATGTCAATACATTAATCGTATCTCAAAAATATAATACGGACTCCTAGTTTAAACTATTGAAATTAATGATATGCTGATTTATGTCTCTTTAAAATAAGAGAGCAGTGTAGTTGAAGGGACTCTTTCAACCGAGAGAATTTAGGACAAAAGTAGATATCAGGTGCATAATTTATAATGTCCACTTTAGGCAATGAAATCATATGTAAAGAGGGTTTATAAATTATGAACTTGGTTCATTTTTATCCGGAATTCTTCAATTTTAAAAGTCGTTTTTCTTTTTGAAGTCCTCTCGTGTTTGTTCTTTTCGTGTTTTCTTTTTGAATTTTCTTTCACACATTCTACTAATATTATAATAAAATTACATTTATTTATAATATAATAACATGATATCTATTATACTAAAACTATATCTTCGATATTTATGAAAAATCTAAGAAATAAATAATAAATTTAAAACGCAATTTTTAAAAGAATCTATTCAAAAGAATCTTTATCAATAAATTGCGTTATTGCAGATAGGAATGTGTAGCATTTCCTAAAAAATAAAAAAAAATTCAGACATAAAGCAACAGCAAGAAGAGAAAGAAAAGAACCAGCTGGACTCTTCAATGACGTTCGTGGTTCCAAAACATGCTCGAGTTCTTGCTCGTTGAATCTCAAGCTTAAGTGCGCTTGCGTTTCAAGTACGCCGTGTTGCAATCTTGTATCTTGATAGTTTAACGCCAAAAAGTGATCACTTAGACCGCCCCTTTTCTATTTCTAAACGAAAGAAATTGTCGACGCTTTAAAAAGAAGTAATATTTTAGTCAATTTTTTTTCATGAATTATTATTTATTGCACAATTGCAAAGGATTTACAATTTATTTTACATTGATCACTTTTTATAAATTTTTATGAAAATCTAAATCTTACAAACTGAGACAACATCGCACATTCGTTCAACGAAATGAAATACCTATTGGAAGCGAGGCCGACGCAATGAAATAAAAATTTAACTCATCTTACGTTCGAATGAGAGCGAGATAAGATCCAAGGGTAGCAAATCGATTTTACGAATAAAGTACCGAATTTTTATTTAAATTATCCAGCCACTCTTTTATACGAGGATCAATTTCGATTCTACAACCCCTCGACTTTTATCAGTCAGCATCGCTTCGGAGTCACTTTCTGGAAAGATATATCTTTTGCGAATCATGTTTGTCACATTTGATTGATGGAATCCTTTAAATATAAGTTCAAGAGGATATTATTTTAAAAACTACTATATTTATTTTATAGATATTTGAAATATTAGTTTTAAGAAAACAAATATATGTGTATTTATTACAATTAAAAATATTTATTATTTCAAAAAAATTCAAGATTTTACTTAAAATTAGCATCTATTTAAGACTACAATTTATGCATCTTAAATTATATAATTATAGTTATTACTTGTTAAGTAGTATTTAATTTATCTGTGTTTCTAATTTATTTTTTAAATTCTTCAAAAATTGTATTCCATAAAAATTACAATTTTTTTCTAGAAAAGAGATTCAATTATACTGTATTAAAAACAAAATTTGTTTCTATCAAATAAATACATTTTGTTAATTTTGATTTTTTTTATTTAAATAAAATCTTTTTAAAAAAATTTTGTTGCTATATTAAATAAATTATTATTTGCATGTAATAAAAATTATAATTTTTTAAATCAAGTATTTAAAATTTTAATATAGAAAAATATTTATATATTTAAAGATAAAAAATTATTAAAATAAAAAAAAACTGTTTCAAAAACAAGCAGCCAAAAATTAAAGAATGTTTTTTTAAAGAAAATAATATAGTAATAAAAGTAAAAAAAACAAATTTTTATTTTATTTACAAATAATTTAAATATATTTGCTGCTTGATTAAAATAACTAATTCCCTTGCAAATATTTAAATAAATAATCTTGTTTAGTAAAAAAAAAGAATTTTTTTACTTAGTATATTTTTTACTTATTGTTAGCATATTTTACTTAGTGTATTTTTTCTAGCATGGCAATATATTATACTATTTATCCGTTAAAAATATTTGAAATAAATATCATCAAACAAACACTCTTGTAATCGCAGAGAACGTAACTACTTTTTTTCATCCCTTCGTGCACGCGCGAGACACAAAATCCGCTTAGCGTGCGACTTGACGGACGACGCTTTTAAACCTCGATAATGCGCCGCCGTTTTTTTTTCCTCATGTGGGCTCTCGAAATCTCTCCGGAGCGAATTTCATGAATAAAAAGACGAACGCGAAACGGGAGGATTCGTGCGAGAGGGACGCTTAAGAGGGTGAACAGATAGGTCTTGAATCCGAGAGGATCATAGATTAAATGTTACAAAGCAAAGGCGCGAGTTGTTCGGACAAATTATCTCCATAAGTTATTAAAGGGCGAGTATTTTTAATCGAATTGTTTGATCCAACATCTAAAATTAACTAATTTCCTATCTAAAGTGCCATTTCTTTTTTAAGATACGTTGTGTCGTACTTGAGAGACCGCGAAATTAGCTTAAGGCAGTTATCGTGTTCCTTAATCGGTATTCCTTATTCGACCTTTTATATCACGGCACAATGCACCTCGTTACGAGACTGAACGAAGAGCCTGACTACTTTCATCCTTTCCTTTTTTTTTTCAGAAGCGACGAAGAAAGCCCGCGGCGGTTTCACCATGAATATGCATCAAAAGACAAAGTTTAATTTCACTGGGTGGTAATTAAATTCTTCGGGTTAATTTCGGGCTTAAGTTTCTTTCGTTCGGAATTCATTACGTACATCCGCCGGCGCCACCGTTAAAGGAAACACGCGTCTTTTATTTCCTACTCATTTGCCTTGCGATTACAAGCTTTAAAGCCTTGCAAATTGGAAAACCGCAGAAAATCTTATTAATTCTCGCGAAGATTCGCGGTTTAATGGTATTATGAAAATGCAATAATAAATAATTAATAAAATTTTACATTTTCTTACTTAAAATAATTCTAAACAGATAATAAGCTTTTTGAGTGACACATTGACATAATGACATTAAAAAATTGTAAGAATAATTTAAAAAAATTATTTATTTATTTAAATTTTTTTTAGATGATTGTTCTAGATAAATTGCTCACACATAAAATAATTTTTGTTGGATAAATGAAATTATCAAAATTAATATATTATTATAATTTTTTCAATACATTGAATTATTTTAACATTATATTACTTTAAAAATATGTTATTAATAATGCCATTAATTGATCTAAAAATTCAAAATATAGAAAGAAAAGCGCGCTTGAAATTTTTTCTACTTGAGAAAATAATTTTAATTACAACATATTAATTTTTTTGTAATCTCTTTAAATTATTTCAATTATTATAATCTCTTAATGTAAACTTAATATTTAATCAACAGATACGCAATCTTTGATTCACAGTTATTTCAGTTTAATATACTTCGTGTGTGAATAAAGTAAATCCGATTATCATTAGAATGCTAAAGAAATTTCTCTCAAGTATACTATTTACTAGTACAGTGAAACTTTCTTTCAAAAACATAAAAACGAAACGACGTTCAACAGCAGCGCCATTTTTATCGGCGTAAGCCGCGCGGATTAAGCCTGTCTACACCCTCGACGCTCGTTACTAGATTTGACACCGGGAATTACGCAGAGACAGAAAGCCGCACCATTGGTGTGTTCGTGGCCTAAAGCCAGTGTTCCTCAACTTTTTTACACACCTAATTTTTCCTTCTGGGCTTTATTTATTCTTATAATTTTTCTCTACATACTGCTCATAATCGCTATTCATTTGAAAAAAAGATGATTAGATAGATAATACATTAAATTTTTTTTTAATCAGATAAATATATATTTCACTTCTAAAAATATTTTAGGTTATATTAAATAAATTATTTAGTCGCAAATAATAAAAATTATAATTTTCTTTAAATACCTTTTTAAAATCCTTATATAAAAAATATTTATTTAAAGATAAAAAATTATTTATTAAAATGAAGAAAACCTGTGTTTTTAAAACAAGCCAAAAATTTAAAAAAATATTTTCTTATAGTAAGTAATTTAGCATAATAAAAATAGGAAAACCTTTTTTTTATTTATAAATAAAAGCATACTTTGCTTTTATTTTATATTTTGCTAATTCAGATATACTTGATTGAAATAATTAATTTCTTTGCAAGTACTTAAATAAATATTTTTTTTTTAAATAAAAATATGATTTTTGGATTTTGCACATTTTTTTAGTACACAAATCTACTATGTAATCTCCTATTTCTTACAAGACCATGCCGTTATTCACATTGAAAGCCATCGCATCGATCAGCCAGAAAAGCGTTTGTGTATTTTCTTCTTATCTGATATATAGAAGAAAAAGAAGTTTGTCCCACAGATGTTTTGAAATTTATTCTTGTTTAATTTTACATGTAATCCTTTAGAAATATATTTGTATAGCGGAGCATATTTGAAGGGTCTGCGAAACCTGTATTGAGAACCGTGTGCTTTTCATCACGTCTGTAAGTACTGCTTGTCTATATACACGGTCGACCGTGTTCGAGAGAGAAATAGAGAGAGAACGTAAAAAGAAGAGAGAGAGAGAGAGAAAGAGAGAAAAAAAGCTCGGATTATCGGAGCTTCCAGCAACCGTAGACCATCGCAAACGTCACCCTTTACCCTTGCTGGCGGTACCTTTTTACAACCACCATTGACCGAAGATCAGAAAGGAAGAAGTTCCGAGCTGTTCCAACTCCTAGCTTCACTTTTCCTTCCTGTTCGCCAGCTTCCTCTATTTCATCCTGACTTTATATTACATATAGAATGTTTCGCGAAGGTACCGTTAATTTTTAACGAACGTCTCTTTCTCAAAAAGTTTGAAGTCTATCTCGGTAAGGATTATACATAAGATTCATTCTCGATCGCAATTTTCTTTTTTATTCGATATTAGATATGCCAACCAGGCGCGCGTCTTGATAAAATTAAAGTAAAGTAATCAATATGAAGGTAGATTAATATGAATATATTTACATTTTAAGAAAATTAAGTTTGGAAGTAAATCTTAGCTTAATATATCATCACATCAAACTTAAAAGCTTTTTAATTTGATGCAGATTATTTCGCGGTTTATTTGAATAATCCTTCTCACGCGATAAATTGGGTTAAATATAAATAAATAATTTAAAAAATAGAACAAATTTTAGAGAAAACAATCATTCAGGTCAGTCTCGGCTAAATGCGTTTGACATTAAAAAATATAATGCTGCAATTATTTAATATTCATAAACTGCACGATAATCCAAAGTTACATATAATTCGGGACAATATATCATCAACGAATGCAATGCTGCCTACGTAATGCAATGTTTTATACTTCACCTGCTTACTATTTTAAGCTTTGCGTGTAGACTCGACATGACGGATCACTACAGGGTTTAACAGAAAACATAATTTATTTTGTGCATATAGATTACATAGATGTACGTTTTCATAATTAGAATGAATAATTGTTTTCCACATTATATACGCTTAATGTTTACATATACATTTAACGTTTACATATACGCCTAATGTTCCCGTCAACTCATAAATTGCTCCGCCATTTTCATTCCGTATTCAGACGCATTCAGTAACTTGTATAAGGAAATGCAAAATTGTAAAGTTGAACAATCTTTGAAATTAATCATGCGCATGAATGGAACATACTTAAAAAAATATGTATATCCGCTATTTTGAATGAGCTCGAAGTGAAAGCATCATAATATATTTTGAAAGATGAATTTTCTATATAGTGAAGCTGCATTGGATCAATCTACAGAATATTTTGTATTCTAAATGAGATAAATATCAATGGATCACTTAAATCGATATTAGAAAAAAATATCTACCGCGGGAAAAGGAGCGTTAGCGCAGTATAACAAACATGGCTGCTACGTCGGCAATATTAGTATTAGTTTTATATGAATAATGATTTATATGAGTAATGAAAAAAATTATTATTGTTGATTTTGTATGAAAAATGTTGACACTTTGTTTGGATACTTTGTGTGTAAGTATATCCATGCATCACTATCGTCAAGAACCATGATCGAAAACTATTAATTCTTTTTAAATTATTTTTAAAACTTACAGCACTTTATATCTGAACATCTGAAACACTTTTTTTAGTAACACAGTTCTTATTTTTTCATAACTTCATTGGATGCCGTATGTAAACAAGGTTAAAACTGTCGACGCGGTGGCCATATTGATTAGTTTACGCAGTGGCCATTAATGTCGCACAGAATATTTAAATCCGCAATTAAAGAAAATTCAAAGTTTATAAATTTCGTATACTTCAAAATATACATATTTCAATTTTTTGACAAGTTCAAAATAATCTTTTCTTAACAAAAAAATTCTATTATTAAAATAATATACTTTTAAAAATTAATGTTGTACATAGTAAATCCTCTACTAAATTAAACCATATAATATTTCTTATTCTGAAGTAAATATCAATGAGATCATTTAGATCGATATGATTAACCCTTAACTACACTGGCGGGGTACAAACGTATCCCACCGCACACAATTACGAAAATATTTCTCGTATGGCACAAGCGACGTTGCCGCGCTTTCATGTATTCTTAGTATAATTATTTTTTGGGCTTTTCATTTCAATTAAAACTTTTAAATTTGGGGTACAGGACTACCCCCCGCCCCCCCCGAGTGTAGTTGTGTAGGTCAGATTTGGCCAGTGTAGTTGAAGATTAAAGAAAATTCAGTATTTATAAATTTCGTGTACTTTAATGTACTTCAATTTTTGGAGTCAATTTTTTGACGTTTGATCTTTTTTTTTTAATTATATTATTTAAGTAATATTTTTAAGGATAAATTTTCTACATAATAAAAGCTCTATTGGATTAACCTATATATAATATTCCATATTACGAATAAAATAAATATTATTGAGATTACTTAAATCGATATAATATAACTGAACATGGATCCGCAAATAAATTCTCCGAGCTAGCGGCCCCTAAAGTTTGGGGAAAAAATTAAAAATTGGCTGTATTTCAGGAAATAAAAGAAGGTTGAATTTTGATATAGCTCAGTAAATTATGAAGTAAAGTAAGCTACTAAAATGAAAAAATAAAACCTATATTATGAAAACATTAATTTACCAAGCTGACAGTTTCGAAAACTTTTTCAGTTTTTCGTCCGTACTTACACTTGAACTTGTTATTTATGGATTGCCTTATTATTTGACCTTGGTTTTGACGTTACCTATTAACTTCTCTTGAGAGATAAATAAATTTCCCTTGCGAGTGTTTGGTCAATTTCACACCATTTCGAATTTTAGCTCGGAGGGGGGGTTTATTTGCGGACCCATGTTCATAAGAAAAAAAGTCTTATTTTAAACTTCTAGAATTGGCTCCTAAAGTTTAAGTAAAAAGTTTAGTGCATCATTTCAGACACACCCTGTATACATAAACATAAATAAAGAAAATTTGGAATTTATAAATTTTATGTACTTACTAATATACATACCTTAATGTTTAGAATCAATTCTTTGACAAGTTTAAGATAATTTTTTCTTTAAAAAATTCTATTATTAAAATGAAACAACACTTTTTCCTATGTCGCATTTATTTCTTTTCATCGTGAATGTCTCTCTTACTTTCTTCCGTGAGTCTTACCGCCATTTCTTCTTATCTAGTGGCGCCGTTTGACCCTTTCTAGCGAGATGCTCGTTATGAGATAACGTCCGTTTCGCATCCGCGCGTTTCGCGCTCCGTCTGATAATGAAGAAAAGGCGGAAGTGAAAACTTGATCCGGCACTCTCTTATCTGACAGTCACGTTTCTTTGTGCGGCGGAACGTCACGTAACCTAACGAGCTTCGTTTCACGACGTAACATGATTGTGTGCCTACTCATATTTTCTATGAACGAACCAACGAGACGACGAGTTCCTGCGAAGCTTTCTCTCGAGCTTTCGCTTTCGCGTCATGTCTATCTTTCTGTGAATCAATTTCCTCTCATCTCCATCGACATTACTCTATCATTATTCATGCCATTTTTTGTATTATGTCTATCTTATCGCAACCAGCAGTTTTTATCTCTTATCTTTATATTTTCCTTCTTTTCCGTTGTATCTTTGTGTTTCTTTTTTTGTTTTTGTTTTTTCCTATCAAATTTATTTACCTTTAAATTTCCATGATTTTCTTTTCTATCTCGTTTACTCTAATCTACTATAATAACACATATGTCCAAAAGACATCCAAAGAAACAACATCCTAACGACATCAGAAGATATTTTATATTCTCTGGATGTCCTCTGGAAATCCAAAGGATGTTTTATTCAAAAGATGTAAAACATCTTTGAATGTTTATTAGTTAATATTATCTTTGGAAGTCTTTTGAATGTCTTCTGAATGTTCTCTGGATATTCTCTAGACATTTGTGTTGTTAAAATAGATCATTCAAAAATTTCGTTTTTCTCACTTTTTATCATTTTATCTTCTTTCCTTTTTTTCTATTTTTTCTTTTTTTTCAATTAAAAATCCACTACTTTGCCTCGTTCATTATCGAGTCTCTATTTTCTCTCTTTCTTCATCAATATTTCTTGCACTTTACATTTTCTCTCTCTTATGTATCACGTGTTTATTTCCCTTTGAGCTCGCCGTGTTTTTCTTCCTTTCAACAATTCCTGTTATACAATCTTTCTACTTTCTTCTTTCTTATTACATTTTACCTTTTTTTGTCCTTTTGCTTTAAAGCGACGCTTCTTTCTTCGCGCTCGAGGCTCCGAAAACGCGATGCGTTTTTCGTTACGCAATTCCCGAGTGAAAATCAGTTTTCTTTATCTAAGAGGCTTACTCGCGCTTTTTTCCTTACCTTTCTTTTATATTACCTCCCACTCTTTCCTCCTCCCATCTCTTTCCCCTCCTCGCGACAACTCCGTGAAAAGAGCCTTCATCGGCGAACGGAACATCTTCTGCCCAGGTTCTTCACTCATTATACATATATGCGTCGACGAATAGTCGCGTCTTCTCATTCGATTTCCCCTTATTGCGCGCAGAAATCGATCGCTTTTTTCTTTACTCTCAATCGAACTTTTCCTTCTTCGACTTTCGCGCTTTTTCTTATCGTCGCGATCTTCACAGGATGACCTTCCTGCTAGCTAGAACTCGTTACAAACGCGTCTTCCAATGTATCATCGAAACTCAACCACTTCTTATTAAAAAAAAAAGAAAGAAAAAAATATCACCGAGAAGTCGAATTTTCTTAAGAGGCTTCCGATTGATTTCTGAATTTCTTTTCTTGCTGATTTTCCTTTCATTTCTCGCCTTACTGGTACTTTTCATTTTTTCTTTTGTTACATAAATAAAGGAAATCGTCATATTTTATTGTTGTGTGGTACTTTCTGCATTCGCCATATATTGTGCAAAAATGTAGCACTTTCAAGCTTCATCTATATAACATATAGATATTTTATATAAAAAACAATCATGCACAATATTAACTTTTAACAGATATCATATTTGTTACAAACTTTGATATTATGGAATTATATATTCACAAAAATTATTAAAATTAAAACGTTTTTAATAAAAAATGTTTAATTACATTTTTTTATGATGATATTTTTTTACAATAATATTTTACGATATAAAAGAGAGACTTTATTTTTTTATATTTTGATTTTTTTTGATATTATGTAACTTTATGTTTTATGTAATATCTCTTGCAATATTTGTTCCAAATCAAAATTTAATACCAAACAGCTTATAATTAAATTAACTAGATTTCTTTAGAAGTCATTTAGGAATTCAATTTTCAATATATTTTTAATTTTGATATTTTATTCACGTGCACATTTAAGTGCACATGCAAATTTTAACATTACTCAGTTTCCTTTTTTTCTCCACTCTCGCGTTTAACTCACAGTTTCACAGATATAAGTCATATCTTAAAATGTGATCCGTCGCGACATTGTATTTATTTAAAAAGAATTTCCCGAGACTACTAGACGTGCAGATTCCTGTCTAGATAGATAGATTTGTGGTAGAAATGTCGCAAATTTCTTCGCCAAGTGTGCCTTTACTAACCGTGCGATCGCATCTACTTTTCACGAGAAATCCCAGCCGAGTGTTTTATATGATAATGTACAAAGGATGATATTTCATTTTTTAAGAAGCTTTACCACACGTTATCTGACCGACCCAGTTGACCCCTTTGCCTTTTGCGAAAGCTTGCTTCTCTTTTCCAAAAGACGCTTTTTACATAAAGAAGCTTAATCATGCTGATTCAATCTGATATTAATGTTTAAAAAAATACAGCCGATATAGTTTCAAACTGATTTTTAATTAACTAAGAGTTCAGTCTACCATAGCAGTGTGAAAAATTGATAATTTTGGGGAATTCTTTTGAAGAATATTGGGAATTAATTTTTTTTTTTGCGTTTTACATATGTTTTTATTGATGTTTAAACAATATGTCAATATTTTTAAATCTTAGATATTTAATTATTTTTTATTCAATACAAGCCTCTCCTCGTAACATGTTAAAAAATGCATGGTTTGACAGTATAACAGAGCGGCTCCTCTGTGTAATTATTTGAAATAAAAAAAATTTAATCTAGTTTCATTCCATAAGATTTCTTTGGAATATTAAAATCTATTTTACCAGAAAAAATTAAAAAATAACAAAGTACTTTATTTTCAAAGTAGATATTTTAATTTTGCTAAAATGTTTTTATTTTTTGATTTCAGAAAAATATTAAATATTAATTTTTTATTCTAATTAAATTTAGTATTTTTAAAAAAGTGCTCACTTTTATTCGAAAAAAATTGAAATTATTTAATTTATTATTTATAAGAAATCCGGCACACTAATTAAAAATTGTGTTTTGAGAAAAACGCATTAAAGTTTTACAGATTTGATAAATTGTGCGTCTTATCTACTTGCGTATCTTATTTAAAGTCATAATTTTGTCAATTTTGCGAATTTTTCAATAAAATTTGAAAAATATGTTTTTCAGATATCATACAGAAAATGTAAAAAAGAAACGAGTTTTATTAACTTTCTAAAGACTGAACTCTTAAAGTCAGAATATATTATGAGGATTTCTCGCTATATTCTTTTGTGACATTTCCTTCTATTAATGAAAGTTTCTTTTAAAGTTTCTTTTAAAGTAACTTAAATATGTTAAAAAAAATATATATATTTTTTTAATTTTAAAATTTTAAATAATTATCTTTTAATTAGATAATATAACATTATTATATAAAAATATATAATAAAGTATATATAATTGTTTAATATATTATTTAATAATATTAAATAATTATTTTTTAATTAGAAAATATATTTATTAAATTTGATAATCATTTAATTCGACTGAAATAGATATCTCGGATGTCATCGATCAAAATTTCCTTCACGGCTCAAGTTACCGTCTTCGATTGACATTTCGCTCGAGCGAAAACTTCTTTCTAAATCCATTTAACTTCCGTGATATTTCCGATACATTTTTCTAGACGGACAGAAAGTAATTATTTCGATATCCCGGAGGGAAATGCGAGACGTGCATGGCCGTTCGAACGCGATCTAAAAATCAATAGTCACGCTACGTGATTCGTAGAACTTTCGGAAGGCGGAGAAGCACGTATATAAAGTTATACTTGTCGCAGAGAGAGAGAGAGAGAGAGAGAGAGAGAGAGAGAGAGAGGATGTATATCGCGGTAGAAAACTCAGGAAAGGCAGCGGAGATCTGGGGCGTCATTCACTTTGATGCGGACGGCGACTGATTAATGAGACGACGGGAATTCTAACGAAGTCGCGAACACTTTAAATACCGCGGGAGACCTTTGAGTTCTGTATGCATGTCGCTGACAACTCTCGGTGATTTATTGCGTTATTTATGGGATTATTTTGCGGCGCATAGTGTTTTTTTTTTTCTCCCTTCCCGTCCCGCGCTTCTTTATCAACCTTTTATTCTCCATTTATACGCGTTGCGCGGTGATTAAATCTGTACCAAGTGTAGAGTTTTATTCTCGCACATTTTCTGTAGAGTTTTTATAACGGGCACGAATAAGCTTGTTGTTCTTCAAAGGTAGAGTTTTGTGCATAATAAACGGAAAAAAATATCTCGTAATATAAATATTTGTTGTAGATATAATTAAATTGTTTTGCAAAGATGTAAATCTTTCTTGTGCAAAAACAATGTTATGTAGAAAAATTTAAAAAAAAAAGCATGTATGAAAATATCTATAAGTAATTATATTTTGTATTAAAATAGCACGAAGCTTCCTCTGAATATTTTATTTCTATACAAATTGGTAATACGAATGGATCGCATTCATCATTATAAAATTATTATTATTATCATTTTATAATTATTTTTAACAAATTTGTACTGTTAGATCCTCTGCTTGGTTTGATATTAATTTATATATTTTTATTAGTGTAAACTTGATATAAAACTCAATTGAAAAGAGAAAATTCTAACAAAAAACAGGTCAACGTGAACTCCCTTGCTTGCGAAGCACCAGTTTTGATCTCTTTGAAATTGGTCTTAACGAGGCTTTAGTGTATATAAAGAGAAAAAATTTTTTCATTTGCATGGAAACTTTTTAAACGAAGGTTTTTGAAAAGAATATGGCAGTTTGGAAGAGTTATAAAACGCTCGATAAAAAGCATTGATTAAATAATATTTTATATATTAACATTTTTGTGATACAATAAATTTTTAAATTTTAGTCAAAAAATGATATAATTTGTGGGGAAAGTTGAGTCTTGTACAAAGAATATTATAAAAAATATTATTAAACGAGATATCTCCAAATTGGATCATATATATGAATGATATCAGGAGGCACCTAGCAAAAAATTATTCTGAAAATAATTCGAATAAATTATTCCTTTGGAAGAGAAAGAAGATAAAAAAACGTCCTTGCTTAGAAGTAGAGGTGTCATTTTATTCCGGTCACGCCGGGCGCTTTTTCTCTCAAGCGTCTTGAATCTACGGACTGCCAAAGGGGACGATACTGCGGTTGGACGGTGTAACAAAATAGTATCGTGCAATTGGAACGTGAATTCACCTACGCGATGGTAATGCGATGGTGTAGGTCAACGGTATCGTAGGTCGATAAACCACCGGGCGGCCGGCGATGTGGAACTGTTCCTGGAAGTGGTTACGGTGCCGCATCGGGGTCGGTCGGCCCTCGATTATTTATGCAGGGAGCGTCAGCCCATTACTTCGCCTCTCATTTGTCAGACGCAGTCGTTTGTCGGAAGTTCGAATCTCGTTACCTGTGCTTCTTGACCTTCGTCGTGCGATGAGTCGCACCGTCGCGTCGCGTCCGCCCCAATCGAATCCACCCCTTGTCTCGTTAAATTTGAACGCTCGATTCCCGAATGCAGCGAAGACTTATTTCGTGCGCAGTGTTGAATTATATCTGGCATAGAAAATTTTTGTCACGTAAGAAGAAACCTAATTCATTGTGTAATCTTCGGTTAACTTTTTTAGAGTAAATAAAAATTAGAAATGACAGAAGAAGCAATTAATGAATGATAATAACATTTAATCAGAATTGATAATAACATTTAAAAAACAAAAACACATTTCGAAATTAAAGAACTAAAGCGCTACATATAAATTAATAAAATTTAAATTATAGATGTAATAAAAATTATAATTTTAAAATATAAAGCGCAAACTTATTTCTAGATTGTACTTTTGCTTCTATTTATTTAGTTATTTAAAAATTTTTAAATTTATCTAACAATTTAAATATATCTTTTACATATAATTTCTTATACTCTTTACACTCTAAAAATTTTTAATACAACTTATTTTTATGCCTCATTTTTATATTTATTATACCTTTTCAATTTTTATTTTATTAACCGTCTTTAAGATTGAAATGAGTGCTGCTGGATGATAAACTTTGCATAATAAAAATCAGCTTTCATAAATTATCTGGCACATTCGATCCGGATTATATAATTGGAAGAGATAACGTCTTTTGCAGCCGAGCCTTCAAATATCAATGCTAAGCTAGATAAGAGAATCTCGCTGCTTTATCGGATAATCGGATTTATTATACTACTCCCCGAAATAATGTATGGCATATTCGATGTTCATTAGTTTATAGAGTAAAAATATCACTTTACCTCTGCTGTTCGATTAAAAGGAGACACCAATTATAAATTATATATAAGAAGTATTCATTTATGTAAGCTTTAATTATTTCTATATTTGATTTAATAATCTCAGATAATATACATTTTTCGCATAAAATTAGAAAAAAAAAATTAATTTTTTAAAATTTTAAAACAGAAAAATAGAAATACACAGAAATTCTTTTATAATTTTAATTTTCAAAATAAAATTGAATTAATTTTTTTTATTATATTTTTTGACATCATCATCAGAAAAAAATATGAAATAATAATAATTAGTAATTAATAATTAATAATAATAATTAATAATTAATAATAATGAAATTATTAATAATTAATAATAATAATTAATAAAATTATTAATAATTAATAACAATAATTAATAATAAATAATAATGAATTTAAATAATAATATTAGAAAAATCAAGCAAGAAGGTATTAAATTAGTTTTACTAATTGCCCCTGTTTCAGTAAATTGAAATGTTTTTAATTTTCACAAAAAATAACAATTGAGATTCTTGTCTATGGAAATTTGTGTGAAAAGATATCGATCAAAAAATCGATAAAAGATGGAATTATCAGGCTGAAGACATTATCCATGATATACCGTAAATCACGCATTCCCATTGCAACGGAGTTCTTACTGCGGGAATGGGATAAACGATCGCGATGAGGAATCGGGGGCGGGGAGAAGGATCAAGTGACGGATGATAAATTGGTCAATTCATCCAATTTATCGTCGCATCCGCTGAGCGGTTTGACGGACATTTATATCGTTCAGCGAGTCCATTTCGGAATCGGCGAAAGGGCGGAGAGAGTTACGGATCGGTCAATAAACATTGCTCATCTACGAAATTGGGGGGGGAGGGAGAAAGGGGGGGGGGCCTCAATGTTACCAATTCAGTCGTAGTCGAGAATCAGTTTGACAATAGCCAACAAAGAAGCTGTCACATGTATTATACTAGGCAACGCGTATCAACCCACGGCTGCAAATGTGTGTATGTGTGTGCGTTTGGGCCGATACACACGATGCGAAAATCACTCACGAGTCCAAGGGTTCACATGATCGATGTGACATCAGATAAGAACGGACCGGCTAATACTCGTGATAGCACGGACCAGCGAATATGCAGCTTCGGCCGCCACCTGGGCTGCTCTACCTATTGGATTGGCCGATTCGAGTAACCACTCATTAGAATGGATAAGTGGTCTTAACGGCATGAATTGCTACTCCCCTGTCTGATCTATCCGATCGCACGTCTCATTTTAAATTATTGCCGCGTAAATAATATATAGGTATACGGGGTATTCCATTTTAAAAAACGCGTCTCGATAATTCTTCAACGAAGCATTTTCAACAAAAAAGTTTCAGACAAAAGTTGTATGATTTTGAGGAGGACATAAGATGACATTGGTTTGACTTTGAGTGACAAAGTCATATGGAGTTCAACTTTGTTTTCTTTAAATAAAACTCCCTATTTTTCATTACATATTCTTGTAGCTTACCTCAAGAGCTTTCCAAAACACTATAATAAAGTATTTTTTTGAATTATTTTATATCTTAATCTGACATATTTTAATATAAAATATAAATTATCTCGTAAAATTTAATTTTTGATAATTGTACCGTAATACTTTTATGTACAGAATAATGAGATAAATCAAATGGTATAAAAAAAAACAAATAATTGTTATAAAAAAATATATTGTAAATAATTACAAAACTTTATTTAAAAACAATTATTTTTTTACACCAAATGACCTTCGCCCTTTCCTCTGGTCGTATAAAATGTTGTAAATAAATTTCTTTCGCGAAAATAAAAAGATATTTGCTTAGAGATGTAAAAAAAATGGTTTTTTTCATAAATTTTTTTTTCAGATATTTAATATCTTTATATTTTGATTATTGCAAATTAATTTTTTATTATTTTTGATTTTTCATATAATAGATTTAAATTAATCACCACTATATTTTAAATGTAGATCACATTTCAATTGGCTATAATGTAATTATTATTTTTAAATAGATAAATTCTCTTCAAAAATAAATCAAAATTGGACCTGAATCAATTGTTTTTATTATAGACACGAAAACACAGTTATTAATTTTTTTAAAGTGCTTTAATCACTATTTTAATATAAACAAAACTAAACTATTTTTAATTTATATTTCTCCAAAATAATTTTAATGGATTCATAAAATTTTTCTTATAAAAATGTTATCAAACAAAATTATTCAAATAATTTTCAATTAGATGCGTAATAAAAATTTTTGTTTACGTCTTTAACTGATCAATCATGTCGTATTTGATGTAATTTGCCGCAAAGAATTCATTAATTCATTAAAATTGTTTAAAAAAAAAAATAAATTAGATATTTGTAAGAACTTTAATTTTTTATTATATTAATAAAGAAATAATTTTTAAATATAAATTAAAATATATTTAAAAAAATAATTAAAAAAAATCAAATTTTTTTTTCAACATTTGTTTTCTATTCGAAAAAAACGGTACTTTTATATCTTTAATTATGCTATCAGTTTTGTACTTATTATTCTGTTAAAAATAAAAACGCATTTTCTGAGAATACTGACAATTTATTAATAATGTTATTTAATTTTTTTGTACTTTAATATTAAATAAAATATATTTTTGCATTTATCATAATATATTTATTTAAAAACAGAGAGCTACGCTTTTTCTTTAATTTATAAATGCAGCATACATAAAGGTATAAACATGCCGTACAATTAAAACGGTGCAGTTCGCATTTAACAAAAATATTTGCAGTCTAGTCACGTTCAATTACCATTAATGCGCATTAAATTCTAACGCCGCGGGCTCTGCACAGGAATTAATGGAATCCTCGACAAGCCGTGATAATTGCGCCCCGTTAATTCGCTAATTGCGATTCCTCCAGTTTCGCGCTGTCGTTATCATCGGCGTAACGGCAGCGTCGGCGGCTTTGTAGCCTCGGTGGCGAATAATATCGGATGAAGTACTAGTGGGCAACTTTGTTCCGACGGTTTCGTATTTGCTTGTTGCTAGGAATTTATCGCTCCCGAAGTAGCTTGATTTACTCTTGCCAATATTACCGTGTGAAATCCGCGTTCGCGTTTCCGACATTTTCCACTTGCAACTTACAGTACATCTCAAGTACGATTAATAAATCTGTAAAATGATTGAATTTTCATTTCAGCTTCGGATTTTATATTTTAGCGTTTTAAAGATCGTTCAAATGTTGAACATAAAAAATAATTGGAATATTTCTGTCCAAAATAAAAATTCAGACTATTTATTCTAAATAAAAAATTTTAATAATTTTTTTCTCATGTATTTAAAAATTACTTGCAACTGAGAACATCTGAACTCATAATTTTGTCCAAAATAAAAATTCAAGCTATTTATTTTAAAAATTTTTACATTTTTTCTTATGTATTTAAGAATCACTTGCAATTTAAAATATCTCATACGCAATTAATAAATCTGTAACAATTCAATTTTCATTCCAGCTTCAGTCTTCACATTTTAACGTAAAGAAACTATTCAGATATCGGACAAAACAATAATGTTGTTATATTTCCGTCCAAAATAAAAATTCAGGCTAATTATTCGAATAAAAAACTTTAATACATTTTTTTTCATATAAGAATCACTTACAACTTAGAACATCTCAAACACGATTAATAAATCTGTAACGATTCAATTTTCATTCCAGCTTCAGTCTTCTCATTTTAGCGTTTTAAGGAAACTGTTCAGATATCGGGCAAAAGAATAATTGGAATATTCCTGTCCAAAATAAAAATTCAGACTATTTATTCTAAATAAAAAATTTTAATAATTTTTTTCTCATGTATTTAAAAATTACTTGCAACTGAGAACATCTGAACTCATAATTTTGTCCAAAATAAAAATTCAAGCTATTTATTTTAAAAATTTTTACATTTTTTCTTATGTATTTAAGAATCACTTGCAATTTAAAATATCTCAAACACGATTAATAAATCTGTAACAATTCAATTTTCATTCCAGCTTCAGTCTTCTCATTTTAGCGTTTTAAGGAAACTGTTCAGATATCGGACAAAAGAATAATTGGAAGATTTCTGTCCAAAATAAAATTCAAGCTATTATTATTCTAAATAGAAGAATGCTAATAATTTTTTTTTCATGCATTTAAGAAACACCGGTATTCTCTTTTCTCTTTGGAGCGACTACCTGTATAGGTGCACGTTTCGCGAAAGTAGCGTCGCCGGGCGTCGGGCCAGACGGCGCCGGTCTCTTATTCAGAACGCATAAGTTATTCGTTTAGCCTGGCACCATCACGACGGTCCGTTGTACGTGGCTGGCGTGTCACGAGAAGTGCACACGGCCGGCGCACACGTGCACGGCCTGCTAAAGCGAACTTATACCTGCCTGGGAAAACTGCTTCGCAGTGGCGTATCGAACGCGAGTAGGCACGAGGAAGGCAATCCATTTCGGTCGGGAAATGTCATTACAAGTTTACAAACCAAATAGAAAATTCGCCAAACTATAAAATGAAACTCTTAAAAACATATTTTCTCTCTCTCTCGCTTTCTATTTTACGTTTTTGAATTATTTACCAGAATTAAAATAAGAAAAAGAAAGAATTAAAATACCTAGTATTATTAAAAAATTCGTCAAATTAAGAAAAAAAAATCTATTCGTGAATATTATATATATTGATATATGTATTTTTCTCTCTTTATCTTAGATTCATATTTACTTAAGTCTTAAGTTTGTTTCTCTTGGCATTGCAAAAGTTAAAATGCTTTTGAATCAAATAAAAATTTGTTTATATGTATTACATAATATGTATTTTTTTAAATACATTTAAATATTTTATTTTTTATTTTAATTATTAAATTTTAATTTTAATCAAGTTTTCAAACAAATTACAATATTGGCTAAAACCAAAAAATCCAAAGAAAAAAACATATAGTTGTTGGATACATCTCTGCAAGCATATTATATATATATATATATATATATATATATATATATATATATATTATGTAATACATATAAACAAATTTTTATTTGACTCAAAAACATTTTAACTTTTGCAATGCCAAGAGAAACGAACTTACGACAGTAAATATAAATCTATATATATATATATATATATATATATATATATATATATATATATATTTCATATAAATTTTTTATGAGAAATAGATCGCGAGGAATGGATTTGTCTCAGGTGACAGATATTTTAGATACGTTTGTGCTCACACCTGTCCGCCGAAATACTCGCATATGTGCCACGTTTCGTATTTCCGCAAAATGATCGCCATAAGAGCGAGCGCCGCGGGAGGCATTAGCATTCTTTTCGTAAATTCGAGCACCGACAGATCGTACATACGTTGAAAGATGTATTATCCCGCTATGTAAACGCCATGACTTCTCTCGCGTACCACAGTTTCTCGCCGTAATAAATCGTTGTTTAAATTCTGACATTGACTTTACACACTCGAATTTTATTACATCGCAAGAATTTCATCGATAAGATGAAAAGCGCATACTTATTGGTCGTCTAAAGATTTGTGTGAGTTTTCAATTATGATAATTTTACTCTACGCTTTTGATTCTCCGTCTTCAAGAAATAGACGAGTTTGAAGTAAAGAAAGATACTCTATTAAAAATTTTAAATTAAAATAATATGTATTTTATTTCAAAAAATTTAATTGATTAATATACAGATATATCCTATGACTCGAGATCCATGCATTAGGATCCATACACTGAAATCATTTAAAGTTAAAATTGTTTAATAAACATATGTCCGTAAATGTTTCCTAACAGAACTACAACCAATGAAAGTTGATGTAAATATTTAAAAAAGGAAAAAAAGACATTTAACTTATTTATTTACAAATTTATGTTCAAATTTTGTTCAAATTTTCTGTTCAAAATTATCTCCTGCAGATTCAATACAAAGTCTTGCCCCGCGTAAAAGTGATCTAACAGTTTGCTTTATTATGCCAGGAGAATTTCTTATTTATTATATTTTTTAAATTTCTTATTTATTATATTTTAAAATTGTTTATATTTTTGTCAGATTAGTATTATTTATAATTTTTGTCAGTCTGTTATTGTTTACATTTTTGATCAGTCTAGTATTATTATTATTTTTTTTAGTTTTTTATTTAGTTTTATTATATTTTTTTGTCAGTCTGATATTGTTTATATTTTCTGTCAGTTTGTTTATATTTTGTGTTCGTCTAGTATTTACATTAAAAATTTTTTTTTTTAAACAATATCAGACTGACAAAAAATATAATAATAAAACTAAATAAATAACTAAACAAAAAATAATAATACTAGACTGATAAAAAATGTAAACAATAACAGACTGACAAAAATTATAAATAATACTAATCTGACAAAAATGTAAACAATTTTAAACTGACAGAAGATGTGAACAATACTAGACTGACAGAAGATGTAAACAATACTAGACTGACAGAAAATATAAACAACACCAGACTGAAAATGTTTCAAATATTCACATAAAATGTGAATATGTGAAACATTTTATTGAACAATTAAACAATTTATTTTTAAATTTATTAAACAATTTTATTAAATAATTTCAACTCTAAATGACTTCAATAACACATCTTTATGTATGGACCTCAACTCATGGGACATTTTATTTTTTATATAATTGGTCGATATATCTTCCATTATTTTTAAACGCTTTTAGCCTTTATTGTAAAAAAAGATTTTATCCTTTATTGCGTTATTTCAAAACTTTTCTTTCTTTTCTAAATTATAGTATAGTTTTGATATTTTTATGAAGACATGTTTAGCACCATTTTCTGCGTAAAGTATTATCATCTGTCTCACACGTGCCTATTACTGAACACTTTGTACAGGAAAACTCGGTGAAACATTCATAAGCGAGCGAAGAAAAGTGGCTACAAAAATAAACTCTTACACGACAGAACAACAATTTATATCCATGAGTAATGGTCATAAATGACACAAGTGGTAATAGTCAGCGTTATGTCCGGCGGTTATGCGAGAATGGAATGGCGCCGTTACGATTTCGAATTATTTCTTAGTGGGAATATGCACGTAAATGGCGCGCATTTATCTTGCCGTTATCCTCGCAACTTCGATTACAGCTCGCAAAATACTGTTTAAGAATATCATCGTCGTGAAGAAGAGAAAGGAGAACAAAAAGGAGCCATTTTCACATGCAGTTATTATACATCGTAACAAACTTATATTAACGTGACCAAGCGCTTTTATGAAAAACAAATAATTTTATATATCTTAAAAAATAAATAAAAAAAACATATTTAATAAATAAAATTATTAAATATATATATATATATATATATATATATATATATATATATATTTAATATATATGTTTAATATATATTATTAAACATTATCAAATAAATAAAAAAAGTAAAATCAATATTTATAAATAAAAATATTATAATTAAAAATTAATTAATGTTATTTACTAAACATATAAGTCACTCTTTTTTATTTAACGTAATGTGTAAATAGTTTTCACTGTAATTTCTTGCCTCATTTCTTGAATAATATTTTCAAATTTATGATCTGAATATTATAAAAATTGATTGATGCAGTCTAATGTGTTTTTAATAAATCAGTAATGCCTGCAAAATTATCTCAAGAGATTAGTAATCGATTCCGTTACTAATCTCTTTTCATACATTAATGATACATTATAATATAATAACCGCAAAGTAGGAAAATAACTGATCCGATGAGTACTCGTCAAATGAATTAATAAAATTGCAGATTGGCTTTGACGAACGTGCCCAATTAATTTGCGGTGAATTGAGCAGGATTAATTAAGGTGATTAATTTTGCAAAAACAACCTAATTAGAGATCCATCATATTTTTCGAATACCATCACATGGTCTCATTTTTGCGTGGATATATTCGCGAGCATCATGGCCGCATTAATATTAATAAATGGCAGATATTATATTTCCCCGACGGCCCGAAAGCTTGCGCGTAATTATTTGCGATTTATTACATGATATGTAAATTGTGATCGCGATTTATTAATCGTATTTGACATTCGTAAAAGTAAAATGCGTCATGGGGGAACGAATAATGTCAATTGTTTAGATCGTCATGCTTTAATTATTATATTATTAAATAATTAAATATAATAATTATATTTAATGTTATAGTACTATATAAGTGCATCTTTTGCATTATGGAAATTATAGTTTCCTTTTAAAAGAATAAAAGATTTTAAATAAAAATTTTACTTTCAGATCAGTAATAAAAAGAACTTAATAGCATTAATTAATATGAATTAAAAGCATATTAATTAATGCTATTAAGTTCTTTTTATTACTGAAAGTAAAATTTTTATTTAAAATCTTTTATTCTTCTAAAAGGAAACTATAATTTTCATAATGCAAAAGATGCACGTAATAGTAATATAACATTAAATATAATTATTAAATATTAATTATTAAATATTATGTCTTTTATTGTAATTTAAACGGTACGGTTACAATAAAATTCGTCATTGTGTTAATATATGTACACATTCTTTTTTCTTTTTTCAAGTGTTAACATTTAAAAAGTAATAACCACATTTTCAATGTCAAACCAAATTACATTACAAATGTATCGCATTTTATTGCACAATACATTTCAAAAACTAATTTCATATTAAAAGTTCCACTTTTCCAATTAGAGATCTAAAGTTATACATCGTGTATGAACAAAAGTTTTTTTCAATTATATCCCAGTATGTTGAATTGAGTTTATTATTTTCTTCGCAGCTTGTTTAAATAAACTTTTAACATGGGCAACTATCTCGAGTTACTCAGCGGATATTATAGAAACGAAACGTTTACATTTAATTTTCAAAGATAACCCAGACTGCTTTGGATAAAAGTGAATATATACGTGACTCGATTAAACTTTCTCGAGTTTTAATCCTCGGCTTGCGAAGAAGCTATGCACACTATGTATGTATGCTCACTCTAAGCGTTGCGTTACCTAAAATTATGAAATATTAAAAAATTTAATATATATTTAATATATTTAATTATTAATATATTTAATATATTTAATATATATATTAATTATATATTATATTTAATATTAATATATTGCATTAATATTCAGATTTGCACAACATCAACTGTATTTATATTTTTCATCATCGTGTAAGTGTGTGTGTTTCATTCTTCCTATAATATTATTGTTTTCAACAATTAATTTAAAAATAATTAAAACCAATTAAGGTAATAAAATGTTGATGAACAATTAAAAATTGACATATAATACAAGATACAAATAATTTTATATTACACGCAATGTATATATATATATATATATATATATATATATATATATATATATATACAGGGTGTCCTAGACCACCCGTACACCTCTTTTCTTTCAAAAACTAAGCATTTTAGAGAAAAACGTTTTCAACAAAAATTGTATGGTTTTGAGGGGAACATAAGATGGTGTCATTGGTTTGACCTTGGATCGTTAAGGTCAAATCAAGGACACCTTTAATTTCTTAAATGGAACTTCCTATTTTTTATTGCATATTCTTATAGCTTATGTCGAGAGCTTTCCAAAACACTATAATAAAATATTTTTTTATTAAGAATTTTTTGAGTTATTTTGTATCTTAATCTGATATATTTTAGTAGAAAATATAAAATATCTTGAAAATTATTTAGTGTTTGATTCGTTTGTTTGTATTTGAGTCGTTTGATTCGAATTGTATCGTAATATTTTTATGTACTGAATAATAAGATGAATCAAATGATGTAAAGAAAAAATAAATAATTGTTATAAAAAAATATATTACAAATAATTGCACACTTTTTTTAAAAACAATTATTTTCTGTACAAAAATTGTATGGTCAAACCAATGACACCATCTTATGTTCCCCTCAAAACCATACAATTTTTGTTCAAAACGTTTTTCTCTAAAATGCTTAGTTTTTAAAAGACAAGGGGTGTACGGGTGGTATAGGATACCCTGTATATATATATATGTACAATATATTGGGATTCTATAAATTCATCAAATATGGATAAAGCCTTAAGTAAATCCCGGGTAAATCTTTCAATAATGCAACAAAGAGCCCCTATTCCCACGATAAACCGTGAGATACTATTATGATAACATTATTTATCGCTCAAATTACACAATGCTCGCCCTCATAAATTACACGCCAAGATTTCGGACGTGCGCATCTCAGCTGTCCTTCGCTTTTCTCACGTTGCCCTTCCTCTTATACTGCATCCGTTTTTCACTGAGCCCTTTTCTCTTTCTTTTCTCTCTTACTCTCTTTCTCTTCCCATTCAACAAATTGCTGGCGCGCCTCTCGGGATTTATCGTTTTTCCACTGGATGCTGCTTTATTTATTCCACATTCTTCGCGTATCAAAAGAGGATACGCTCGCACGCACTAAAATATCCTTCGGTACGCACGACGAGAGAAAAAAAAAGAAAAAGAGACACACTCTTTCAAAAAGCGATAAAACGAAGGAAAAATGCGGTAATACGAAGAGCCGAAGAAAATCGGCAAAATTGAACAATAGCGATGAAAGAGATGAGATAAGGGGGCGAAGACAGCAGCCGACGCGGGGGAGTGAGCTGTCACAGCTCTTCGGCATGCAGATTTCACCAAGAAGATCGCGGTATTTGTAGGCGACAGCTACTGAAACGTTTCGCATCTCCCTCGACCGTTTTATGCCATTCCCCGTTTTTGCGAGGGCGATGCATCGCGTCGAAATTTACGTTCAAAATCCGCCATCCGTTCCCCTGACGAAAATCTCATAGCAAATATCAAATGTACACATATCCCTGTTCGTTTCTCTTTTTTTTTTTTGAAAAAAAAATTTACACATTACTATATTTCCGGATATTTATGCGAATCGATAACTGCATTGAATATTTTACGTAACATTTGATGTAAAATATTTTTTATATCACTTTTAGAAATAATACGCGATGCTTTCAAAAGAGCAAATTTATAGAGAATATGTTTCTTTTTTTGGGGAGGGATCTTATAGAACTTTTAAAAATTGTACACAATTTTAATTTCTTCTCTCAAAATTTTATAAAAAATAATATTTTAATTTTAAGTGGTAATGACAGAGATAGAGTGATCTGTATGCGTTAAATAATATAAGAGGATTTCAAAATTTTATTTTTATTTTGATATATAGAAAAGAAAAAATATAAGAGGGTTTCAAAATTTTATTTTTATTTTGATATATAAAAAGAAAAAACTGTCATTACTAATTATTATTAAAAAATAGAAAATAAAGAATATTATATATATGATAATTACACATTCAAATACAAATATATACATTATAGTAAGATGCATGCGTTAATTACATAGATTTTGTGTTGGATGATAAATATTTCACTATGCTCATATTTAATTTTGCGATAAAAAATTGGGGGAAAAATGTACACCGGTATTTTGTTTAATATTTATTAAAATAAATGTACGTTTGCACTACATCGTAAATGAATAAAAATGGAAGTTTTTGCACATCGTACGCTCGTTATATCCTAACTGGGATACGTTGATTAATATTTCTTGCAGTGCAGAGCGATAATTAGCATTGTTCTGGCTCTCACATTCTGAAAGTTACGTACAAAGCACGTCAAAGCGAAATTACACATTAATTTTGACGCTGTAATTGGCGGTTATATTGGCATTCACAACGTGGTTACATTGCCTTTGACGTTTTTCGCTCATCGTCAATCCATTATAATGAATAGAACAAAAAGATGCAACGTCATAGTCAAAATGACATTTTTTTTCAAAATTTTTGAGGACAATCCCAAATTAATCAAAGAATGCATACGTCGATAAAAAAAAAGAATAAATAAGAAATAATATTTTAAAAATTTTAATTTATTAAGAATTTCTAAGTAAAATCTCTATTTAAAAAAAAATTATTTTCCTTTAATTTTTTAAGAGAGAATTATCGACTCTCTAAGAATTTTCGTTTTTAAACTTGTGAGCTACAATAATAAATATAGTATTAAAAATTCAATTCCTATTATTATTAGCTCATTAAAAAACATTATACGAGTTTCAAAAAATAAAAAAAAGAAAAATTTCAACAAATAAAAAAAAAATTTGAAGAAATAAAAAAATAGATCGATTTTTTTTTCGAAAGAACACGCTTATTTCGCTGATTCCGCAAGTGCAATCGTGTCTATTAAGGTACAGTCGATCATTTGCATGAGCTCGTATTGCCGTTGGACTTGCGGATGCGACTTAACGTTGATAAATGTTGCGCCGCCGAGACGACGTTGTTTTAATCCGCTTTGCTAAATCATCGCCATTAACAAATTGCTTGGCCCTAGCAACTCTACGGCACGATATCTGACGAGAGTGAGAGCGCGCGCGCAAAGTTGAGATTTCTGTAAACAGGAGAGAGGGAAAGAGAGAGAGAGAGAGAGAGAGAGAGAGAGAGAGAGAGAGAGAGAGAGAGAGAGAGAGAGAGAAGCGGCATCCCTGCAGAATGCATTCGTGGCAGAACAGGTATTTACTAACGGAGGACGTGTGAACCGGTCCAGAACTCGGCTTTCCCGGCGACTTGGCAGAATCTGAGACGAGATCAAACATTAGATAGGATTACGAAGCTTATCAAAGTCACTGCGATACAGCTTGCATAACATACAGCAAAAGTTAAAATTATTAAATAAAAACTAGAAACTTAGGTATTGTAAGTTGCTTTGTCCTCGTGATGAAATTTATAAATATCCTTGACATTCGATTACTGATGACCTTAGATATTACGATCTATATATTTAGAGAAATAAAAACACTAACTTTTTTATCAGAATTTTTATTAACAATATATAAAAATCTGCTTATTAATTTTTAGCTGATTTCATACACAAGGATATATTGTATTTTATAAAAAATAAGACGGTAAATTTTTTTTTTCAAGACAAGTGAAATATTTGATGTAAAAAATTAATAAATCGCGATTACTTAAATTTCTACCAGATTTTTCTTAGAACAAAATAAACGTCACAATTTTTCACAATAATTAGAAAAAGACACTGCATGATTCTATTATACATAGTACACACTTTTCTATTTCTACTTTCTTTTTCCATTTGTTATAAAATTTGAAAGAAAATGGGCTCGCTTCAGGAACTAAATCGAAGCCAAACAAACTCACAATCAATACATCAAAACTTACAATCAATACATTATTCTCAGGGATGGGCTAAAGTTCAATAAACATGTACTTAAAAATTCAAGTCAAATCCAATAATTAAATTTTCTTTTCTTTTCTCTTTCATTATACTTGCAAAATAATCGAACCTAGAACAGTTATATTCAAATTTTAGCACTTTAGAATACTTGCCAGATTTGAAATGTACTTATAAATATTTTCTATCATAAAGAATCGAATCTTTTATAAATAGTGCTCAAACTCTAAAATTAAAGCTATAACATATATTTATAATATTTATACAGGGTGTCTGATAATAATTCAATAATAATTCTTTTTATTAAGCGTTATACAAAAAAATGATAAAAGGCTTTTCTGCTCGATTTAATCCGCTCTATCTGCACATTATGTGTGGGGCGATTATTATCAGACACCCTGTATATATATATATATATATATATATATATATATATATATACAGGGTGTCTGATAATAATCATATATACATATATATATATATATATATATATATATATATATATATATATATATATATATATATATATATATACAGGGTGTCTGATAATAATCATACATATATATATATAAATATAATATATATATATATATATATATATAATATATATATAAATACATATATATATATATATATGTACATATATATATATATATATATATATATATAATATACATACATCGTCTATTCCACTTATGCCTACAACAAAACACATACATACACACACATAAATATTGATAAAAGATTCGAATATAATTAATCAGATTCGAGTTTGCTTGGAAGTAATGCTCTTGTTTTTCGAAGTACTCATAAAGGGTTCGAGTTTATTTTGTCGAAGTTTACATTTACTTGAAAAGACCTTTTTTTCTGAAGTAATCATAGAGAATTCGAAATCATGCAAACAAAATTCAAATCTACTTGGAAGATATTTAATACCTTCGCTAATTAATTTTCTTGTAACTCATTACATTGCATGAGATAAAAAATTTGCAAATGAATTTTCGCTTCATCTCGTATCACATTTCGCGTACCGTTTACCCATGCATATCGCATTCGACTTGATTTATTAAAACGGTAATATAGACTAATGAGTATTAATTTTCCGATAACGACTTTCGAAATTTCCACTTTATTCGAACAATTTTCGCGCGGTTTTATAAACGCCAAAAATATTAATCCGGATTAATATGACTGTTCTCCGATTTGTTCATAGCTTACAGTCGCACGATTAATCAGTTTAATATCAATTTAATTATCACAACTTTCGTCTAATGATATAACTCAACCTACGAATTAGAAATGACATCGCGTTGCATTAATTCGTGACGAAGAGCAAAATGTTAAGCAATATGTCGTTAAAACGACATAAAGACATTCGGCGTCATATAATAACAGGTATAAAGCTCCGTGAATTTGTATTTGCTTGGATTAAGTGCAGCTGACACAGAACACCAGAAATATACGACGTACATGTACATTTATATACATATATATCTATATATTTGGTGTTTCATTAGATGATAAATCGAATTTTTAAGAAGAGAAAATTTACATTTCAGAAATTTCTCCAGGACGAAACTTCACAGAAATTTTAATAAGTAACAAAAGTTTTGCTATGAATTTTAGTTTTGCATATTTTAGTGACTTAATGATTTCGCAACAAGATTTATAATTCACAGTTTTCATTACAAAAAAAAAAAAATAAAAAATTTACAATAAAAATTTTTATGTCAGATTATGCGGATCTGCCTTTAACGTTTTGCGCATTAATCTTAAATCAACCGCATCAAAGAAATGAGATCGTTGTGTCTTGAGTTCTCGCGTGAAACCACAAATTCCTATTTCATTCTTCCGTATATCATTTACTTTCTTTTCAATCTCTCATAATCTTCCAAGCGTTCTCCTTACGGCCTTCTTTTTTCTCGCCCATGCCAATTCTTCCTATGAATCGCTCATTGTCCTTCCTAATGGCGCTTTCATAGCATTCCCTCTTCCTTACACCTCTTCAACGAGCACGATCCTTTAATCGCGTGCACGCGAATAGATTCTTCAGATCGGACATATATCAATAATCCGTACTATGTATGGGCGCGAACGTGCGGACGACAGATTCGATTTCCGTCTTATCTGCGAAAGCGAAACGTAGACTTCATAAATCCTTTTCGTCCTTTTAAGGGAACACATTTGCCGGTGACGAATCGCGTTACATTCTTCAGAATTGAGACGGAAGCCGTCAGAATAATTTTCATAATAAATGCGATAAATGTTGTGTACATTTATTGACGTTCATCGTTCATTAGAGCAATATTCGCGAAAAGTGAAGTGGACTTGAGAGTGAAAATGTCACGCCCGCGCTATCTTTCGCAAAGCATTCGCGAAATCGACAAGTATTTAGAAATCTAGTCTTTAGCAGTATGAAAAATTGATAAGTTTTTGATAATTTAGGATTTTTTCTTGGAAAATATTAGATCTTATTATCGTTTTAAATATATTTTTATTGATATTTATACAGTACATAAGTACCTTTTTTTTAATATTTAGCTTTTAAAAAATTCCGGATTGGACGGAATGACATTCCGGTATGACAGTCTGCGCTTCGTGTAATTGCTTGAAATGAACTGCAATTGTCATATAATTGTCTGAATTTATTCTGTAGGATATTCCGTAGGTGATTTAGGATACCGAAACTAATTTCATTTAAAAAAAAGTAAAAAAATAACAAGTAGTGTCTTTTAAAAATTAAATGTTTAATTTTGTTGACATTTTTTCATTTTTCAAAAATCTGAAAAATATTAAATATTAATTTTTTTAATTCTAATTAATAAAGTTCAATATTCCTCTTCGCCTTAAAAAAGATTTTTTTCGCTTTTCAAAAAAATTAAAATTATTTAGTCTACTAGTTTTCAAGATATCCATTATACTAACTTTAAAAATTGTATTTTGAGAAAAAAAATTTGTTTTTTAGTTTTGCAGACTCATTTAAAGGCATCTTATTCAAAGTCTTATAACTATGTCAATTTTAGCGAATGTTTTAATAAAAGACATCTTCAGACATCATACTTTCAGAAAATGTAAACAAAAAATCAATTTTTTTCACTTTCTAGAATAGATTAAACTCTGATATATTCTTTGATCTCATAATTTAAATTACTTTCCTCATGAAAGCCAGCAATACTCGATTAAGAGAACGAGGGACAAGTAGCGGCCGAAAGCGATAGTCAGCAAATGACCGGAAGTTGCACGAGGCGAAACTTTACTAGAAAATAAAGTTATCGCAAACGACTTATCTGAGATGAACGAATGAAAAAAGCTGAAGGGGCCCCTTGGGGAGATTTCGCGCGCGTAATCGTATTTGTGCGCCACGCGAAAAGCGAAGATGGAATTTTTGCGACGAAACTGCTTGTACATGACTATAGTTTGACAATAGAAACGCGTTCTCTTGCTGGGAATTAGAAAAAAAAGGACAAACAAAAGAAATTTGCGAAAGAATTTCCCCGCAGAGTACAGCAAATGATAATTTAAATTATTATCATTTTACGTTTATTGAAGTTTTTTATATATATAAGTTTTATATATAAGTAATTGACATCAAAGTTAATTAAAATTAAATATTTAAGTTTAAATAGTTAAATGTCGGAATAATACGGAATAACCATTTTTATTATGTCTAACATAAGATTATTCTATTTGATGCAGTTATATGTAAATATTTAATTGATAATTAAAATGTATTTAATCATTTGATAGAAAGTTACTTTAAATCCGTTATGGAATCTGCCGGATTTGCAGCGGATAACATTGTACAATAATTTATGATAACTTATTTTTTGCAAATAAGATGTATATTTTATTGATTAAATTTTATTAAATTATTATATATTTATTTACTTATTTACATAGATATATATATATATATATATATATATATATATATATATACACATAACTTGATTAATAAAAAATATATCGTTTATAAAAAAAAAAATTACAAAATAAATAATGTCTCGAATAATATGTAAGTGTTATTTTTCTTCTAACACGAAATTGTCATGCAGAA
Organism: Cataglyphis hispanica; assembly: GCF_021464435.1. Lineage (NCBI taxonomy): Eukaryota > Metazoa > Arthropoda > Insecta > Hymenoptera > Formicidae > Cataglyphis > Cataglyphis hispanica. The sequence continues at coordinate 5,082,546 of NC_065970.1, forward strand.
AGTCATCTTGGAATATGGAATTGTGCTGGAAGAGAATCGTCTGCGTAGTCCTCGGCGGCGAATTGGACTGGAAGCTTCGTAGGGCGGAATTTCGAGCGCTCTAAGTGCCTTCTTGATTTACACAATCACTCGGCTCCGCCTGTCGGTAATATTCCCTCCAACCCCCGTTCTTGACCCGTAATCCATCCCCTCAAGTGCCCTCCTCCCCCCGACCCCCGATCTCGAACTTCCTCTAACCTATCCCTTCCATCCCCCCCTCCTACCCCCCTCCCGTCCTCCTCGAGAGATTGCCGATTCGTTTGCCCATGCACTTTAGGCACGCTCGTCCCTTTCGCCACCGCGTTCTCGAACAGCAGAGCAGCAACTCTGGATGCACTTCTTCATGCCGTTAAAGCCTTCCGGTCGCGTGTGCAGGGCGCGAAGTTGCACGAACACGTCCATCGGTTTATCTGCAATTATGCGTTTGCAGGCACCGCGTGTCCTTCCGTTCCCCTCGGACTTTGAACTTGCGGATGAATGTGTGTGCCTATGACGGGGAATTTAATTCAAAATATATAATCGGATATATTATTACAAGCGTAAAAAGCATATCCGATCTTTCATAAAAAAAAAAAATCATAAAATTACGAAATTACAAAATAGCGAGATTATAAAAACTGAAAATAACATATTTCTGTATTTTATTGAAAAATTTTTTTTTTTTACGGAGAATTATGAAATGCGGATACGCGAACCGTAATATTCATCGAATTTATTTTACCGAAAGAAAGTAGCATGTATTATTCAAACGAAAAGTATTAACGATATTGCTTTTGCGACGATGTAATTTAAATAACGAAATATTATTTTTGTGCTATATTCTGTTATGTTATGAATATTTGAGTTTTATCTCTCATTTTAAGTAGTGAGCAGGAAGGATTTTCGTCAACGCATTTATTTTTAAATCTCCCTCAAAAATGATTTGAAAAATTACCTCGCGTTTAAGATTCTCTTTTCGAAATTACCAAAAATAACAGACGACAGATTGTTATAAAGCGAGCAATAAAATATTGAATTCCTTTTCACGATAGAAAAATAATACGTGGTAATTAAAAAATATATTGACTATTAAATTTTATAAAAACATTGAGTTTCACGGTTACAAACACAAAAAATAAAATTTTTTTAAGTCAAATAAATACATTTTGTTAATTTTTTTTTTACTTAAATAAGTATATTTGTATACTTTGTTTTCAAAAATGTTTTGTTATATATTAAATATATATTATCAATTGCATGTGATAAAAATTATTAATTTCCAAAATAAATTATTTAAGATTTTAATATAAAAACACATTTATATGAAAATGAAAAACTATTTATTGAAATAAAGAAAATTTGTGTTTTTGAAATAAACAGCCAAAAATTAAAACATACTTTTTTAAAGGAAGTAATTTAGTATAATAAAAATAAAAAATAAATTCTTTTTTTTTTATTTTGCAAATAAATATGTATTTTTATATTTTACTAATTTAAACATATTTGCTGCTTGATTGAAAAATGTTCTGCAAGTATTTAAATAAATAATTTTTTACAGTTTAGTAAATTTTTTCAGTACACAGGTATAAGAAAGAAAGTCTCAAAATAAAAAGTTAGTTGGCAACCACTGCTCCTTCCGCACCTTCTGCATAAACCACCGTATTTACCGGCGTCTCTTTGCATGTGCTATATATATGTATGTGTGTGTGTGTGTGTGTGTGTGTGTGTGTGTGTTCACGCTTGATTCCCTTCGCTGTGCAGTCGCGTATTAGTATCCTCTTATACCAAGAGAGGGGAAGGGGAAACTTAATATTCGCTTGCTCGCGTGCAAACACATCGCCCGTACGCGCACACAACAAGATTCTCCTACTATTTACCTACCCTTATAATCCGGTATTCGCATTGGGCAAAAGAGAGAGACGCGGGAAGCGCGTGTCACCCCCGGCGTTATCCCGCCAACAAACATGGGGTCGTACATCGTTCTCTAATTAAACGCCCTGCGAATGCGATTTGGACGATCCTATAGACGGCTCTTTGGATGGAGGTAAATGCGCGAGGAGCCCATGTACAGAGAATGGCATGTATGCTAAATACAATTTCACTTATTGTCAGTGATGTTGCTTTATACATACAATAAAATGTGTCATAAGTCTCAGAGTTCCTTGTAGATACGCATATCTTTTGATAAAATTTGAACGAAGCTTTCTTAATGAATGTCTCTTGAACTTTCTATGCAATGTTCTAATTTTTTATTATGTGAACATATATTGTGTGTGCAAAATAGATTCAAAAATATTTAATGAAAATTAAAAAACATTTTTCCTAGAATAAATCATTTTATCATATATAACATCGCATTATTTTCAAATGCATCAATTACAAAAAGATATGTATGATAATAGATTTTAATTATATTTTTATTCGTTACCATAAACAAATTTCGATACGCACTTATTAATAATTATTAAATATAAATTACATTAATTACATACAATTATTAATTCTCACTATTTATAATTAATATTATATATTATATAATTATATTATTGCGTAATAATTAAATTTAGATAATTAACGCCATATATATTTTCAAAAAAGACTTTAATATTTTTAATAAAGCCTTCAAATATAAATATTACTGTAACTTTTTCGTTGTATTTTCTGCTTTATTTTATTCCTTCCTTTCATAAAAAAAAAAAATCTTTTACCTGCAGTAAACTTAATTGGGCCACTACCACAATACCGATAGTTTCGTACAATTCTACATTGTTAAGCATAATAACAACGCGCCATTATATAAAGCACAATTGTGAATTCCGGAATCTGGGGATACTCGTAGTTTCGCCAGGCTTTTGCCTGACCTACAAATCGCCGTTTCAAACGCGAAGCACTTCCTTTTCGCGCAACCACTCTCGTTCTGTATCCGTTAAGCGGCAAACTTAAGCCCTCGAACAGCCCTTTTAAATTCTACGACTTACCGACCTGTGAAAGGAAGCCGAAAAGAGAAAAGGAACGAGGACGACGACGACGACGACATTGCAAAAGAAGCGAAACGCAAACTTTCAACACCAAAGTTATTAAGCGAGCATACTCAGCGCGAGCGTTGAATTTCACAAAAATACACGGCTGTCACTTTTTAATGACATCGTCAATTACTGGTTAAAAAGCTGTAATTATACAATCAAGCAAACCGCAAACAGATTAAGAATTCGTGAAATGTAAAATTTTATTGCTTCTAACAAATGTTAGCTATTGTAAAATTAATAATCGCTCTCTCGACGATTGTTTACATTTTTAATTTACAATTTTTTATCACGCACTGGATAGTTTGTTGAATATTAACTTTAAAAAAATTTTTTTTACGTTATTAATAAGAATCTTAGCTTTTCGAGATTAAAATACATAAAATACTACAGTCAAACATAATATATCAGTAATTATAATACTCTATTAATATCAAACTTCATATTTACCGCAAATAAGTTATGATTTAGATTAAGTTATAATAAATTGAAATAATTGAAAAAAAATTAAAAAATTATAAATATATACATAAATGATGGTATACATTAATTATATCATTTAATATATTTGTATAGAACTTTATCGACTTTAAAATTCATTTACTTGACTTAGTGGCGCGATCTAATATTACAGATTGGTTATTTATTCATGAGTCTGCTTTATTAAATGCTACAGTCTTTCTAAATTAATGTACGTACATATTCTGTAGAAAAAGAAATAATTCATTAACATCTAAAAGCAATTTTAAATATACAGGGTGTTTTTAAATAAATGCAAAATATTTTAAAGAATGATTATTTATCGAAAATTAAGTATAGTCACTTTAGATAGACATATACTCCTATATAAGAGTATATCCCTCCCTCCCTGAAGAGTTACACTTCTTCAAAGGAGAAGGTGAAAAATAGGTTTTTTTTTTAAATTATAATTTTGTGGTTTTTATTCCATTTTTTCCCAACATTTACTGAAACTTTATTTTGCTTGCTTTTTTATTCTAAAATTCTACTTCTTGTAATTTGAAACTTATGCCATTTAACAAGGTGCATAAGAATATATTTTTTTTCTTGAAAATTATCGATTTTATAAAAAAAAAGAAAAAAGTTTCTAAAAGGAGCATATTTTCGAACGCATATTTTTAGATGATCACATTCTGGTCCGTTGTAATAAAAAAGTAATAATAAAAAATTATATAAAAGTTTTTAGTTTCATCTCCTTATAATGATAGAAAAAGAATAAAAAAAATATTAATAAGTATCTTTTCCACCAATGGAAGATGTCCAAATTTCATTTTTCTAACTTGTCCAAAATTTGAAAAAAAAAAGAATAAAAATTTAATTTTCAGAGAGGAATATAAAAATATATGTTTATATGAAAGACTCTCCTTAACTTTCGACAAAGAATTATCTCCTAAAATTTTTCGCATTTATTTAGAAATATCATGTATATACATATAAAAATTATTATTTGATTATAATAAGTGCTTTAGAAACCACAAATATATAAAAAACTATAGAAGCTTTTACCTTAAAGAATTCTGCAAAATTGTAACATAAGAGTACAAAAAAATATTTGATTATTTATTCAACAAAATTTTTCTAAGTTGATATAAAAAAATTAAAAAAATATATAAGACATATAAACATTTCCATCAAATCCATATTTAAGATTAATGAATTAAATGAGCGCTTTTAAAAGGAAAAAGACAGGCCGAAGTAGTAATAGTCTGCAAGTAGCCAGACAAGGGCGAGTTCGACGACCGAATCGCGACGAAAAGACACGTCGAAAACATGTCTTTCAGTGAGGTGTCGAGAAAGATGAACCGGAGGATGAATGGTGGCACGAAAGTGGGGGGGGGAGGGGGGATGTCGAGGGTTGCGTTTGTTGAAAAGTACGAAGAAAAGAGATTGTACGGATCTATCTAATGAGTACGCGTCTCGAACGAGAAGGATAAGAAGTCGGCCGGGGATTAAAATCGAGAAAAATCTTAACGGCACGAGAGGGGAAGGCAAGAGGACGGAGAAGGGGACACGACGAACTGACGCGTCTTAAAATTTTAATTTCGAGGGATTACATAGCGGAATCTATGCTCCCGCGTATTCCTCCCACCGTGAGATTCGAATACATAATCCTTTCGTGCGCGAGGATATATCCTCGTGTCCCCGATTCACTTTTCCTCGACAAACCTGGATGGATCGAAACATTACCGTAGCAAGAATAAAAAAACTGTATTTTTGTTTCAGAGATCTATTATCTTCGCGTTATATTGCAGAGAGATATGGTATAGCAGCAACAATGTAAGCGATTGTACTGTTTTTCGCGGAGTACGCACTTAAAAAAGAAAAGCAAAATTCTTTTTATCGTGTTCGCAATATTCAGGATAATAGTTTCCTAATGCAAATATTTTCGCAAATTTTTTGTTATTTTATTCGTAGGAAACTTCTATTTTTCGAAATAAAAGACTAATAATATTTCGTTAAAAATAAGTTTATTCCTATAAAATAAAAAGAGAAAAAATCTGCTGCATTAAACAATATATTTTATCTCTCTTTTTAACACAATTTAAATAAATCTTTATTTAGAAAAGATTATGTATATATATATATATATATATATATATATATATATATATTATTATAAATTTATATTAATAAATTTATAATATATAAATATAAATTTATAATATATAATATATAAATTTATATTATATAAATATATATATTATATATTATATATTATATATATATTATAAATTATTAAATAAATCTTTATTTAGAAAAGATTATGTATATATATATATATATATATATATATATATATATATATATATATACATAATCTTTTCTAAATAAAGATTTATTTAAATTGTGTTAAAAAGAGAGATAAAATATATTGTTCAATGCAGCAGATTTTTTCTCTTTTTATTTTATAGGAATAAACTTATACAGGGTATCCTAGACCCGTACACCTCTTTTCTTGCAAAAATTAAGCATTTTAGAGAAAAACGTTTTGAACAAAAATTGTATGGTTTTGAGGGGAACATAAGATGGTATCATTGGTTTGACCATACAATTTTTGTACAGAAAATAATTGCTTTTTAAAAAAAGTATGCAATTATTTGCAATATATTTTTTATAACAATTATTTATTTTTTCTTTACACCATTTGATTCATCTTATTCTTCTGTACATAAAAGTATTACGATTCAATTATCGAACACTAAATAATTTTCGAGATATTTTATATTTTATACTAAAATATGTCAGATTAAGATACAAAATAACTCCAAAAATTCTTAATGAAAAAATTCTTTATTATAATGTTTTGGAAAGCTCTTAACATAAGCTATAAGAATATGCAATAAAAAATAGGAAGTTCCATTTAAGAAATTAAAGGTGTCCTTGATTTGACCTTAACGATCCAAGGTCAAACCAATGACACCATCTTATGTTCCCCTCAAAACCATACAGTTTTTGTTTAAAACGTTTTTCTCTAAAATGCTTAGTTTTTGAAAGAAAAGGGGTGTACGAGCGGTCTAGGACACCCTATATATATATATATATATATATATATATATATATATATATATATATATATATATATAGTATATTCCCGTACACATTTCTCTTACATGCTTGACTTTTTGAAACATTTTTGAAATGAATCTCTTTGGATTCTGCGTTTTTGATCTCCACTTTTTCAGCTCGTGTCAAAAAATGAGCAAAGGGCGATCGTTAATTAGACGCGCCACTTTTTATTTCGTCGAAAGATAAAAGGTTGCGAGCTTAAAATGGAAGAAGAAACAAATGGTATTCTTACAGAAAGGTGTCGAGTTCTTCCTCCCTTTTTGTTCGTGTTTCGCTAACGGCCACCAGACGGTAATTAACTGTTATAATAGGATTAAAACGCTGCATAATGGCACCGGCCGACTTTCGTATCGCTCGACGATGGGATCGTCGACGACAATGTGGACGTGTTTTAAGGATAGGAAAGTTCCGTATAAAGGTAGAAGAGCCGCTTACCACATTTGAGATATCAGGTTGAATATGGATTACAAGGATATATAGGCTTCTTATACTAGGATTTTCGTACAAAATATATTATCACACATATATACAAAAGATATCTTTGTGTGTATATGTGAATATATGTTTGAATATTTATCATTATTTTAACACAATATGATCGTATCGGTACCGATATAAAAATATTAACAAGACACATAAGAATACATGCATAACATATACATATAAAAACTTGTAAACACATCATTGATTGAATTCGTTGCGTTATATTTTTTCGCACTCACGTAGAATATTATAATAAAAAAAATAATAATAAAAATTGCATTAAATTTTATCAGTATTTGTGACACGTTAGAAAAAAGATACCATTTTTTTAAAGCTTTAGGAAAAGAAAAATATTTTTTTTTTATTTTACAATTTTAAAATAAAAAAAAAATTTTCTTTTACTAAAGCATTAAATATATATATATACAGGGTGGCCCCGAACGTTCCAACCAGACTTTGAGATCTTATAGGAAATTTAATTCTGAACAAAAAATTTCCTATAAACATGGGTCGAAAAATGCTTCCTTAAACAGTTAGCATCCAAAAACCTTTGAAATCACGATTATTTTATATGTTTTTACAAATATCAGGGAAAGTATGTGTTTTTTAATAAAAATACCGAAACAAAAGTTGTAGAGAATTAAATTATCTTTTAAATGAAATCAAAATGATTGTAGTACGTTCCATAAGTTTTAAGAAATAAAATAAAAAGAAGATGAAACTTAATAAATTTCTTGGAAAAAAATCAATAAAAATAAAAAACAAAAATCTTTTTCTTTCATAAAAATAAAGTAATTCTTCTTTTTAAATTAAAATAGCACGGTAGAATATTTTTTAAATGGAGAGAATCTTTAAAAAACTATGTGGATAGCAAAAAAAAATATTTTTTTGTACATTTGAAACTGGTTACCTCAAAACCTATGGAATGTACTACAATTATTTAAAATTTATATATATAATTTAATTTTCTACAACTTTTGTTATCGGTATTTTCGTCGGTATTTTTTGTTTAAAGACGCACATTTTCCATGATATTTGAAAAAATAATCACGATGTGTAATCACGATTTCAGAGGTTTTTGAGCGATAATTTCTTAAGAAAGCATTTTTCGATCCATGTTTATAGGAAATTTTTTGTTCAGAATTAAATTTCTTATAAGACCTCAAAGTCTGGCTAAAAGGGGCCACCCTGTATATATATTGTATATATATGCACACGTGAAAAGATTTTCATACAAACATGCAATTGTTATTATATTTATTATTAGATTAAATACAAATTATATTCGATTTATATTATTAATTTGTTATTCGTTACACGCGCAGCGCGATTGTATGCAGATAATTAGAAGAGAAATATTTCCATCGTGGCTGTGTGTGCCTCTGCAAGAACAACGCGATTAATTCGTCGAATTTACCTGTGAATGTAGCGAAAATCTATTTTGCGAAACATAATTTATTTCGCGGGATATGCCGCGCGTGTCTCGCCTGTGGCATAATTGCATTCTGAAACATCGCAACGCCCCACGCGCGAGTAAAAGTAATATAATAACGCGCATTAGTTCTGGATATGCGCAATTTTGCCGCTGCTTTTCGTTACCGGAAAGATTACCACCCTCGCTTCGCAAAATTATTGTCTGTAATTCGTAAAATAAAGCGTTATAAACGTGAAGCTTTGTTTCTATACACGAATACGCAATACAACCTCTTGCTTTTAAGAGTCCAGTTTACTTTAGAAGGTAAAAAAACAAAATTAATTTTTATTTATACATTTTCTGAAATATCTGAAGAATAAGTCTTTCAAATTTTATAGAAAAATTCAAAAAATTGACGGAGTTATAAGACTTTGAAGAGGATAGCGCGAGGATCTTCAAATGCACCTGCAAAACTTTAAACGCGCTTCTCTTAAACCATTATTTTTAAAGTTGATGCGACGGATATCTCTTAAAAATTAATAAATCAAATTTATTCATTTTTTTTTTAATGAAAGAATTTTTGGGAGATATTAAACTTAATTAAAATTTAAAAAATTAATATTTCATATTTTTCGATTTTCAAAAAATAAAAATATTTTAGCAAAATTGAAGTATGTAATTTTAAAATAACAGTATTTTATTTTTTATTTTTTTTCTAATAAAATTATATTTAGTATCAAATAATACATTTTTTAACACGCTATTCACAAATGCTCATATTGAACAAAAAAAAAGCTAAATATCCAAAATTTATTAAAATACTTGTTTAAACATCAATAAAAACATATGTAAAACGTCGAAAGAGTGAATTTCTAATATTCTTCAAAAAAAATTTCTAAAAATATTTTAACAGAATTTTTCATACTGCTAGAGTAGACTGAGCTCTTAAATCTGTTAACAAAAATTGTCCAAAATTGCGAGAAACGCTCAAAAAATCTTGGAACTACAGCAACAGTTTTTTAGATGTGAAAAATAAATTGAGGTAGATAAATGATTAGCAAATATCATGATATTGCACGCATGTTTTGCGCTTGATCAATCTAAATAACAGAGACAAAATTTATTAATTTAAATTATGTTAAAGAAATTTATAAAAAAAACCTCTGCATATTTAAAAGGAAATCTCTGTAGCACCATGTTAAGACTAATCTAGTTGACATAAAAAGTGTGACTATGATACACAGAAACATTGTTTCTCACAAAGATTGTTCTAGCTGCAATATGGAAACTCACGTTTATCCAACGCAGTGATTAATGTTTGGCAATGGGACCTAAATTTGCTAGAAAGTATTATTAGAATTTGCTGCTATAAATTCTACGTGTTACAAACAGTGTTTTAACAAAAGACAGAAAATTTTTGATGTGATATCTACAAATATAGATTTAGTACCCCAAAAATATATCTTATAGAATAAAACTAGATCAAATTTGTTCATTTTAGACAAGTACATGAAAAATAGCATCGTCGTGACATCGTCGAATCATGCATTTTTGAACACGCTACGCGTAAATGGTCGAATTGAACAGAAAAAAAAACTAAATATTATTATTATACTTAAATTATAGCTAAATAATAATAATTATTATTATTTCAAAATACTTTTGAATTTTAAAATACTAACGTATTGTTTAAACATCAATAAAAACAATATGAAGTGCCGTAAAGATCAATATTTCTAATATTTAAAAAAAATTCTTAAAAATCATCAATTTTTTATACTACTAAAATATATTTATATTACTAATATTTATTATAAATATATTTATAATATAATATTTATACTACTACTGAGCTCTTCATTTATAATATTAATTTCGATACTGAATATAATCTTCTCGTGATTCAAAGTAAATTTTATGGGAATTTGAGAACATTTATGGGAACTATACTACACAAGCAAATAAAAAAAGCAGCGTACGTGATTTGTAAAAGTAAATGGTGCCAGATAGCCATCCGATGCAATGTCTTCGCGCGCGTCTGCATAGAGAAGATCGGCTTACGGCAGGGAAGAAGTAACGTAAAGCCGATTAAGCCTTTCGAGGCGGGCGCTCTGTGGTCTTTTATTTGCATTTGAAGTTCGTTGTTTTGCCGTTCGCAACCCTACATATTGTCTTTGGGAAATCCTCGGATGAAAGAAGCATTCTCTTCGCATCCTCTCTATCTACGGGAATGCACGATGCACAACTTAGAGATTTGCAATAAGCGCATCAGTTTTTTCGAAGGGCTTTCCTCAAAAACGTTTGCAAGCAAAGCAAATGCGCGAAACGAAAAATTGATATTGTTTATTTTGCGAATAAATCAGCAACCATCAATTCGAAGATTTAAACATTATGAATTTTTAAAATGTATACGTCATATGTCAAAATGTCATATGTCATACGTCAAAATATTAAAAAAAAGCATGAAAGTTTCGTAGATTATTTCTACGATCTGAGTATCTGTGCAAAATCTAAGTACAATTCTATTAAATGATTTCAAAATTATTTAAGTTTAAAGTTTGTAAAGATTTTTATGGAAAATTGTAACGCATATTGTAATAATATTGTTGACAAATTTCACAAAAAAAACACTGCCAGCAAAATGAATTTTTTTACATATATTAATAAAACTTTAAAAAATATTTGTGCAAAACTTAGATTCGCTTATTTATTTAAAAATTATTTACTAAAAATTGTAGTAAAATACTTATAGTATATAATACTTATAGTACCTAACCTAAAATCTTCTTATAATTTATTTTGTTATTTTCTTTCAGCGATGTCAGAAAATATTCACAACTAAAAATTTTTATTATAAATTAGGAAAAATTTTAATTATAACTTTTTTTTATAAAGATGTTAAAAACCATATTATTTTGTAATACTTAAATACTGTTTATAATTCGAATTTATTTATTTGAACTTTTTAAACAATATTAACGTAAGAAATATATTTCTTTTAATTTTAACTGTTTTTTTGTTTTATTGTATAGTCAAAGCATCTTTTTAAATTTCAGTGAAATTTAATCTTAATAACAATATATAATAAACGAATTGAACCAAATATTTCTAGAGAAATTTATGTAAAACAGAATTAATTTATATATAGTATACGATGAATAAATTATAGCGACAGCGTCATATTTTAAATTGAATTATTATGCAGAGTATTTTATATATTCAAAAAAATGTTTTGCTGATGTAGAAAGATTTGTAGGTATCACAACTGTTTGTAACGTGTAGAATTTATAGCAGCAAATTCTAGTAATTTCTTTTGGCAAGTTTGAGTCCCATTGCCAAATATTAATCACTGCATTGAATAAATGTGAGTTTCCATATAACTAAAATTAATCTTTACGAGAAACAATTTTTTTTGTGTACTATAGTCAAACTTTTTATGATAACCTTAGTAGATGAGCCTTAATATAAATAGGCCCTACAAAGAAAAACTTTCTTTCTAAATTTTTCTAACAGTTCCGATATAAATTTTGTCTTTATTATTTAGATTCATTAAGTACAAAACATGCCATCACAGTATTTACCAATCATTTATCTATTTCAGTTAATTTTTCATACCTAGAAAATTGTTACTATAATTGCAAGACTACTTTTTCGAGTGTATTGCCCATTTAATACAATTACTTCTGCAATTTTAAATAATTTTTAATAATAGATTTAAGAATTCAGTTTATTCTAAAAATACGAATAATTTTTTTTTCTTTTTTTTTCTCTTATCTCTATGACAGCGACGTTGTCATCTGCAGATTTGCCATTGCAGATCTGCATTTATCAACTGGGCAGGCTGCTACCGCTAACTCTAATATTAAAGCAGGGAGAGAGGTCCATTGACCTCCATTAGTTAATCGAACATATATCAGGAGAATCTGCAATGCAGATCAAGAACCACGTTAGGTCTCTTGATTCTAGAGAATTTTTGACTTTTAGTTATTAGATCACTAGTGAGTGCGTTCAGATGTTCTGTAAATCGCGTCAAATAGCGCGTCCTATTTGCTTGGATCTTGTCTCTCTAAAGTATGTGGAGATCATGACAAATGAAGCGGTTACTGATATGTCAGGAGATGTTTAATAAGGATCTAAGAGTTTTTGTCTGAAATCGTTCCAAGATGTCAATGTTTGAATTATTTGCTGACCCCCAGTTGGATACCGTAGGTCCATATGGGTTTAATGATGACTTTTTAGATTATTAATTTAGATTCAGGAGTCATTTTAGATTTTCTTCCAGTGAACCAATACATGTTGTAAATTTTAGTGTCCAATTGTTTTCTTTTGGTCCATATGTGCTTCTGCCAGGTTAGTTTTCAGTCTAGGTAGAGTCCAAGGTATTTGGCAGCATCGGTATGAGAAATAGGGTTTCCATTAAGCCAAATAAGTGAACAGTTCTTCTACCGTAGGGTGAATATCACGTGTATGGATTTGCTATCGTTGGCTTTTATTCTCCATTTCTTGTACCATGCTTCTATGTGGTTTATATTTTCTTGGAGGACCGAGGAAGCAACTGTGGACTCTCATGTATAGCTAGGAGAGCAGTATCATCGGCCTATCTCCCTGTGGTTACGTTGTGCTTGGTGGGTATATCAGCAATGTATGAGGTATAACACTGGACCCAGGACGCTGCCTTGTGGAATCTCCGAATTAATTGGGTAAAGCTTGAGATCACATCGTGAAATTTGACTTCAAAGCATCTGTCAATTAGGTAAGATGTTAAAATAGATATGTGGCAGGTCTCTTTTTATTTTATATAGTACGACAGTATGTCAAACCTTATTGAACGCCTGATGTCGAAAAAATCAACTGAACACTATAGTTTTTTTTTATTGCGGTAGATATGATGTTGACTATTCTGTGTATTTGGTCAACAGTTCCATGCTGTTAACGAAAGCCGAATTGATGCTCTGGGAAGATGATTGCTTTTTTTGGAAGTTCTTTCAGAACTTTACCAGAGATAAGGTCATATCAGGGAGCCTTTTTAATTTTTAGTGCGCTAATTGCTTTCTTTACTTCTTTTGGAGAGGTGCTCTTAATAGGAAAAAACATTTGGTGAGTAGACTCGAGGTAGTTTAACATTTCTTGCCCGTCCAGGTCCTCAGCTGGTTAGAATAGAGTAAATATTTTTGAGAGGTATTCAGCAAAGAGAGCAGTCTTTTCTTCATCACTAGGGGCCCAGCCTCTATTTGATCTTTTCAGTGACAGGAGTGGTTGTTTAGGCTGCCTGAATCTCTTAGTGGCTTTCCATAGAGAGTAATCAGTATTTTCGTTAGGTGACAGTTCTTGCAGGTATTGCTGTAGAGATGTATGTTTAAGTTGTTTAATTTGAGATGACAGGTGTCTGGAGCATCTGTTGAGGTTTCTCTTGTGAATTTTGTGCATTTTGCCATAGTTTTCGTAGTCTTCTACATTCCGCAATATTATCTTTTATTAAGAAAGGGATTTTCATACTGATTTGCAGATGACTCCTGAAATAATCTAAGTGGCGTAAAGGACCAGGCTGCATTTTGGATTGAAGTATTTAGGCTAACATCTAAATATATTCGACTGCCGTTTCTATTTCAGTCAAAAGTGGTAGGTTAGGTTTAATCGTAGATTTCTCGAAACTTTTCCCAGTTTGTGCGTTTATTTGAGAGTGTGCCTAGGGGATTTAAATATGGCTACGCTGCATAATGTGAGTATGACAGATGAGTGATCTGAGGATAAATCAGTCGCGGGTTCTATATGCAGATAGTTGAGAATTGCCCTTTGTAATAAAGAAATCCAGGAGATCTGGTGTTTTATTTAGATCGGATGGCCAGTAGGTTGGGTGCGCAGTAAAAATGCTTTGAAGATTTGTATTAGTCAAAGCGGCATTTAATTGTCGGCCTCTGGGGGAGATGAGACGTGAGCCCCAAGAGAGGTGTTTGGCATTCCAATCTCCTCCTGCTATAAATCTGTGTTCCAAAGTCTCGAAGTATTCGCTGAATTGATTTTGATTGACTGCGTGTTTAGGAAAACAATAAGCAGCTGATATTATTAAGTGGTAAGCTGTAGGAAGAGATTACTATGCTGGTTGCTTGGAAATAGTCATGTTCATATTTTTCTATTTTATGGTAATTAATTTTCTCTTTAATTAGTATTGCAGTGCCTTCGTGGGAGTTACCTAGGTGATGTGTGAGATCGACAGCATATCCAGACATTTTTAGGAAGTTTTTACAGGTGAACCGAGTTTTGGCAATTACCACATCTATGTTATTGTATCTAATAAATGATTTGAGTTCTTGTTTCCGGAGAGATAAGTCGTTGGCGTTCCATAGGGAAATTCTTAAAGATTCAATTGCTATTTAGTTAGTCTTGTTGCTGCTAGATCCGTAAGATGATCCATCATCTTATCAACCATTCTTTCGATCGTAGTTTCGAATCGTGCAAACATCTGATTCATGATGTTTAGTATGTGTTGGTCTGTAGAAGTAGGTATATCATTATTATTGTTCTGACTGGTCCCGTCCCTAAATGCTTTATTTTTGATAGCATCAGCTGCGTCTCGTAGTGATTTCGCCATTTGGTGAGTTTAATAGTGGCTGACTACTGCTTGAATTACGTAGGGTGCAATTTAGTTTGGGAGGTTTTCTTACTTTAGCATTTTTTAGCGTGTTTTCTTTTGGAGTATCCAAGTTGAAAATTCAATTTTTGTATTCCTTGTATTTTGTGCATCCTTTATAGTTAAGGGGGTGTAAGCCTTGGCAGTTTGCATAAATGGCAGGTGTATTTGGCGATTTAGTGCAAGAAGCACATGGATGGTATTCATTGCATTTAACACATCAAAAGGCACGAAGACACATGGTTTTCAGTGTGTCCCAAGCGTTGACATCTTTTGCATTGTACGATGTCTTTTTTCTTGTAAGGAGGTTAAAAAAAACTATAGAATAGTCCAGTTCCTTAATTTCGTATATGTCTCGATTGTTTGATTTTAGTTCAAGATCACTAAAGTAAAGAGATAGGGGATCTTTGGTTATTCTGTGATGCACTTTTATGATGTTCCTGACTTCATGTCCTAGCTTGTTAATTTGTTTTTTAATGATAATTATATTTTTTGAAGCGTGGATTCCTCTGAATATCACTCTAAAGATTCTTTCATGTTTTAGTTGATACGTATAATGATCAATGTTTTGTTTGATAAAGTTTCCCTGATTAACTTGTATGTTTCTATGGCAGCTGGAATTACTTTAACGATGTGGCCAAACTTGAGTGTTGTCATGGTGTATTTATTTACATCATTTACAATACTATCTAACGTCTCTATCTAACTTCTATCTAACTTCTATCTTAGTCTCAACTCTGGGATTTGATTAATTCTTGTGACAAAAATTGGTTCCGGCTTTGGGCGTATGATTTGCTCACTCTTAGAGTTTTGGTTTGTGTTTTGTAGAGCTTGATATCGGTTGTACAGTGGGACAGCATATTGAGTTTTGCTAGTTCTATTTCGTTTCTTTTCATTTTCTAGGGGGTTTTTTACACTCCTTTTTCTTTTATTTTTTGATATTACGTCATTTTGCCATGAGTAGTTATAGGCTGGTAATTTTTCTTGTGTGTAATTTATATTGTTAACATTACTATTTAGAGATGGCGTTACAGGAGTTACTCCTTAGTCTGTGTTTACTCAAAAGTAGTCCTTTATTGAGTGTTAATTGTGTAAGGTTAGTGGATTGTGTACTTATTCCAGAGGTATTTTTATTTCTATCTTTCACTTCTTTTTCATTTTCTTAATTATTTTTACAATAGTTGGCCTCCCCCAGAATCCATGAGGCCTGCCTCCTTAGAGGGTGGATTTTCTAGGGCAAAGTCTGGGCTGTCACCTGGGGTAGTAATATCCTTAATTGTTTTATCCATTGCTTACATTTGTTGCTGATTTTGATTCACCCCGAGTATTTTATTTCCCCGATACTCTCCAGCAAACCGGCAAGCATTCCCCAATCTGCCACCTGGGGAGGCACCCGATAGGGGACCAGCAACCTCACACGGGAATATGAATAATTATGTTATGAAATATTTTTAATAATTTTTTGTGAAGAATAATAGAAATTGATTTTTAATGTTTTACATATGTTTTTATTGATGTTAAACAGTATGTCAATATTTTATTAAATTTTAGATGTTTAGCTTTTTTAATTTTTTTAGCTTTTTTATTTAATGAGTATTACGTAACATGTTCAAAAATATGATTTGATGATGTGACATATTGATCTTTGTGTAATTATGTATTGAAGACTCGATTTAGTTTTATTGCGTAGAATATTTTAGGGATATTAAACCTAATTTCATTAGAAAAAAAATAACAAAGTTTAAAATTAAATATTGCAAAATTAAATTAAATTATTTTAAATTTAATAAATAAAATTTAATTTAATTTTTTATTTAAAATTAGATATTTTAATTTTACTAAAATTCTTTTATTTTTAAATTTAAAAAAAAATATAAAATATCATTTTTTTAAATTTTAATTAAGTTAAAAAAAAATTATTAAAAAAAGTTTTCTTTTATTTAAAAAAAAAATGATGTTATTGGCTCCATTAATTTTCAGAGATATCTCATTAACTTTGAAACACTTTGAAAAGTGTTTTGAGAAAAACTCAAAACTTAAAATTTTGCAAGCTTATTTGAAGACACGCTTTCCTATTTAATGTCTTATAATTTTCAATTTGATATAATTGTCAATTTTGCATATTTTTCAATAAAATTTAAACGGTATATTCTTCAGACATCATATTTTCAGAAAAAGAAATAAAAATCGATTTTTTTTACTCTCTGAAGTGGACTGAACTCTCAAAGTATACTAAATCCAATCGCGTTTGTTGAGCAAATTTCAGATCTGCGAGTAGCAAATGTGGTTCACGCGCCGGCGGATGAAAAAGTCGACCGAGTGAGACTAAATATCTCTACAGTGTCTGCAGTTGCAGACACGCGGAGCTATTACTCGGCTCCAGCAGCTGAGCGTCAGAGCATCCAGGAACAATAATTACAATTTGTTGAGAAAGAGCCGCAGCTCACGGAGTCCCACCGGAGACTTGCGTTCCGTTTTCAGTCTCTTCCCTCGCAGTTTGTGAAAGCTCTCCATTTCCCCTTTCCTTCCCCCCATTTCGCCTTTCACCTTGCTAACCTCCCAACCGACTCCGTTCGCAAGAGCTTAATCTCGACAGTTTACGAGAGACTATAGTCTACGATTCCAGCCGCTGAAAAAAATTGTGTTGCTCTCTTTCTCTCTCTCTCTCTCTCTCTCTTTCTCTCTCTCTTTCTTTCTCTATCTCCCTCTCTTTCTGTGTTGCTTCTCTTTATTGAGAGAAGTTGAATAAATTTTACCACATTATAAATTTATAGAGTATAATTATACTATATAATTATATCTTATAAAAATCGACGGATAAAATTATTTTAATTTTTAATTATAAAAAACATGTAGAAGAGGAAATATTACGTTATATTTATGCTCTGTTTATTACATCGTCCAATACATAATATCGGAAAACATGTTTTCGACCATCTGCGTTTCTACTCAAAGTCCATAAAGATTTTAAAAAGAGAAAATAGGATTTTTTTATTTCTATTGCACTCTTTGAAGGAAAAAGATCAAATCGAGAGAGACTTGCTGAAAATATCCGAAGAAAAAGCAGCGCCGGTTTGCGAGCTTTCACGCACGAATGATCGAAGGCTTTTACCAAAAGTTAGTCGAATGTCCTTCTTTTCAACTGAATGTCACAAGCTCTCCTCGCTGAAGAATTCACTGCGCAAATCCGGACGCTAGCTTTCTCGGAGAAGTATCTCCGAGTATAATTATAATATCGAAAACTTTGAAAACTCGACGCAACTTAAATAAGCTTGATAAATCAATAATCGACAGACAATCACAAATTTACAAGGCACAATTTAAAAAAATAACTTCTATAAATTAAACTTAGGAGATACTGACGGCAAATCTTATTTCTCCTTTAATATCACTTGTCTAGACATTTCACAAAATTTTAGTTACAAAAATATAAAATATCGTACTGGAAAAAATATTATACTGGAAAAAATGTACTGAATAAAAAAAATGTTTTTGTATTAAAAAAATTATTTATTTAAATATATTTCAATTAGTGAAATATAAAGAAGTATGCTTTTATTGGCAAATAAAAAATAAGAATTTGTTTTTTTTAAAGTACAAAATTTGATTTGATAGATGTAATAATGAGAAAAATAAATAAATGCACGATATTTCAAAAATATGTAATTAAGATAATCAATTTGTCTGTTTTTGTTCTAATAAGTTATAGAAAGTTTTGCCTTTACAATTTAATATAAAGTGCTATATATGTATAAAGAAATTATATCAAACAATGTAGATTCTCTAAAATCATTGCTGACTTTTAGGGACAAAAAAGTCGAGAAACGAGAACAATGTCGCTTAATTTTCGACGCTGGCACGCGATCGATGCAAGTAAGTGGATTTGTTGCTACGCTGCTAGAATTGCAAATTTTTAAGCTTTGTGGAAGCTTAATTTTTAAGTGCAGAAGTCTCTCTTATATACATATATATATATATATATATATATATATATATATATATATATATATATAAGATAAAATTACATGATAAGGAGTAAAAATTTATGAACTTTTGAGATTACTAAAAGTAAAATGTAAAAGAGAAACTATTAAAAAAATATAAAAGTATCTAATTGCTAAGTTTTTATATTAAAATCTTTCTATTTTTTTAATTTAATTTTCATAAAACTAGATTGCTAAGTTACTTGAAAATTGTTAAAAAATACAAAAAATACAAACTTACGATATGAATAAACTTATTTATTGATTGTGAAATTTGCATTGCACTGAAAAAATGGGGGAGGCTTCGTTTGCTTACATTCCCGATTGCCTATAGCTTCGTTTGCCTACGACGTTTTGCTGATAGCTTCAATTGCCGACAATTCCCGATTGCCTACAGAGCGATTGCCTACAAGCATTATTGTACATATATAAAAATTAAAAATACGAACGTACGTATATACACATGTCATTATTATGCACATACACATTATACACATGACATTATTATGTACATATACATTGAATACATGACATTATTGTGCACATACACATTGTACATATGACATTATTGTGCATATAATATAAGAAATTCATATTAACGTTTTGTACACATGACATTATTGCGCACATACACATTCGTATGATATTAGCCGATGACTAACACTTTTTTTAAATAATTATGTGTGAAATCAATAGGCAAACGAAGCTGTAGGCAATCGGGAATGTAGACAAACGGAACCTTCCCGAAAAAATGTACAAAATTCAAAATTGTTTTTATTTAAGAAAATTATTTATTTAAATACTTGTAAAGGAATTAGTTATTTTATTCAAGCAATAAATATATTTGAATAAGTAAAATATAAAATAAAAGCAAGATATATTTTAGCAAATAAAAAAAAGCATTTACTTTTATATCTTTAACTGAATTACTTTCTCTAAAAAAAAATCATTAAATTTTTGGTTGCTTTTAAAAACACAGATTCTTTTTTATTTTAATAAATAATTTTTTATGTATGTATGAAACGTGTGTGAAATGTATGTTATGTATGAAACAAAATATTTTACTTTAATTTACTTAAATAAAATATTAAAATTGACAAAATATATTTATTTGCTTGAAAAAAAATTTATTTAAGATGCGAAAAAAAGATCGATTATATATTTGTCAAGAAATACTTCGAAAGAGAACATTTCATAGAATCTGAGTATAGAAACGACATCTAATACGCTCAGTATACGACAATATTCGTAGACAAAGAACGTAATTGTAGATTCCAACGCGTGTAGCCGAATTCTCGGTTGGCGAAGGTGGTTTCGGGGCATAACAGGGGCCCCGGTGACAAAGTGAAGAACTCCCTTCCTCTCAAATCGAACTTCGATACGGATCCTTTGAACTTCATATCGTCTCCGTTTGCAAGCAGTTTACGTACGTCGGCAAGGAAAGCTCCTTTCCATACGCTCATTAGAAGGAGTCCGTTATCGGAAGGTATACGCGCTTGCCGGAGCTTGCTTTGATGGAACTTGGTAGACTCCTTCGTGACCAAATTTGAGTTTAATTAAATGCGAATCCACTAGTAAAATCTAGTAATATAATTAGCAAAATGATAATTATTGAAGACAATCGCAATTTTTTATATTTTACAACTAATTGCGTAATTAATATCTGATTATTTTTTTTACATATTTGCATCGTGGGAAGAAATAGAAGATGAAAAAATCTAATATAAACTTATCGTGTTTCTAATTAGCCTTGGATCCTTTAATCGACTTGCAATCGATATTTCCTCAAACTAAAGCTTGAGAATATTATATGCAAAGCTTCCTCGAAGCAATTCGGAAAGGATTAGCCTGACCGCGGCAAGAAATGTGGAAGGTCAATTTCAAGGAAGCGTCGCCTCAGTTTCATAGCGAATGTTTGATATGCGAAGGTCTTGAGAATAAGCCGCAAGCTCTTGTCGACGGTAATTATGCGACTCCGTGCTTTACGTCGTAGTAGTGTACATAGTGTCTGACCACATAACTGCTTGTATCACTTGTTGGTGAGTCTTCGCCGCTGAACTATCCGCATGGAGGGATCGTAGCGCAGGAGTACGAAATCGCAAGACGTTGATGAATCAATTCAACGCCGCGACGCCGAGGACGTATTAGATTCTACAAAACTAAAGCAAGATAGTAGTTGTCCGTCACTAGTAATTCTTAATTAAAAGGGATTTCATTAAACTAATTAATTAATTTAATTTAAAGAGGGACTATTACGAAATATTACAAAATATGAATATATAGCTATTTATACATCAAAATACTTACATATATTATTAATTTAATATTATTTTATTTATTTATTTATTTACTTACTTACTTACTTACTTACTTACTTACTTACTTACTTACTTACTTACTTACTTACTTACTTACTTACTTACTTACTTACTTACTTACTTACTTACTTACTTACTTACTTACTTACTTACTTACTTACTTACTTACTTACTTATTTATTTGTTTATTTATTTACTTAAATATTAATATTAAAAGATTTGTTATTTTAATTATTACATCATTTATTATCTGTGGCAAAAAATTTTTTAGACATTTTTTAAATTTTAATTTTTGAAATTGCTCATGAGAGAATCAGAATATTATTGATATTTTCAAAAATTAAAAATAGGGTAAAAACTTCTTTTTCTTTATCCTCTTTAAAAAAGAGGAGTTGTAAATTAATCTAATGTCATATAAAGGAGACAAAAGGTAATCAAGAGCCAGCGCGGTAATTTGTGCGCATATGTTTTATTACAATCAAATTACATTCATATTTTAACTAAATGATAGATACAAGCATAAGAAGCGTACATTTCGATCCATTTTTTAAATCATCTTCAGCGCAATTATAAAGTATATGAAATATATTATATTAAAAATTTAACTGTAATAACATGCAAAACAAAATATAGATGAGTCCCTTGTTCTGTGTATTATTTCCATTACATTTTTAATATAATATATTCTGTATATTTTATCATTACGCTGAAGATTATCCAAAATAAAGAACATATGCTTTTTGTGATTGTATCTATCACTTAGTTAAATTATGTATGTAATTTAACTATAATAAAACGTGCGCACACAAATTAACTGCGCTGGTTTTTAAAGAACCTTTATTAGTATTTTTAATCTAATATGATAACAAATGAAGAGATATTGAAAAATACAGAATAATGAACAAATAGAAAATGATAGAAAGATTGATGAAGTTCGATTACCAGAATCCACACACGAGGAAAAAACGAAGCATCATTCTGAATTCCAGTAGCTTTCCATCTTTTTCATTCGATCTTTCCTCATCCTATCAACGCTTCCATCTTTTTTTTATCGATCTTGCGTGGTCATGATGGCATGGCAATGAGAATTCTGTTTTGTGCGATTCCTCCAGGAATATATATCAACGCGAAATCTCGAGTCTTTGTTGAGTGAAAATAAAGAAAATTAAAACTATCCTCTCCAATGCCAAGCAAAAATTTGCATTATTTATTAACTAACAAAAAATTCCTTTGATGACGGAGGTAAAGTCACAATGATGGTTTTCACAAGCAACGAATAATATAATTTTTGTATGATATTCACAACCCGTAATTTAATACTTCTCTACAAGATCTTTAGACTATTAGATCACAAAAAACTTTTAGATCACAATTAAATCTTTTTTGTCATAAATATCTAAATTAGTGTCAGATATATATAGATCTTTGAGATCTTATGAGAATCAGATATATACTTATTTTTTTCAATGAGAATAATTAATGTAACATATCATTGCAAAAAAGGATTTTGTTGTCTAAGTGATAACATGGCAACAAATTTTTTTATTATTAACTTTTTAATAAACGTTTTAATAAACTTTTTAATAAACGTTTTTAATAAATGTTCTTGAGATAGATGCAGCGAAAGGAGCGAAAAATCGCATTTTATGCACTTTTGATTGGTTATATCTCTAGATAGGAATGTGTCGCGAACTTTAATAGGATCTCAAATTGAAGCTTGAGACTTTTACTCTATATAAAAAATCTTAAAAATCCCAAATCAAAAAAAATTTTTCCAGCAAACTCTGTCAAAAATCTAAAAAAAAATTAAAAAGGATATTTCGTTAGTCGAACCTCTGAATAGAAATAGATTACAAATTCATCGAGACTTTAAAGAAGATGTTGATTGAGCATAATTGAAGCTATAAAGCAACATATTATATATACAGTTTTTATTTTTGAAGTGCTTCTAGCGTCACTCATTCTGTACCACATGGAGGTACCACTTCCTTGCAGTACTTATCCATCTTAAGAGGCAAAAATTCGAAATCTTAAGTTTCAATTTGCATGAGCACTGCAGTTTGCAGTTTCCGATTAGAGATATAACCGAAAATTTAAATAAATGTGTTTTTGACACTTTTGGCTGAACAAATATTTTTGGTTTAAAATTTTTTTAATTTTCTACATAGAGTAAAAATCTCAAGCTTCAATTTGAGCTTCGATTTGACTTCATTAAACTTCGTGACACGTTTTTATTCATATTATATCCCAGAGATATAACCGATTAAAAAATGCAAAAAAGCGATTTTTCGCATTTTTGGCTGTGTCTATCTCAAGAATCAGACGTAATGAACCAATTTTATCAATTGATTTAGTTTTTAGCATGTCAAAATTCTTTGGGGTCCGTCCAGCCCAAAAATAGCACGAATGAGGCCAAATTTGTCTGTATTATTTTTTTCATTTTAATTTTTTTACCGCTCTTTCTATCTCTTTGTATTAAATATTTATAAATACATTCAACGCAATTTTATATAAACTTGAACTCTTCAAAAGTAAATAATCTGTTCATCCGCGACTTGTTCGCTGTTTCGATTTTTTCGATTTCGTAGTGAGTGATTTTTCTTGTATTCAACGCACACGATACCGACGAAAAGCGCAAGAAAAAAATCGCGCGCATCCATTAATCCCGAATGATCGACGAGCACTGGCCGATCGACACGCTATTGTGCTACCGCGAGGATAAAAAAAAAGTTGGATAAAGAGAGAGAGAGAGAGAGAGAGAGAGAGAGGAGAGAGGAGAGAGAAGGGGCGGGGAAGAATCTCGCGAATTAATTTCAGGGTGTATCGGTGCCCTCCTCTTGCTGTGGTTTGCTGATAAACTGCGGGGATTAAATACTGCAGCGAGAGCGCGGCTGGGTGATGCTGGCGGGGAAGGGAGATAGGGAAAACGGAATAAAAAAATCGGTCTACATCGGAATTTACAGCGCTGCAAATGGAGCATTTTGGATGTACGAGCGGCCGGTCGAATCAGGCGAGTAAATTCCAAAAAACGGGATTTATCGAACGGCTGATTTCGGTGCGAGACCCGTGCCATTATTTTTCCCCTGATTATTCCATCGATTTAAGCGCGCGGAAAAGTATCGCTCAAAATCTCGAACAAAATGTTCGTATGAATGTAAATACTGAGATTTCTTATGAATAAATATACATTAGCTCAGTAAATATACCGTATATGTTATTTTACTAAAAAATTTATTAATAAAAAATGTATAAAAATTTATTTTTCGTTCAAAAAATTATTGATTTTAATACTTGCAAAAAATTAATTAATCAAGCAGCAAATATATTTGAATTAATAAAATATAAAATAAAAGCAACAAACGCTTTTATTTGCAAATAAAAAAGATTTATCTTTATTATGCTAAATTTTTCCTTAAAAGAAAAAAAAATATCTATTAATTTTTGGCTGCTTGTTTAAAAATACAGGTTTTCTTTATTTTAATAAATAATATTTTAACGTTAAATATATATAAATATTTTTTTATATTAAAATTTTAAATATTTTATTTTAAAATTACAAATTTTATTACATGTAAATAATTTATTTAATATAACAAAATATTTCTGAAAACATAGTATGTATTTATTTATATAAATAAAATCAAAATTAACAAAATAAGAAAAAATTTATTTCTCATTAAAAAAAAAAATTATTTTTGGTTTACAAATAAAATGCGTCTTATATTATACATTACAGTTATATTAGATGATTAAAAATACTGTTATGACAGAGCAATTTTATAAAAACTGACTAAAAGTAAAATGAATAAAAAACATATTTTTAATGCAACAAAATTAGATTAAAGAAAATCTACAATAATTAAACATGAATAAAAATTTAAAGACAAATAGTTAATTATAATTCCGAATTATTATACAATTATACGATCCCTAATGCTTATTCATTTAATCTTTTTTAAAATTTAATATTGATATTGCAAGTTAACGTTATATACAATTATTATTTGGAATGAGTTCAAGCAAACTGTTGGATTTTCCGTATTATCGGATGTCTCTAGGGTTTAATACTCTTTCGACCGGCATACCGTTGCCAGATACACAAATGTATTCGACCGAACATATTATACGCATGCATACGCACGTATTTGGCGCATACAATCGCGAAGATATCCGAATTTCGGGGCTTGACAGCTCGGCCATTATTTACAAGCCACGGGGCATACCGCTATATAACGGGTGTACGTAACGATAGCGGTGAGTAGACCGAGAGTGGGTTACGTGGATTGTGTGGCTGTGACACGTACAATATCGTGACCGTTTATTTCCAACCGTTGTTCCAACACAGTGGAAGTCACACCGTAAAAACCTATGTCGATTTTCTCCCGATTAATGAAATTTACAAGTAGGTTGCACACAAGATTCAAAACAAAACTAATCAATATAAGAATATTCGTAAAAATATTGTATATGTATTGAAAATTTTAAACGAAAACTTAAATCTTATCTTAGTCTTGAGAGAATCTTGATAGCAAAAATCTTGTCTTATCTCGATTTTAATAATTTTATTAACATTTTATTTTATTGTCTCGATGTTTTATCTAATACGGAACAATTGTTTAAAATAATATTTAAAATAAAAAATCTTTATAATATATAATAATTTAATTAAAAGTGTAAAAAATTGTTTATTTTGTTTATTAATTGTCTCAAAATTTGTTAATATAAATAGTTTTATTTATTAAATAAAATTGTTTAAGTTTGTACAATACAGTAATTTTGTTCTCATCAAATTTACAAATATACATATTTATATTTTAGCTTTTTTAAAAAATCAATAATCTTGACGATTTTATTGTTAGTTTTGGTATTGTCTTGATGACAGATTAAAAATCTTGTCTTGATCTTATTTCAAATTTCGAGATAAAACAAGACAATATTAATTTAGTCTTTTGATATCTCTGTATTTGCAAGATTAATTATATTCGATGAACATATAATTAAAAAAGCGTTTTTCAAAAGTTTCAAAATTGAATATAATTATTTAAATCATAGTACTTTTTTATATGAAATATATTATTGTGTATAGTCTCAGAACTTTTATAAATTTTACACTTGGTAGATATTTAGCAATTTTTATAATTATTCAATAATATAATTGCATAAATTTTAATCTCAATATTTTAATTGTTTCAAGTATCAATTCGAATATTGTTAAAAAAAAAGTCTAACCGTTTTACCTTGCGTGAAAAAGATTGATATATAATCTGAAACTCTCTGAATAAATCACAACAAAAATGATCAAAAAGAACATTTGTCATATTTTATTGTAGACAACATTTAGAAAAAACATTATCTTCTCATGCAAATTAAATTATAGCTGTTATATATATATATATATATATATATATATATATATATATATATACATATAAATCATAAATTGCAAATTATATTACAGAAAATTCATAATATTTAATTTTTGTATATATTTAGCTTTTGTATACATATTCAAATATCCATATATATAATCTCTCCTGAAATGCTTTTAACTTATAATAACCGAGCGGCAAATCTTTAGTTTATGTAAAGCGTTTTACATTACATTACATTTACAAAGCGTTTATGTTAAAGCGTTTTTCAAAAGTTTCAAAATTGAATGTAATTATTTAAATCATAGTACTTTTTTATATGAAATATATTATTATGTATAGTCTCAGAACTTATATAAATTTTACACTTAGTAGATATTTAGCAATTTTTATAATTATTCAATAATATAATTGCACAAATTTTAATCTCAATATTTTAATTGTTTCAAGTATCAATTCGAATATTGTTAAAAAAAAGTCTAACCATTTTAACTTGCGTGAAAAAGATTGATATATAATCTGAAACTCTCTGAATAAATCACAACAAAAATGATCAAAAAGAACATTTGTCATATTTTATTGTAGACAACATTTAGAAAAAACATTATCTTCTCATGCAAATTAAATTATAACTGTTATATATATATATATATATATATATATATATATATATATATATATATACATATAAATCGTAAATTGCAAATTATATTACAGAAAATTCATAATATTTAGTTTTTGTATATATTTAGCTTTTATATATATATTCAAATATCCATATATATAATCCCTCTTGAAATGCTTTTAACTTATAATAACCGAGCGGCAAATCTTTAGTTTATGTAAAAGTCTTTTTTTAATTTAAAATATAAACCGCACACAAGCATCAATGGAAAAGCTTTAATGTTATAAAATAAAGAATTCATGAAGAAAATACCCAAAAGAAAAGAACTACTTGAACACTTCCTTTATGAACAAAGCATTCATGAAATTTATTTTGACATGATTAACGAAATTCTGACTCTTCAAAAAAATTCAGAGTTTTTAGAAAAATAGTTCTGGCAATTAAAAAAAAAAAAAGAGACAGAGAGAAATAAGAAAAAAGAAAACACTCAAAATATGGATGAAAACACATTTCTAATATAGAAAGAAATTTCTAATAGAAAAAAGCCATTCAAAATATGGAGAGATGAGAGCAGTGTCTAATATAACACGGGTTCTTAAGAGATTTAGCTTCTTCAGTCTTTACGTATATTTTCGACCCTAGCCGCATCTCGCACAGACGGTCGATCGGTTCGTCACCCCTTTTTACAAGAGACCGGTCTGGCGATGGTTGGCTTATGGTTGGAGAGAGAGACCCACTCGAAGTCGAGGATCCTCCATCCGGCACGTACGTCGAGGTCTTGCCCGTCGCCTCGTCTATGGAGCTCGGCCAGACGGACTTGACGACAGTTGTTAGCGGAGAAGCACGCGACACACTCGATCATCCGCGCGGCCGACTTTCTACGTAGAAAAAGGAGTCTAGAAAGAGAAAGAGAGAGAGAGAGAGAGAGAGAGAGAGAGAAAAACAAAACCGAAGAAGTAAGAAAATATCATGATGTGAGACAAATATCTAAGATAACTCGGAAGATTTCTTTTGATACAAGAAAATGATATAATTCCCACTTTTTTGATAATTAAACAATATTTGTTAACAAATAATAAACATATTTTTCTCTTTTTTCAACTTTTGAAAATCTTTTTTGTATGATTTTTAATATGATAAATCAGAGTACGTGAAAAAGGAATAATTTCAATGTAGTTTCTTTATCTAAATTTAATTTATTTAGTAAATGCAAGTTTCTCAATTGTAAAATCAATTTTCTCGAGTATTTAAAAAAGTAGGTCAAGCAATTGTACTGAATTCTTTCATGCAACAGCTTGCAGGCAATAAATTACACAGAAAAAGAGCATATTTTGCGGAAAAATTCTTAATTAATAAAAAGATTTTAGACAAATAAGCATATATAAATTATAATATTAAAGAATTTATCTAAAATTTTATTTATTTAAAATTTTGATTTAAACAATGATAAAAAATACATGTATATGCATATATATGAATATATATGTATAATACATATTGTAAAATATATATACGTATATATAAATATAATAATAATTGCAAAAAGAAATGTTGCATGTATACTATATGCATTGTGTTTTTTGAAGGATTAGAAAAGAATATAAATCACCAAAGAAAAATTACACATAAAGCTGTATTTATAAAATATATGATAAAATTATATTAATATATTATTATATAAATTCAAAAAACTCTTTCTATTAAAACATAATAATAATATATTAAAATAGAATAAGGAAAAGCAATTTATTAGGAAAGCTCGAGCACATTTTGGGTAATGAGGAATAACATTATCACTTTGTAAAAGCTGTTATCAGCGAATTAAAGGTGTTAGAGTTCGGTAGCAAGAGAAACAGGTAATCCCGCATTTCATATATATGTATAACCGGCCGTAATAGCGATGTTGGAGCGGGGATGACGGAGGGATGCTTTACCCTGGGGTCCTTTGGAATAGCATTGCCCCGACTTTAGCGGGAAATCACTGTTGGTTATGATATCACTCTACTGGGAATCCTCCTGGGCTATCCCCGCCTATACCTATTCACCATCCTCGCGGATCTCTTTTCCTTCTGGCTCTCGAGTGTACATGTATCTATCTTACATTTCTCTTCGGTCGTCCCTTGCTCTTCCGTCGACATCTCCCCGCGGACAAGGTACTGCCGGTGGCGAACAAACCACTGGACGAGAGACGCAGGTTTGCTCGGACAGATACGCGAATGTCAGAAGAATAAAAAATAAAATCAAAATATGAAAAGAGAAGAAGAAAAAATTTTATGCGTTTTTATTATGATGCAGCAATTTCCTTTTCTTATATAATATCATAATAATTATAATAACATTAAATAAAGTACTACGTCATTATACGAAAGTATTAAATCCAAAAAATTATTGTTTTATTTAAAAATATTATTTATTTAAATACTTGCAAAGAAATTAGTTATTTTAATCAAGCCGCAAATATATCTGAATTAGTAAAATATGAAATAAAAGCGAAATGTTTGTTTT
Organism: Cataglyphis hispanica; assembly: GCF_021464435.1. Taxonomy (NCBI): domain Eukaryota; kingdom Metazoa; phylum Arthropoda; class Insecta; order Hymenoptera; family Formicidae; genus Cataglyphis; species Cataglyphis hispanica. Next base: position 5,112,497 of record NC_065970.1, read on the forward strand.
TATTTGCAAATAAAAAAAAGAATTTGTTTTTTATTTTTATTATACTAAATTATTTTTTTAAACTAACATTTTAATTTTTAGCTGCTTGTTTCAAAAATACAAATATTTTCTTTATTTTGATAAATAATTTATCTTTAAATATATGTATATAAATAATTTTTTATATTAAAATTTTAAATAATGTATTTTAAAAATTATAATTCTTATTACATTCAATTAATAATTTATTTAATATATCAAAATTTTTTAGGAAACAAAATATACAGGGTGTTCCATAATTTGCGGATCACCTCGTGTCCATATAAAGCATGTTAAATTGGATAGGAAAGACCGTTTTGCAATTTTCACGATAATTAATAAGAAATTAATTAAAAAAGATAGGCCAATCCGCACCTTGTATAAGCGCGCGACGAGAAGAAATGTTCTATTGTAATGCGATACTAGACGCGCGGCGAAGCGGTGAGAAGGAAGGCTCTATGAAAGCTACGTACGAGTATGTAGAACACTCCTCTGGGTAAACACACTCTGTATATTTTTTTTAAATAGAAAAATCAAAATTAATAAAATGTGTTTATTTGATTAAAAAAAAAAAATTTAGTATAATAATTATCGAAGAACTTATCTTGAATATATATTATAAAAAACTTTGATACATAATTTTCATTCTTTAAAATTACATGTATTTTATATTGATCTTATATATAATTTTAGAGGATATTCTATTATTTTTTTATTTTCTATAATATTAATTGAAATTACGGAAAATAATTAACATATATAAAAAGCAATACTTTATATAATCTAAACTAAATTTTATTATATATTATTATATACATATATGTGTGTGTGTTCAAAATTGTATTACATACATATAATATATGTATGATTTTTTCGTGCGACGAGAATTTCTCTGGGATTAAATTTTGACATATTTACTTACAATTCTGATACAATCTATACCGATACCTTCAAACAAAAGCCAATGTAATCCTGGAACTTGAAGATAAAAGGAGGAATGTCTTGTATCTATATATATGTCTTGTATCTATACACACAACATTTCCTTTCTTCTATTTCCAAGCCAGAGAATGAGATTGGATTCTCCCGTTCCAAAGAAATGATTGAACATGTACTAAGATTGAATATGTGATAAAAAATAAAAGTAACAAATAGACATTTTAGTCAACAATCAAATAAATTTATTGCTTTAATTAATAATATTTTTAGCATAAAAAATATCATATTTTTATCATTATTTTGTACTTGTAAAAAAAGTACGATGACATAAAGAAATTAAATTTTAAAAATGTAGCATTTCTATAAATATTTTAATTATTTAACATAAAGAAATTGTAAGTGTGGCTTACAATATCTAATACCTACTAATACTTCTATTCAGCTCTTCCTTTAAAACATGAAACTTTAACTTTTCCAAAATTTTTCGATATATTTATTACTTGAAACAAGCCGAGTCAATATCAATTATAGGACAGAATAACATGTCAAAATAAAAAATAATCTGCAAAATTGAATTCTTCAAGCATTTTAATATTAAAAATTTTAATATTAAATAAAACGATTTTTTGAAATATTTTAATTGACAATTCTTTTTCTTTATCTCATGGGATAAAATAACCTTAGATTACCTCTCGGTTATCAAGCTAATAATTATGACAAAACAAAAGGCAAGATCCATCAAGGTCGCACGAGATCCATCAAGATCGCAATGTTGATTACGAAAATCCAATGGAGTGAAACTTACCCATCCATTAACACTCATTCGCATTCCTAGAGGGACTAGTCGCGAAAGTAGTCGTGCGCCATTTACACGGCGTCGAGAGTCTGACTGCAGCCAGGCTGCATCCACTACATCCGCGATTGTTTTTATTTCGCTCCATCCCCCGGCAATCGGTCGGTTCCTTCTTGCTCTCGTTTCCTTGCGTGCCAACCTTATCTCTTCTCTCCTTCTCTTCCTCTTTCGGGCAGACAACGAAAACCGGCAAAGCGGAACCGCAGGCTAAGACCAGTAAGCGGTTTGTACCGTTTATTGCCCCCGGTGATGCAGATGAAACCATCATGATGCATTAAGTTGTCTCCAGTCTCATTCTCCCTCCGCTTCTTCCTCGATTCGAGATTCAATTTGCATTTTATCTGTCAAATAAATCTATCCGCCTATTTTGTCAAACTGACATTCTGCAATATTAAATTTCCTTAAAAGAAATACTTATTATTTAAACGAAATGCAATTAATGATCAATGATCGTTACAAGAAGTTAAACTTAGAAATAAAATTTCTTTAATCAAATAAATATATTTTGTAAATTTTTTTTGCTTAAGTAAATATATACTTTGTTTCCAAAAATGTTTTGCTATATTAAATAAATTTTGCATGTAATAAAATATTTATATCTAATAAAATTATAATTTTTTAATATATTATTAAAAATGTAATATAAAAAATTATTTATTAAAATTATTTATTAAAATTATTTATTAAAACAAAAAAAAAATCTGTATATTTTAAACAAGGAACCAAAAATTGAAAATGTTTTTTAAAAAGAAATAATTTAGTATAATAAAGAAAAAAATTAATTATTTGTTATTTGCAACTAAATATTTTGCTTTTATTTTATATTTTAATTTATATATATTTGCTACTCGATTGAAATATCTAATTCCTTTGATAGATATCTAAATAAACAATTTTTTTTAATTAAAAAAAATTTTTTAGCTTTATTAGCTTTATTTTTTAATGCAAAATGGAATATATTTGCTGTTTATTTTGAAGAAAATTTTCTTGATAAATGTTTGATAATACTTGTCAAAAGCTTGTAATCATTAATATTAATTGTAGCATAATTTATGCAATATACTTGAGGTATATTTTCTCTTCCTTTTCCGTTCTTTTTATTATTTTACGACCACCTTACTTCGCGAGATATTTCCTCGTCATCGTTTGCCCGCTCTTGCTTCCCGGCCCCGCCTTTTCCGACCGCTAATGCATCCTTCAACGCGCCCATTTCCCTCGCAAACGGCGCACAAATACTCTTCTTCTCTTCCCTCAAGTACACCTGCTTGTTCGCTCTTTGAAAGAGAAAGACGAGAATGGGAACGAAGTGATTCAAGTTTGCCTGGTCCAGATTCCTCTTGTAAATACCGACTGGTGGTGGGTATACACTCCATCACCAATGCACATGGTATCGTGCATCTGTATTTGTGTCTTCCGTGTCTGTTTTCACTTTCACGGCTTGCAACTCCTCGAATCGTTCAATTCGAGACGCTGATTAAGACTGAAGGCGCTCGAGACAATTAGACTCCGAAGCGAATGAATGCCAACAATCGCCGTTTTGTTTCGTTCGTCGAAATGCGTCTCTCGTACGTTTTCTCGATTTAGGAAATTTAAGAGATTTAGAGACAACGTAATGTTGTTCTCAAAATTTAATACTTTGTTGAAAAATTTGTGTTTTCTTGTTAAAAAAATATAACAGTTAAAATTTTTGTGTTAATTAAACTCAAATTGTTTAATTATTAAAACAACAACTTAAAAAATGTCAAAATAACACAATGTGCATATATTTTTTATTTTACACAATAAAAGTATTTTATGATTATTATTAGTGATAGAATCTGTTAAAATTTACAGAAAAAAGAATGTTGATTTTATTCTATAATAGATGTGAGAGATGTAACTATAGCCTGTAGACTGTCAATAACATTTTTTCAAGTTAATTTTATCATTAAAAATATGTTAATTTTACACAAAATTTATTTCAAATTACTATAAAATTTGCATTTCTTTATGTTAAAATATTAACATAGTATTACAATTAGTGTTACCTGCATTTAACACATCCACATTATGCTAAATTTACATAAAAATTTGGATGGACTTTTTGAGACATATATATAAATTTAACATATGATATATGTTAAATTTACTCCAAATTTTTCAACAGTGCATTAATGTGTATCGCTTATATATTAAATTTATAAATCAGTTTTAGTAACAATAAATGAGTTTTATTAAATCGTACATATAACAAACTATGTTTTTATCAATCCAAGATTTTCAGAGAATAAAATTCTATTAATCAGATAATAAAATTGTATTAATTAAATTCTATATTATTAAATTAATAAATTATTATTCTATAAATTAGGGAATAAAATTCTAAATTATATCTTAATTAATTAATAAAAAAATTTCTTAAATACATATACATATAAACAATCTCTAAATATTGAGAAATGCATAAAATAAATTTATTTCTTAGGACTTATTAAAAATATTGATGAGTAAAAATGTGAATTATTTATATAAATATGTTTCAGCATTTCTAGATTTTACATTACTTGCTTAATTAACATTTTAATTAATTTGTTCAAAAATATGAATTATTTCAAATTATTTAAAGTTGTTGCGTACATATAGAAGTGCAATAAATAATGTATAAGTATAAATATATGCAAAAAAATCAGCAACATGTAGTAAAATTACAATTATACATTTTGCGTTGTAGAAACTAATATTGCTTTGTTTGTCATTTTGAAGCCATCGGCACCGGTGTTCCGTTTGCATCAAGAGAAGAGTATGGAAAGCGGGGGTGGCGTAGAATCTTGTTAACTCAAGTCCCAAAGTGTAGTAGAAGCTAATGTAATATACATTCACGAGTGCCAAATTTTCAACCCTTTCTATTGTTCGATAAAATTTGCCAGGATGCACAATGGAGCGAACCCTCACGTTCCGTCTTCTTCTTTCCATTCCACAACTTGTATCCCTCTCTTTTTCTCTCTCTCCCTCTCTCTCTCTATCTCTCTATCTCTTTCTCTTTCCCTTTTCATTACTTTCTCGCTTTATCCCATATCTTTTTGCCTCTCGCTTGTACGTTCTATTCCATTTCTGTCTCACAGCAGTCATATACCGGCCCGAAAAGCCTCGTAGATTTATTTGCAGCATGTAATTGGCCCATTTCTCTGGGGCGATCAGCCAGGGCATTCAATGGTGAACTTCCTCTCGCCAATCCTTTATATAACCCTTTTATTGTGTCGAAAATCCAGTTCACGTATTTATTGTACTCGTTCAAATAACATTTCGTCTCTTAAATCTTTTCATACAAATTAATATATACTTTTTAAGGAAATAAAATTGTTTCATATTTGAAGAATAGCTTCAAGTAATGCATTTTATCCAAAATCAATTTTTTCATATAGAAAATTTAATTTATTTTATGTACACTTTAAAAATTTTTATATAACTTTTATTGTATAAAGTATTTATAAAGTTTTTTATTTTTATCGATGCTATTTTATATTTTAATTTAATATAAAATTGGTATTTTTTTCTTATAAAATTGATTTTTATTTATTTTCCCAACCGTTTACACATTATATCCGGTTGAAATATAATGAAAATTACGTAGAGGAAAAAATGCATCAATCATTATATTAGCTTTTGCTGCGCAAAAAAGGCCAACGAGAATTTTTTCAAAACCATATTTGTTCACCGTGTCTTCTTCTGTGCATATAATACATGACGAACGACTGTGATATTTGCTGAAAATCATAAATTCCATGATGAGGGCTACCGCTAGATTGATGGACGCTAAGATCGCGTCAATGCGAGTCGCGCGGAGATTGTTTTTTTTTTTTTTTTCATTTTCAAAACACAAATGCAATTCCGCGTTCAATATGGTCGTAAATCAATTCCCCGTAGTCGCAATAATTCTGTCGACGATTTCTCGTTGGCAGTAGACGACGTGGCTTTCGTTGACTGAGAAACATTTTACATGCCCCTTCGACCCTCTTCGTTCGTCCGTCTCATTTCATTCTGATTTTCCACTTGTCGTCGACTCACGCCATCATTACCACTACCATCATCGTGAAGGACTTTAAGCCCATTGATCACGTGCTCGATTACTCGGGGCCGAGGCTTTGCCAGACACTCTTGGGGACAGAGCCATTCCCTTGCATTTGTCAGCCCCGTCGATCCTCTCTCTTTCTTTCCGAAACACTCTCCTCTACGCTAGCAACCGGACCATTTCTCGAGAACGCTCACGAATCAATCTCATCTCGAGCTTGGAACGTAGTTTTCCTCCGCGCTGCTTAATGGCAGCGTTCCTTATTATCAATTTTCCTTCACTCGCTGAGGAAATTGCCGAGAGGCGTGAGATTTCTCTTCCCTGGCATTGTCGATCGGGCTGCTATTGAGCTCGGCTCTCCGTGATAAATGGCAAATTGGTTGTATAGAGATATTAGTTAATGGCATCTTGTTTAAATAGACTAATAAATTTATCATTGTCGTCTTTTTACTATCACAAAAAGAGAAGTGAATGAAAGAAGAAATAAATTCAGGGAAGAAATATATTTTATTAATAATTGTAAAATGGTAAATCATTAAATCAATACATATATATCACACAAAAATGATATTTTAAATATATAGAATAACTCGGAAGAGGAAGCAGCCAGTCGGATAATATTCTTATTCCTTATTACTTTCCTCTTATTACTTTTTCTTATTTTTTTAAGTTTTTTGATAAAGAGTACTATAATCTAAGAATCTTTTGTTGTTACTGTTAAAATAATAAAATAATTAGACTTTTTTAATTATAAGCAAATACAAGCATAATGACGATACTTTTGATTTGTTTTTTTGCTTTTGCTCATAATTAATAATTACAAAAACATTTCCTTTCAAAATTAAGTATAGCGTCTTTTCCTAAATTACTCTACGGAATAATGTAAAATGACAATTTTATATTATAAGCTAAAACAATAATAATAATAATTTTCTGTGTGCTTACAGAAGGAGAGAATCGTCCGCCAACTGCAAATTTAATCCTCTTTCGTTTAACGAGCTGTTAATTAGCGCTACGCGTTTATCACGCACTTGATGGATAAAAGGCCCGCCGATTCTGTTCCTCATCGTCCTACTATTTATCGCTCGTATTTATTGCCGATAACGAAGCCCTCTCGAGCTCGCTCGTGGCTTATTTAGCGCCACATAAAACTGAACGATCGGTTTTATCGTCGCTAATTATAACTGCTATATTATGTGTCTCGTTCACACGCAACGTCATCTTTCAGATTTTTCAATCTTTAATGACGATCTTGCCACATAGAAATTATCTATACTTTTAGATATTTGATATACTTATAACATAATTGTTAATGTTGATATTTACAAATTTTTATTTTAATTGCAATCTCGCAAAAACAAAACTTATTTGATGCTTCTGAAAGTTAAGACTAATTACTATACACATAATAAAACTTTATAAGTTATATGTTAATAAAAAATTGTAGAAAAAGATTGTATTTTTAATAAACACAATTACATCTTTTCTTCTGAAACTGTATTATCAAAAAGATTTTTTTTCGTGTTAAAATAGCTAAATTTATTTAAAAAGGTTTTACTTTATTTTTCTACTAAAGAAAAGAATTTGTTCTTTATATATCTTCCAAAATGTAAAATGTGTTAGTTATAAAAAGAAATTATTATGGATTAAAAAATTCCTTTACCTTTTAATTCTATTTCGCAAAAAGCGGAAGAGTGTAATTCGTTGTCCGCACTAAGACTGTAGAGAAGTTTAACGTTCTCCGAACGATTTATTACCAGCTCGAGATAGAAATTCCTCGCATGCTTAAGCAAGCTAATTGACAAAGTAAAGCATTAGTTCCTGATTACTTCGGGCGACGCTAAATTTTTGATTGATGTCTGCAAGTAGCTGATGTATATTACGCTCGCTCGATTATTATCTACATCACATTTTACAAACAAACTTAATCCGATTAAATTTCAACATTGATTAATAAATTAGTTCTTATACATTAAGTCAATATATATATTTTCTAAAAACACATTGTAAAAATTTCTGTTTTATTATTATATATTTCTTCTTCTTATTATTATTATTGCTATATTTATTAATTTAGATTACATACATTTATTTTTGTTGTTATACATATATTACAATAAAAGTAAAAAAATTTTATATTAAATTTGATTTATAAGAAATGATGAATTAGATAAAATTAAAATCCTTTTTTTAATATAAATTTTGTCATGAAATAAAAATATTGTTTTTATCTCTTTTCTTTCTTCTATTTTCTACTGAAAATTATTTTAATACAAATTTATTCCGTTAATTCGTCATCGTTGATTATTTCAACAATTGAAAAAATAATACTTTTTAGAATCTGACATTTTGCGGTCATTTTCCAAATATTTGTCCTCGCATAACGTCAATTCGAGACTTTCTCATCATCAAGATCAAATTTTGAATTATTAACAGAATAGAACGTTCATTACAGAAATAAAACAGGATGAGAATTATTCCCTCGGATATTTGTAGATCGATATCGTGCGACTCTTGCCTTCTGACTTGACTGCATATTCGAACTTCGTGAAATTCGCAGAAATGATATCATCACACGCTTGCTCGTGTGTGCGTGCCCGCATTCCTCCGCTCCCTTCAGAAATTCCGCGCAGCGATTTCATCTCTCCGTGACTAACTCTGTCTCTCTCTCTCTCTCTCTACGGGAACAGGAAGAGCAAAAGATCGTTGAATGCGCACAAAATGACGAGGGACGAATCGAAATTTGCAACTTCTACATGCGTCTGGAAGGGGAGAGACTTCCGAATTTGTCGACAATGTCTTCCTTCCGTTGCGCTTTCCCACCCTTCTCTTCCCATTTTCCCGTAGTCTGCAAAGTCCCGAGGCACTCGGAGAAGAGAATAAAAATATCGTGAGGGATAAGAGGGGATGGCGGAATACAGTCTACAAGGTGGAAGTCCGTAACGATGATGTGTCAGGAATAGACGGGGGAAGTAGGGAGCGAATTCGAGGTCAACCTTGCGGAAAACGTCGAAGCAACGTCCCGAAATATTGCGATTCCGCTCACACAGTTCGACCTCCTGTAGCGCGCGACGAAGAGAAAGAGAGGAGATGGAACAGAGATGATAGTAGATAAAGCCGGAAGCGAGAGAACGTGCAAGTTCCCTCGGCAAGAAACCGGAGTTTCGTGACTGACCTGGTCGCGTCTCAATCCCCCCCTCGTCGCTAGATAGGGGGCAAAAACTGCGACATGTCGTTCTGTCTAAAACACGCTAAACTAACTACGGCTTGACTTCGTTGTAAAATCGTAAGCGCAGTAATAACTGTCAAACGCGTAAAGTTGTCAAATATTTTTCTTTTTTTATGTATCTTTATTTTCTCTCATTTTTCATGCTAAATGACCGATATATACAAAGTGTTTCTAAACAAGAGCAAATAACTTTAGAAAATAATTCTTTATCGAAAATTAAGAGAGGTCTTTCATAGAAACATATTCTCCTATATTCCTCCCTGCGGAGTTACATTCCTCTGTAAAGAGCGAAGTAAAAAATAAAACTTTTTTTCAAATTTTGGATAAGGTGGAAACCATTTTTTCAATATTTATATACCTATAATTTTGTTTTATTGCTTTTTTTATTTTATTCTAAAATTTAACTTTTCGTAACTCAAAACCTATGCCATTTAGCACTTGTGCTGTGCATAATAATATATATATTTTTTTATTTTATAAAAAAAATTAAAAACAAAAAGTTTCTAAAAAAATCAAGCTTTCTAACGGATATTTTTAGAAGATCACATTCCGATCGATAGAATTAAAAAATTTTAATAGAAAAATGAATAGAAGTTGTTAATTTCATCCTCTTATAACGATATGGGAAGATTAAAAAAATATTAATAAGTATCCTTTCTACCAATGGAAAATGTTGACCAAATTTCATTTTTCTAATTTGTCCAAAATTTGAAAAAAAAAATTTAATTTTCACCTCTCTCTTTGAAGGAGTGTAGTTTCCAGGAGGAATAAGAATATATGTTTATATACGAATGATTCTTCCTTTAATTTTTGATAAAAAATCATTTCTTAAAATTTTTCACACTTATTTAGAAATACCATGTATATGTGAAAATCAGGTATAGGATGTGATGAAGAGGATAAAGATGCAACAATGAATTGCTTATTTTATATACTTTAGAAATTGTAGCGTATTTTTACATATTTTAGGTAAACACAAAATTTTTTTCATATTTTTTTTCTACTTTTATCACTGCATTTTAATTATATTTTATTTCTACATATTTGCAAATATTTGTTCTCACAGATTATTATTAATTTATTTCATGTCTTTAGGAAACACGTGTTTTTTTTTTATTCAAAAGATATATTTTTAAATACTAATTCAATCAATACATAAATTTATTCTCTTGTGATCTTACTAAATTTTGAAATGTTTGTCAATTTGATTCGATTTAAGAGACAATTTATGCGATATGATCTAAATATTTATATTTATGTATGCATTAATTTAATTGTGACTGAATAAACATGAGTTAGTATGTGAAATCATTTTATCTTAAATAATTTTTATATTATTATTTTATTACTTATATATATATATATAATCAATGTATTCATTTGCCAATCATTTTTCCCGCTCAATGAGCCTGTTTATCTTGCACTTGTATTTTTTAACACGTTGAATGCTATGGGAGTCACCGATGACCGGCAAAACCGAGATTACTAGAAACACATAATTCGAGTAAATTTAAATTTTTCAATATTATCATCGTTACTAAAATGATATGAAGAAATCAATGCAATATAAAACATATAAAAATAGTTTTATTTATATATATAACATGTAAGCTTAAATATTATATTAATACGTCATTAAATATTATGTTAAATATTATGTTAAATTATGATGTTTTTACGCCATGTTAATTTTAAGGGCTCACTAAAAAATTAAATACAGGATCTGAAATGTAAAAATTAATATATCGGGTAAAATTATAATAAATGTTATTATCTGATTGTTCGATGCACTCAACAAGAATGAGCAAATAAAATAAGAAACGACTGCGATAAATGACTCACTCAAAAAAAGTAAACAAATAAAATAACGACGGAGATAAGAGACTATTGCAAAAAAATTAAAAATTCCTGCGAAAACAAAAAAATGCATTTTAGCGTCGCGGGGGTGACTTCCAGTAAGATAAATGCGTTACACATGATTACACACTTTAACTTGTTTATTTTAAATAATATTTCACTATAATATGAAACGCATAATAAGAAATTCATGTTGGTCAGACGGACAAGCCATGTAAAATTAGCATGGCATTCAACGTGTTAATATAACATGTTTCTCTACTTTATAGCTAATTAATATATATTTATATTATATATGTATATTAATATAAAATGTTTCTCTATTTATAATTATATTATCTATCTACAATAATCTATTTATAATATATATATTAATATAACATGTTTCTCTACTTTATAGCTAATTAATATATATTTATGTAGAAAATCTCGAATTATCAGTTAAAAAAGATAATCGTAAAGGATTCCATGTCATAAAATATCTTATAATCTAGCAATAGTATAATTTTAGAGAGAGAGAGATACTCATCGCGAAGTAGATAAATGCACGAGAGTGTCTGCCTGGTGGAAAAACAAACTTCGTTGCGAGCTCGTCCGTCTACAAGTTTTCCGCGTAACCGCAAGGGAAAAGAAGAGAAAGGAGAGGGGAAAGATCATGGAAGGAGATGCGGTCGCTGCTGCCCGATTGATTCTTCTTCTTCGTAGAAAAGTTTCGACTGCGAAACTGCCTGGCTGCTGTTCCTCCGGGAGTTTTATTACGTCAGGGACACGCTTATCCTGACCGCAGATTCGCGCTAACATATCCCTTCCCCCTTCGGTTTCCTCCCACTCTCCCAAACTCCGTCGTCGACCACTCGATAGATTTAAGAGCAAGAAAAACTTGGGGAAACTCTACGACTGAAGAAACAGGAATTATATCGATGATATGGGATAAATCGGAGAAATAGATAAATTCAAAGCCGGCGCACCATAAGGTGATAAACAAAATTATTGTGTGATGAAAGAAATTACATAATAGATACAATATTTGTGTAACTGTGCGCTTCATAGAATAGCATAATTGGAGGAAAACAAATTTAATTAAAGAATAATTTTAATTATAATTATTATTTAATTAATATATTAAAATATTATTTTATTTATTAATATATTATTATATTATATAATAATATATTAATAATTTACATATTAATACTATACTATATTAATATATTATTATTTATTAATATCATTTGATATTTAATTTTAATACTATTTATTATTTAAAAGATTAATTAAAATATTATATATATTTGAGGTGAAAAAAACCTAATGTCTTCTCTGTCTTGTTATATTGAAATATTTATTATATTAAGACCTATTTAGACAATCTATATTTTACAATAAAATTCAAGACAGACATTATTTATAAATTTTTTTGTATTATAAAAAACAGGAACGGCAAAATAATTATACTTCATTGATCGTGTTGATTTTTACATGTAGTATAATTGATAAAGTTTGGAATCGCGTATACTTTAAAGTATTGCATTCTTAGTCCTGATTATTCATATATTCAATTTTTCGTGCTGTGCGTTATGTCATTTTGTTGACATTTATCATTTGCATATGCTCTTTTTGTCTTCAGTAAGCCTTGTCACATAAAGAATATCGTAATCTCTCAAAAATCTCGCACGCAGCAAGCTCTCGTACAAAAAAAAAGGGTAATACACGCAGAGAATGCCGTTGCAATGAGACTTTCGGTACACGAAAGGCGCGCTTTTTGTAAAGGCAAGATATATAAAAAGAGAACTTTTTTCTTAAAAAGTAAAAAAAAAAAAGAATAAAAGCGCACGCACACCCGCCGCTGTATACATATACTCTTCGTGCCTTGGAGGATGAGAGACGCCAGCGGAACCAACGGGAGCAGACGAGAGGTTGCTTAGCCTGGAATTCCGCCGCGACTAAGTATAATAGAAGTGAAGTGTCGCGGAAGCGCACGCGGCCTACTGTCCTTGTGAATAGGAGCTTCATTAAGCTTTGTCTGGGCAGAGAGTAGCTTCACCCTTGTCTCACCGCCCATTCACATCTCTCAACTTTAACCCTATAACCCTCCTCGATGCCATATTCGCCTGTTCCTTAGACCTTTTCCCTTTTCGGCTACCTACTCGAATTTAGAATTGTTAAGATTGTTAAGATAAGTAGATGTGGGAGAGAATTCGCAAGTAGAAGACAATTAGTTAAAATAAGAGTTAAAATAAATAAATTACACAAATCGAATTTGTAATCCTCCGATTTACTTTTTTAGATATTAAGATAATTCTCTTAAATGACGGAAGATATAAATTAATATTTTATTAAGAGGTTTAGTGTAAAATAATTAGACGATAAACGTGAGAAGTTTGGACGCTAATAAGTATGTCTTTCACGAAAACAGCAGGCAATATTAATAAGACCATGATAAAAGCTATTTATGGATGATGAATACAGCTCCTTTATTCCTCCTTTATTTCTCCAAGAAAATCCCGAAATGGATGTTCCTTCTTGCTCCTTAAATCATTCGAAGTGGGAATGATGCTCCGTCTTTAAATAGACGATTCTCTCGTCGGAGGACGAATTAAACCGCCATTAGCCTTTAGGAACCTGAGAGCGGAAGTAAAGGAACGGCAGTTATGAGTGAACGACTCTTCTTCCGTCAGTCGATAAGTTCACGAAGCAAGTTCGATGTTCAAGTTCGATTATCTCAAAGTGGTTGTTTGTGTCGATTGCATTACGAGAGGGAGATAGAAAGTACGTCAATTTAATAGTAGAGAAGATTCAAATTGGATGCAATTAGATAGATAGATAGAGAGAGAGAGAGAGAGAGAAAGAGAGAGAGAGAGAGAGAGAGAGAAAGAGAGAGAGAGAAACATTAGAGGAATTTAGATTAGACGTAACCAGAGGGGAAGAGAATCAGGGAAATTAGATTCGAAAAAATTTTAGATTTATTATGCTTATTAAATTTTTATCTTGAATCCATTACTACGTTTATATTTTCAATATAATTTTTGATGAAATTAGAAAATCCATACTACATGTATATGGAGAAAATATTTGAAGATATATAGATAATATGTTTTTTTTTTCATAAATAAATTTTGCAATTTTTAAATCTGAGTTATATAAAATTGTAGTTTTAAATTTTTCATTTTAAGATGCTCGTTAGAGCTTTTAAATATACGCTTTCTCATATTATTTAATTGCAGTTTCTCAATCCAACTTTTCAAATACTTCGAGTATATATCTTTTAAAAGATTAAATCATATGTAGCGATAGTGAAATTAATTTCATTGTAATTTTACCTTCCATTCATGCAACCTTGATCTTCAGCTTCTATTTCATGCAAATTTTTCACTGGGTTTACAGAGTTCGTAAATTTTCAGAGAGTTTCATAACTCTCGCTGCGAAATACTTCCGACATCTTATGATGTGCACCGTCATCTTTGCTACAGAGATCTTACACTCCCTTCTTCCCCGTCTACGTCATTCGTAAAAGCCGAAGTTAACTTTTGTCGACTTCCCCGTCGAGACAAAGCCATGTGACGCGAGGAGTCGCGCTACTTACAATTTAAATGCAGTCGCGTCGCGCATGTTTCGCGTCACTCGTAATTCACTGTCTTACATCGACAAGATAACGCTTAAGACAGCAACTTCCGGTCAGGTCTGAAAGTCCCTCGCTTCGAGTCTATGAAAGTAGGGAACTCCGTGAAGGATGTGAATCACGAGCGCGCCATTAAAAGAGCGTCGTAACTCTTCATACCATCACGAGGTAGCGTTCGGGCTGATACCCGAAAACTTTCTAAGTATACCCGCTCTATTTTCCTCGTAATGTAAATCTGGGTCAACGATGAACCGGATAAACGATGTAATATCGAGGTAGATACGATTTTATGCATGGGTTATTCGTAAAACGTTGAGTCCGCGTGTTTTCTCGCTGTGTTACAACCAATTCGGAACAGATGTACAAGGCAGCTGTCAAATTTTGAATATTGTCTACCGCCGTCTATGTTGGATAGATTCATATTTTTTTCTTAAAAACAATCATTTTCTTTACACCGATTGATTCCTCTTATTATTTTGTGTATAAAAGTATTGAAGATAATAATCAAAAAATAAATACTTTACAAGAGAGATATTTCATAGTTTATGTAAAAATAAAACAAATATAAGTATAAAATATCTTGTAAACTATTCAATTTTTGCCATTTTATTTTTATAACTTTTTACACCGATTATTGTTAATAATCAATTTAAGTAAATATATTAAAGCGGTTTCATTTAAAAAAAAAATTAGATTGACCTTCACATAACCTGAAAAATGATTTTATAATTAATTATAATTTCAGATTATTCATTTTTTCTCCTTCAAAACTATAAATTTTTAATTATTAAATTTATATATAATAATAATATAATACTGAACTTATATAATAATTAATATAAGATTTTTTAACACATGTAAAAAATATGACAAGACAAAAGAAGAGACAAATTATAAAAGATATTAAAACACAAGAAAATAAGAAAACATTTTTACAAAATAAAAAAAATTCTTGATGAAGAATAAACTCTTTTCTCTCTCTTGAGATTTCTATTTTGATGTAGTTGTCATTTTTTTCTAATATTTTTAATCGCGCGCAATACAATTTTATGTGTATGTAAAAGTTTATATTATTATCTTTAATTCATTTAATTTTTAAAGATCTTGAAGATTTATTTATTTCTTTTTCTCGTAAGGAAAAATATTCCTAGAATTAAATATAAATCATGATGCAGATTGTCGTCGAGTGACGGGACTCGATGTAATTTGATTCGAACGCGATAACCGGTCATGGAATTCGCCACTGTCGTTATTACGCGCATTGGGCGAACAAAACGCCTGTTGTTCGGATACCGGAAACTTTCAATACGCTTCCGACCGCATCATCAAGCGTGTAATCTCGTTAGTGTCGGCTAGACTCTGTATTTATCTTGAGATAAGTACTAACAAATTCTCTTGTTTTCTCTCTCCTCTTTGGAAAAACAAGCGAGATTAACCTTTGAATGCCACAACTTCAGCGTTCGCATCATATCGAAATAATGCGTCAAGATTAAGAGCCGAATCTTTAGAGGATAAAAAAAATCAAATTTTTTTACACTTTTTAACAGTATGATATCTGAAAAATATATTTTTTAAATCATATTAAAAATATAATTAACGGAATTATTAGACTTTGAATAGGATAACGCGCATCACTTTTACATCATTATTTGATATCTAGTTTGTGCCCACATTATTTCGATAACGAATTTTATTTATTTTCAGCCTCATAGAAACATTTATTCATGTTTTTTATCCAAGAACAAATCTCTCCCAAAATTTTGAAACATACTTATAATTCACCCTGTATATTTTTTATAATTCAGTTGTTCTAACAAAAGATCGTCCTCAATCTTAATTAGTGAAGTTAACGGATTCTGATTTTATGTAAGATTTCTTGTTTTTGGATTCTTAGAGCTTTAAAGACCTTAATATTTTCTTTGTCCATTTTTGAGATGTCCGAAACTATAGTAAATATCGATCGTTTCGTAATAGTTTTACAATATGCTTTAATATATAGTCCTTTATATTATGGAATTAATTTCTTTGACTCATCAGGAGCGATACTAAAATAGCATAACATCACATACTTAATCTCCTTCTTTGTATTTAATCGGAAGTTTATGCTTTTTATCAAAATAACTTTTATTATATTTTTGAGGAACTATTAATTTTTCTTTTATCTGTGATAAATCGTTATCATTTATACTCTCATTTAAATATTCTTTAATTTCATCATCGCTAAAGTCATGCTGACTTATTTCAAACAGCAACTTGTTGGAAGTTTTGTCCGTTTTTTATGTACAATAATATTCAGAGTGTATTCAGCTTTGTGTAATAATTTATACCATTGTTTTCCCTCACGTTTATTAATTTATTTATCTAGCATAGAAATTAACACACGGTTTACACGTTCAACTTGCCCACTACTTTGGAAAGAACCTATAACGCTCAATACATGCATATTTTGTTTGTGAATAAAATTTTTAAATTCTTGCAGTGTATAAAATATGATTCTCTATCCGACACAATTGAACGAGTTCTATTAAAATTAATAAATAATTTTGTAGAGCTTTTATAATCTCTTAATTTGCGATAGTTTTTGTATTTTGAAAAATGCATTTACTACGAGGAATATATATTTCTTAATATATTTTTTATAAAATTTGTAGAGTTTTTTTTGTAGAGTTTAAGAGCGTTGCCTTTTTTTGTAGAATTTAAGAGCATTGCGATCTATCAATTTTAAACGGTATACTAGCAGATATATCCAAAATTGTTTTAATGCTTACATTATAGCTATTGTTTTTAGCTCGAAGCTATGATATTTACTTTACTGACGTAATATCTTTTGAAAAATAAAATACAGCATTTTGTAATTTGAGATTCAATTTACTTTAAGCAAAAATAGCGCCAAAACCAAGTTATAATATTATTTTACGAGTTATAATACTATTTATAATATTATTTAGTATTTAGTAGGATCATAAATTGCTAAACTAGGAGTTGTTATCAATTTTGATTTTTCAATCTTTCAAAAAAATTTAATTCAACTTTTCTAAACTTAAATACAGCATTCTTTTTAAATCAATTATAAAGAGGCTTGGCTATTATCGAAAATTCTTCGATATATTTCCGAAAATAGGAACATAATTCCAAGAAATTCTGCATATTGCAGTATATCTTGTAATCCTGGAAATTTCAACACAGTTTCAATCCCGCTATTCGGACTTTTGAAATAATAGAGCATCCTAAATATTCAATTTTTGTAAACAGAAATTTACACTTATCTATTCGCAAATTAATTCATTTTCTACTATTAAGCTAAACACTCGTTTTAAAACATACGTTTATGTAATTCAATACATTCATATGAATCTTCAATGATTCTGTGGCAATTAAAAAAATCATCAATGTATGTATTGTATACTAATGCGTCATCTGTCTGAATTAAGTCATCCAATAGTTTGTTAACAAACTTCTGAAATTTAGTTGATTTTAAATTTCTCTTTCTCAAAAGATAAATCACTTATCTTTAGTCATTATCTTCTGAAAATCATTATCTATCTGCATTTTATTTACATAAATACTCTGATCCGAATTTATTTTACCTTTACATTCGTTGATTGGGTGGCCTTTCTCTCTGTACTCAAAACAAGTGCTTTTTCTCTTTTCAGTAACTTACTGTCTTTAAATAAATGTCCAGATTTGCTACGATTATAACACCTCATTCTCTTTTTTCAATATATTTGACTCCTTCGATGACTCCTTTTCAGCGAACGATTTTGACTAAGTTCATATTTCTTTCCGTTCTTTATTCTGCCATTTACATCCACGCTTGGACTGGTCTTTCATCTCCTCCAAATTTATGGTCTTAACTGCTGTTAATAACTCGAACTCGGACTTAAATTTCCAAAACTTAGCTTGGTTACATAATTGCACATTGGATATGCCCTCAATTAGATATTCCAATATCTCTTCTTTATCTATTGAAACTCTGCAAGAATAATTTCCTTGTGATAGTATGCGCCAAATGTTTCTTCCGATTTCTGCACTCTTTCTTCAAATTATTTTTTAAGTTTCAATTTGCTTTTTCGATGATCGTACATCTTCCACATCCTTGATAATATCTCATCTACGCTCAATTTAATATGCTCTAGAGGATGAAATCATTCTACCGCTTTATCTTTCAACCGCATTTTTAGCACGATCTTCGCATATTTGTCTTCTAACTGATATGTTCAAATTAACAATCTAACATTTTTTTTCCTAATTTCAGAATAAACCTTCTGATCCGTTGAATTTACTCAACAATTCGCTTATAGATCTAACTTTGATTTTCGACGATACTTCAGTTCCTACATTTATACTACCAAATATTGTTACTTCGTAGAATTTTATTTTCTCATCTTCCAACAAACTCTCTTTCCATAAGTGTCAGTTCTTTGCGAATGTGCTCAAGCTTTCTCAAAACATTTTTCGGCAAACAATAATTATTCTGCGACACTCTATTCTGCGCCAATATAATTCTTGGTCACTTGCATCATCCAGTTGCACCATCACTTGCTTCTACGTTTTCAATTTCACGCATCCAATTACCTTCTGGCATTAATCTTGTAATTGAGCTGTCAATTCTGTCTTCCTTCCATGTGCCGGCAATAGTCTCTTCTGATATAGCTCTTTCAGCTTCATGAAAGCTGTTCTGATTTATCATATTTTAATAATAATAAACGAAAGTTTATTTAAAACATCATTCAATCACAGTCAATATCGATTACAATGTTCTACAACTACTAACAAAAATATATCGGTTTTGTCTGCATAATAGAAATCTATGGATTTCGAGTTTCACTCATAGTAACTCAATGTGATGTAAATAATTTCTGAACAATGCTATACTTACTGAACTTCTGAAAAATACTATAGGATAAATTAGAGATATAAATAGAAAAATAAACAAAATTATTTTTTTTTTTCACAAAAACGGTTTTTTTATAAAAAAAAAGATCTCGTTTTTTTCAATTTTATTTTTCTTTTTTAGATATTTAGTATCTATATATTTTGATTACTGTAAATTGATTTTTTATTATTTTTAATTTTTTAGATGACAGATTTAAAGTAATCATTATTATTTTAAATATAGCTTACATTTTAATTGGTTATTATAGTCATATAAATTACTATTTTTAATTACTAAAAATTTTTGGTATGTATCTAATTAAAAGTTATTTAAATCATTTCGAGTTTGATATAATTTGCTACAAAAGCTATCATTATTCCATTAAAATTATTTTTGAAAAAAAAAATAAAAATAAAATAGATATATTTTTTAAAAATAATAAACAAAATAAAAAAAACGACAAAATTTGTTTTTTTTTTTTTTAATGAAAAATATTCGAGAATCCACCTCCATGAGATCGCCCCAATCTTTAAGAGACGCTCAAAATTTAGCGATAAGAGATGTATAGCGCGAATCCGCAGATGCCCTTATCCAGATTTGATTTCCTTATCGAAGGATAAGGAAATTTGAAAGAATTTACGTGAAGTTTATTTAACAGTCGTTTATTTCCACACAGTGGGAGCGAGCGACGGCACGTGTTCCGCGATTCCGATAGGAAATCTTAAAAATGTCATTTGATGAACTGTCTCTGCAGTTTGGAAATCTTGAAGAGTTTCTTGTTAGAAACCCTCGTGAGAACGGAAATCTTATACGCGAATGCCGGCTGGTTTTTTTTTTGCGCGAGACAGAGGACATTTGCGCCATATGGATAACAAGTGTTGACTCTCGGACTCCACTTTCTTAACAATCACAAATTCACTAAGTATAGAGTAAGCAATAATGCAGAAAATGAGGCGCCTCTCACACTGAATTTTACGCTCGATTACACGCGAAAATGTCAGTTGAGAATTTACAACAAAAATGACAAAACGTATATACGACATGAGCGAGTTAAACGACAGAAAATGCGAGAAAGTAGAGATAAAGGCGTACACGACACGAACAAAGATGATAACAGCAGTGCGAAAAATATTGGCGAGTTTCGACCAGGTTGATTAGTCATCAAATACCGACTGAAGAGCGACTGACTAACGATTATTAAGACTCGCGATCTACCGATTTCCATATAAGGAAATTTTCGGTATCGAACGTTCGAGAATCCAGGTTTGTCATAATTTTTCATTGTGAGAGGATCACGCGATCACGCACCGATCGACTGAACTCGACGTGTTTCTCCTCGCTCGTGTTTTGAATTTAGATATTTGAATTTATCGGCGAAGTTCGCCGTTGAAATTGATCGCGGAAATTTAATATTTCAATTTTTAACAAAAAAAACACATTTATTTTAAACATTTTTAGACTAAATACAATATGGATCAGAATAAAATAACAGATTCTTAAAAAGTTAATATATTTAGCAAACGATATGCAAGATTAAGGCGATCAAGAGACTGCTCGAACACGCATCACATACATCGAATTATCCATGTTACCAAACTGAAAGAAGATACTGAACCTAACTAGAATTTAAAAAAGTACAAATTAGAAATTGCATCTTGCTTTTATTTTGCTCACAAAGTTTCTCACCAGAGAAAACTAGTTTTTAAATTAAAGCAGAATTATTAGTATATAATAGATTAGCTTCTTCATAGAGGAAACTTTATATATAACTTATGTATCGAAATGAAATTATTGAGAAACAATCTGAAACTTTTTAATTTACACTTTTAATTTACACTTTTTAATATTTACTTTTAATTTTTATATAACCATCACAAAAAATTTAGAGATTATATTATAAAAGTATACAATAAATGAAGATACTTAATTTTATAAAAAATTTAACATTTTTGTTGACATATTATATATTTTTTTTATTAGATACATTTTTTTCACATCGAACCAATATGCGTCAATGTTTACATATATCTTGGCAAACTTCACCCAGAATATTTCAAAATATTTTAAAAATCAAAAATTTATATTTACTTTATTTATATAACTCATAAAAAATTTTCAAAAAATTCAATTATAAAAAATAAACTTTTTTTACAAATCTCGCCAAATCCAATACCAATCATTATTTAATGTATTCCATTCATATAAAAATATTTAGCCCAATATTTCAAAATTGAGAAAATTGCGTACTCGGACATTTCTCAAAAAATTTAAATTAAAAAAAAATGAACCTCTTCACCGAGCCAAATTCAATACTAACCATCTTTTAATAATATTCTATTCAAAACAATTTAATCTGATATCTCAAAAATTTGCAGAAGTTAGAATATGCACAGCTATTTATTGAAAAATTTAAAACTTTATTAAAAAATAAACCCTTTCATCAATTCTCATCAAATAAAATACCAACCATCCTTTAATAATACTCTATTCAAAATATTTACCCTGATATCTCAAAATTTGAGGAAGAGTTCTTTTTGATGCATATATATATATATATATATATATATATATATATATATACAAACATTTTTTTAAATGTGATTTTTTAATGTTCTGGAACAATCTAAATACATTGGCATTTAATGGAAAACAAAAAAAATTTTGCACGAAAACAAAGCTTCCTCTATAAAGAAGCAAAAATTATTACTTTATATTTTTTTCTACTTTCAAGAAATGAAAAAAATTAAGTAAAATTGAAATATCTAATTTTAAAATGACACTACATTGTTATGTTTTAATTTTTTTTAGTAAAACTATATTCAGTATCCCAATAATATTATACAGAATAAAATAAAATTAAGTTTTTATTATTTCAAGCAATTATACGAAAAACAGCATGTGACATCGTCAATTTTTACATTGCTAGAGTTAGGTCCTTAATCTCGAAGTTAGAAAGTAAAAATCATAACATTAACTTTTACGTCATATGTATAATATATATGTACAATGTATATGTGTGTGTGTGTGTGCGTGTGCGTGTGCGTGTGCGTGTGCGTGTGCGTGTGCGTGTGTGCGTGTGTGCGTGGCGCGTGTGTGCGTGTGTGCGTGTGTGCGTGTGTGCGTGTGTGCGTGTGTGCGTGTGTGCGTGTGTGCGTGTGTGTGTGTGTGTGTGTGGGTGCGTGCGTGCGTGTATGTGTGTATGTTTATGTTATATATATATTATATATATATATATATATATATATATTATGCATATGTTGTATAAAGTTAATGTTATGATTCTTACTTTTTAACTTCGAGATTAATAATAACTTTAATTTACTCTAGCAATGTAAAAATTGATGGTGTCACATGCTGTTTTCCCATGTTGTTATAATTGCCTAAAATAATAAAAACTTAATTAGTTTAATTTTATTCTGTAGAATATTATTGGGATACTAAATCTAGTTTTTATTATGTTTAATTTTAAAAATGTCGCCAGTAAATAAATTAATAAACAAGTATTTATACGATCAAACTGGCAATTTATTGTTTGATTATTATATCACGACGTTTCGACCATATGGTTTTGGTCCTTATCAAGTGAAACTAAAATTACAATACAATAAATAATGATAGTCATGTTACAAAGAAAAAAATAGGATTAAGCAACTTACGTTATAATTAAAAAGTAGAAAGAGAAAAATCGAAATGTCAAACTGACATTGTGTCAACCACTATGTTTGGAATACTGAGATCAACTAAACGACCTTTATTAATTTATCGTATATGTTGTTTAAATTCTCTGTATCTTTTTGGGAATTAATAGTGTTGTCAAATTTTTTAATAAAAAACATTTCAGCTATTTCTCTCTTTCTTACATGTTTTTCGTTATGTAGAATATCAGGCGCTGACCAATCGAAGTCATGATCAAATTTTAATTTGTGTTTGCTAATTACGGATAAATTACTTTCGTGCATTTTTATATTATTACAATGTTCCTTGACTCGGGTGCTTAAGTGTCTTTTTGTCTGGCCAATATACGAAGCGCTACAATTCTTACAATTTATTTTGTAAACAACCTCCGTTCTATTGCTAATAGGCAAACTATCCTTGCCGCGTTTAATCAGTGAATTTAATTTTTTAGGTATATTGTAAACCACTGTCAGTCCCATATTTTGAAGCAACCGACCAACATCGTCACTCAAGCCTTCGACAAACGGTAGTGCGATGTAGGAGGGTTTGTCTGTATCAATTTCCCCATCACCTAGAATGCTACTGCTCCGGTGTTTCAAAAAATTCAGTCTCTTACAAATATAACGATTTACAATGTGTGTCGGAAAACAATTATTAAGTAAGATCTGCTTCACGACATCAATGTTTTTCCATGAAACTGGTCGTCAGATAGTAAAATAGCATGGTCAACAAGATTAAAAATGGTGTTCAACTTATATTTAAAAGGATGGCTCGAATAAAAATTTATGTATCTATCGGAACACGTAGCTTTTCTATACCAGTTTGTTAAAATTTTTCCGTTGGAACGGATAACACTGGTGTTTAAAAACTGGGTTTGCGGTTCCTGTATATTATAGATACGTAGATGATATTTTTGCTATTGTTCCACGTGCAAATGTTGACGAGATTAATTTGATTTTCAATAGTTATCATCCACGTTTAAAATTCACACATGAAATAGAGTCGGATTCATGTATCAATTTTTTAAACACTAGTGTTATCCGTTCCAACGGAAAAATTTTAACAAACTGGTATAGAAAAGCTACGTGTTCCGATAGATACATAAATTTTATTCGAGCCATCCTTTTAAATATAAGTTGAACACCATTTTTAATCTTGTTGACCATGCTATTTTACTATCTGACGACCAGTTGCATGGAAAAAACATTGATGTCGTGAAGCAGATCTTACTTAATAATTGTTTTCCGACACACATTGTAAATCGTTATATTTGTAAGAGACTGAATTTTTTGAAACACCGGAGCAGTAGCATTCTAGGTGATGGGGAAATTGATACAGACAAACCCTCCTACATCGCACTACCGTTTGTCGAAGGCTTGAGTGACGATGTTGGTCGGTTGCTTCAAAATATGGGACTGACAGTGGTTTACAATATACCTAAAAAATTAAATTCACTGATTAAACGCGGCAAGGATAGTTTGCCTATTAGCAATAGAACGGAGGTTGTTTACAAAATAAATTGTAAGAATTGTAGCGCTTCGTATATTGGCCAGACAAAAAGACACTTAAGCACCCGAGTCAAGGAACATTGTAATAATATAAAAATGCACGAAAGTAATTTATCCGTAATTAGCAAACACAAATTAAAATTTGATCATGACTTCGATTGGTCAGCGCCTGATATTCTACATAACGAAAAACATGTAAGAAAGAGAGAAATAGCTGAAATGTTTTTATTAAAAATTTGACAACACTATTAATTCCCAAAAGATACAGAGAATTTAAACAACATATACGATAAATTAATAAAGGTCGTTTAGTTGATCTCAGTATTCCAAACATAGTGGTTGACACAATGTCAGTTTGACATTTCGATTTTCTCTTTCTACTTTTTAATTATAACGTAAGTTGCTTAATCCTATTTTTTTCTTTGTAACATGACTATCATTATTTATTGTATTGTAATTTTAGTTTCACTTGATAAGGACCAAAACCATATGGTCGAAACGTCGTGATATAATAATCAAACAATAAATTGCCAGTTTGGTCGTATAAATACTTGTTTATAAATCTAGTTTTACTAGAAAAAATTAAAAAATAACAATGTAGTGTTATTTTAAAATTAGATGTTTCAATTTTACTGTATATATATATATATATATATATATATATATATATATATATATAAGGGTGATTCAAAATAACCTAATGTTTATTCTTGAGCAAATTCTGAAATGATTTTTTCTTTTACAAAATTTTGTTTAAAGTTTTGTTTTTTAGTTATAATGAAAATAGTTAATACTTACAAGTCCGGCACAACGGGCTGGCAGTGACGTCACAAGACTCACTTCACAATTTTGCAATAAATATCATTTATCGTGTGATTTTATACTTTTATATGGAAATTTATATTTGCGATAATAAAGTACTGTAACAAAAATAGTAATAATGTTTTCACATTTATTGTAAAATTGTGAAGTGAATCTCGAGATGGGTTGTGCCATCCTTACATGCCTGTTTGACCGAACTAGTAAGTAACTAACTAATATTTTCAATTATAACTCAAAAAGCTTCGGACAAAATTTTGTAAAAAGAAAAATTGTCTGAGAATTCGCTCAAGAATATGACATTTTAAGAACATCAGGTTGTTATGAATCATCCTGTATATTTGAAAAAGAATTACAAAAAAATAGAAGAACAAAAAAGATAAATTTTTAATCCAAAAGAGATGAATTGTAACTGAAATATTTGAAATATTTTTAAAATTTTTTCTGTCACATGTGTTTTTATATATCTTTTCCTAGCATAATGTATTATACGTAATATATAAATCATACAAATGTACATTGGAAAGAAATGAATCAACAGAATTATCCGTAATCACGCCAGCGACAGTTTCCGCGGAACAATGTGAAGCAAAATTGTTGAAAATCACTTTAATTGTCATAAAGGGATTCCCCGCGTGTATATATATATATATATATATATATATATATATATCTTCGTCTCTTTCACCTAATCTGGGCTTAACTAAACTCGCGATAATAGTCTTTGCTGTTAATCGAAGCGCCGCTCTAGTGTCTCGTTGCCGGAAGTTGCCTTAGACGGCGGCATGCATACGGTGCGATTTTGTCGTCGTTATCCATCGGACTTCGTCGATGATGACCTTTTCCCCTTAGAACACGATGCAAAGGCTCGATTAAGGCAAGGCGTTATCCAGTGCGGCATGAATATCAAACTTTGGCCGAGAGTACTCCATCGCTCCGTTCTGTTCCTTTACATAACTTCAGTCGAGAATATCAAAAGCGATACACACATCACCTTCGACCTCAAAGTCTTTGAGATTGAAGTCCGATATTATCTTTATAATCACTGTTCTCTCTTAATTAATGAATCGTGTGTTGTGATTTCTTTTCACAAAAATATTAAGCATATAGTGTTTGAATAAAATTAATAAATATTTATATAATTATTTATATATTTATATATTTATATAATTAATAAATTATTAAATATTGTCTGTAGCAATTCAGGAAACAAAATAGATTCAGGAGATAAAAATGCATTCTCAAATTTATTTTTTTTTTACTTATTCTAGATCTATGTTAATTTTTTAGCTTCACATCAATCTTCGTAGAAGAATATGCTTTATATTATATTATATGTTCGATCATTACTATCTCACAATCCTTTGCTATACAGGACGAGCCGTCTCAAAGAAGGTTCGTCCTCTAGAAATTCACATCTGCCCATTTACTGGTATAAAGTATCGGTAAAATTAGCTTTGCGCGAAAATGGACGCGAGGCGTGAGACGTAAGAGTTTGGCAGCTCATTTTCCCATCCGGAAGACGAAGAGAGATGTTTCCCCCTCCCTTCTTCCACCCTCCTCCCGGACGCGTGCGATGCGGTATGAATACTGTATGAAGGCTATATTAAAATTGGCGTCGAGGTGCTATAACACGTTATAATACGGGCCCATATGCGTACAGAAATATACTTGTCCATCCTAAACACAGGGAAATGGAGCAGCGTCGCCCGTATATTCGCGCTGCATATAATTTACATAATGAATGTCCATCTGCCTGGAAACGTTCGCTTGAAAGGGAAGATGAAAGTTAAACTCGCCTGTGTCCTCCTCTTCTAACATTCGAGAGTTCTCACTCGATCCATTTCGTTTGCACGTACCTGATCTTGCGCGATACCGTTTAACAAATTTAACGTCTCCTGAACCCTCAAATATATAAAGTACACTCTTTCTTTACTTATAAATCTAAATGAGTTATTCTGCACTAATTTCGAGAAGTGTTATTATTTAATATCATAAATTATTATTATATTATTATTTAATATATAATTTAATTAAATTCATATGTAATTAAAGATTAAAATAGCAATTTCAATTAAATAGTAATTTAATATTAAATAGTAATTTCAATTAATAGTAATTAAATATTAAAATAGTAATTTTAATTAAATATTAAAATAGCAATTTCAATTAAATGATAACTTAATATTCAATTAAATTATTATTTAATTAGAAAATAAGAAAAATCGAAATTATTTACACATGATTTAACGCGTATTACTTCATATGTATGATACATTTTACATATTTCATTACATTATTTCAGAATTAATCAGTGACTGTATCGATTAAAGCACTTAAATCGACAAGCAAATAAATCTGATTTGCGACCGTTATCTTCGTTTACACTGCTTTCCAATCTGTCGAACTACTCGCAATTTTCCATCAAAGTTTCTATATCTTGTTTACATCCGCGATATAAGCTCATTTCCACCTAAAAGGACCATCCTGCACATGATATGAATACGCATAAAGTAATATTAAACTTCGTACAGGACTATCCACCACGGATACATATCCTTTTTACCTCGACGAAATGTACAAGTGGTTGAGATATGTATATTCCTATATTACGTACAGGCACAGGGCTGCCCCGCAGGTTCGTTTTCTTGCTATATTTATAATTTCCTTTCCAGTTTTATTTTTAATTCCTATAGAGACGGCAAGTCTTTTTATATTCTTTTAAATAATACTTTTAGAAACTAAAAGAGAGAAAGAGAGAAAGTATAGAAAATATACATTTATTTCAGAGACTTAAACAATTTTTAAAGACTAAAAAATTTTCTTAGTTTTTCTCTAGTTTTCCTAAAGTTTTAAAATCAAAATCTTTTTTTTTTTAATGTTTAATAAACAAATATGTTTGTCAGACATAAATAAAGAAACATCCGTTAATTGGATGTCTTACGCGCAATTTATCGCACTATCACGTTCCAGGAGAAGATCTCATTTCTAATGTCTACCGTTATTAATTAGAACTTTGAGACACCTCTTACCTTAATTTATTATTGTTCTCTGGCCCTGCATTTACAAGAGAAACTGATATAAGACACAAGGCAATATGAATTTGTCCCTGTATATATAGGTACACACACACACATATATATATATATATATATATATATATATATATATACATATATATATATATATATATATATATATATATATATATATATACGAGGTCATATCTCTTTTATTACTTCTTCGATCAATTTTCAATCGATTATTATTTTAAAATAAATTATTCACATTATTCTGCAATTTTCCACAATTTCTCTAACATTATATATATTCTTATACTCTCTAAATCCTAAATTAAAATACTGTTAAAATTTATTTAAGATTAATCTAATTGTTAAAAATTTATAATTTAAATATTACATTAATATCTAATTTTCTCATATTTAAAGCTTAGTTATTTATTTATCTATCTCTTTTAATTTTTAATTGAAATATAATTTCGAAAAATAATTATAGACGCTTTCGATATTTTTATTCGTAGAAAAAAATTGTTTCTAAACTGACGAAAGAGAAATTTTTCTAACCATCAAAAAATAATGCAAATTAATAGCAAAACACGTGTACGTATTACTGCGACGTGCACGTACAATTGCACAAATACTTAACCGTATACACCTACGCGAAAACGATGGGTCCATATGCATATAATGCTGGCGCGTATATTTGGCCGGTGAGCAGTCAGAGATTTTAGCATGCGGGCCAGACCAGCCTTAATGCTGAAATATCGTTGAAACGTCGCAGTTTCGTCGTCGTTTTGCCGCACGAAAATTTCGGGGCCCTTTCGCCGAGAGCGCAAAATCCTATTTAACCGCACATTCAGATCTACCGTCATCTCGGCTGCTTTATTATAATGTCATAGTTAAATAGCTAGTGTGAGAAGCTGTTTTTAGAAATTAAAACATTCAACGCAATTATATTATTTCATGCAGAATTATTATTAAGTGATTTTTTATAATATGGCATAAAGGATGGAATGTTTTTGGTACTTAAACGAGATATAATTTTTAAAATTTTGATTTTAGCGATCTAAAAAAATTTGTTAAAAATGATTAAATGATGATTGATTAAAATTTCAGAAAAGTGTCTACAGCTTTTTTGCAAACACATTGTTTAAATTTCCAGACAGAATGCTGTCTAAATTTTCAGACTCTTTCGAACTTTCAGAAAAATGATTCTGATGATGAAGATTGTCTGAAATTTCTTTCAGGCATCCAAAAGTTCAGGCAAAAATATATCTGAATTTTTAAAACATTTTTTAGTGCAAAATAGATTTTAAAAAAAAGTTGCGCAACTCCATTATTTAAAGAAAAAAAAAATATATTAAGCTTAATAAAAGACTTAAGTACTTAAAATAAAATTCGCTGTGTCGAAACGCGACAAATTTTCTACATCAATCTAATACATTTTATAACTTAGTTTATCATCTTATCGTGCAAAAATAAAAAAAAAAGAGTAAAACGTTCGGCTAAAGTCGAAAGACGTTGTAAAATCCTAGCAAGTAAGAATCCATCCTGCTACGGAATCAAATCCGCGCGATAACTTTGGACAGAAAAATTTCTGCTGATCGCAAAGATGAAATCCCAAAGTGGTCAGACGATAAATAACGACGGTCCCCGAAGTTCAGTCGATTTCTCACAGTTTTCATTAGAAAACGACTCGGTATTTCACTCTCTTTCTGCCGACTCCATTTCCTTTTTCTTCTCTCATTAACAGCACGTTGAGCTACTCTGCAATTTTCTCGACTAGACAATAAACATCGCCTCGAAAAAAAAAGACAAATGAGAAAATGGAAAGCATCCGCTTCTCTTCCCACTCTCTTACCTCTGCCTTTCATATTTCAAATTTAAAAATTATCTACTATGACTCTCTCGCATTATTTATCTTCATTTTTTTTAACGTAAGAGGTCGACAGGATCTCTTACTACAAGCTCCATAGTTAGTGCATAGTAAAAACGTAAATACGACATATCTATGAATACAGAGAGCACTTGAATGATATTCATTTTTTTAGCGTAAAAAAGAAAATAAGCAATGAAATAAGATAAGAAAAAAAAATTTTTTTAATTTGAAATTATTTAATTATTATATATTATACAGATTAATATATTTGTTTAATATATATATGTATATAATATATATATATATATATATATATATATATATATTGTATATGCGTATGCCAAATTAATTAATTTTAATTAATTTCAATCACACATGTGCTTGTTAATTTAATTCAAATTTACGAATGGAATTTTATATGTAGAAATATATATGATGCTAAGTAAAAGATAAAAAGAGAGAATATTTATTTTCTATTTTTTTCAGATAATTATATAATTATTATGTAAACTTTTCTGTAAGCATCTATGATTTTTTTACTTTATATCGAAATTCAATTATTCTAGCTACAATTAGCAATGATATGACCTCTTGTGTATGATATAGTAACTCAGTATTAAAACTTTTATACCGTCGATAACATCTCTTATCAAAAATTTGTCAATATAAGATATTAGGAAACATATACAGAATGCATTTTTATAAAATTGCATTATTTTGTCAAAAATGTAAAATGAATTCTTTTATTTTTCTCTCTCTCTCTCTCTCTCTCTCTCTCTCTCTCTCTCTCTCTGTCTTTCTTTTTATAGAAAAATCTTATGCATAAAATGTTAAAACTATTATATACATTATTTCTTACATTATTTTCTTTTGACATGCACTATTTTTTCAATTCATATGTATTAATTATGCTATTGGCAATAATGAAAATGATTATTATCATTGTAATAAAACCTTTCAATACTTTGCTGTTATTCTTTTTAAACAAAATTATAAATAAATTTGTTAAACTAATGTCGCATAACGCTTGAAATTCCACATCAGTCACAACATATCGCTAATCTTCCCAGACTTTCCGCTTTAAAGACAGTTCCGCCGCCTCGAAGGGCCTCAAACATAATAAAATATAAAATTTAATAAAGCATATATTTTTTTAGCAAAGTAAATTAATCCTGATGAGATATGCATAGAAAAGAAATATATTTTGAAAATTTAATTAACTTGAAAAAATCTGTGAGAAAAAAATTAATCAATTTAATTAATCAATTTTAATAACATAGAATATATTTTAATAGATTGTTTCATTTTTATTTAAATTAATTTTATTAATCTATTCATTTTATATATACACGGTTTGGTGATGTAATTGATGCAAGATTTCCTCTTAAATATAAGGCTTTTTTATATATAAATAGTGTATTCTTACCGCTTGGTTGATATTACCGATGTAAGTCCAAGTTTAGCTTTATCTTCATTTGCTACTGCCAGCCCACTTTGAGTGACTACTCAAAATCAATATTATACGTTTGGAAAAAAATAGACACAATATTGTATATTCTACAAAAGAGTCAACAATTTAATTAAATCAAATGCAAATGTAATTAAAAAATTGTTTAAACAATAGAAAAAGAACAAGATTATTACTTTGTGTGGTTGCAATTTGATGGTAATTTATCCCGTCCGTTCAACTACGTTTTCGCGTAAAATTAGATCGCAAAGTTGGTGCGGCAAAGTCGTAGTACAAATTTATAAATTAGTAAGTTGAAAATATGTTAATTATTGTGATATATAAGATTTTATAACAAAATATATTAATTTTGTACACGTATGAAAATATCTTGACTCTATCTACAAATTGTAATCTAAATATAAATAAATCTACTAATCAAACTAAACAGCAAGAAATTAAAAGTAAAGGTTTTTAAAATATGACAGATATATATGTCTAGATACTTCTTACTTTAAAAAACATTGCTCGTTTAAAATAAACTAGTATATTAAAAAAAAAAAAAATTTCTACGTAAAATAGATGCGTATATTTTTCTGCCATTTGTTGCTCTTGGCGAATTATAAAAATTTGACATCACCAGATAATCTTAATACCATTTTGCTAAAAAAAAGTGCTTGTCTGACGCGCTTTTAATTGGCCGCGTCCGTGAGCATCAGAAATGATGCAATGGACGTGACAGGGATGTTTCTCCTATATACTATTATCTGATTGAATCAGCTGTTGATCAGATTGAATTGATCGCTGTCCATGGAGATGCATAGGAAGCTCTATCCGTAATTCTCCCCGGATGGGTAACCGTATTCAGACTGATTTCCCGGAGTCGGATTCTCTTGTCGCACGTCTTGTTCCTAAGGAATTTAATTCTAAATATTTCTCTCATTTTACCTTAGGATTTTGTCTTTATGGTATCACTCATAGAGTATCGAATAAGATTATGTGGGAAAATCGACTTGAGTAACTAAGACATTCCTAATGATTAAATATGATTACAAAATAATTAATAGTGACGACAAAAGTATTAGAGAAGGAATAAACAATAATATTACCAAATTTTAGAAAATTTTTTAAACGCAGTCATATAAATTAATGCTAAAAAAGTAACATTAATTTGAAAAGATTAATAATTGTTACCTAGTCCACTTATAACTGATTTTTCTTATTAATAAATAGTATAAATAAATTATTAATAATTATAAGTATTAAAAATTATTACATGGTTTGTAAGAAATATTGAATATCGAAAATAGTCGGTACTCTAATATATTTAAAATAATTATCTGGACAACCGTCTGATGTCATTGCCGCTGTTCAGTAGAGGTGGATAAGTAGAGACGGCACATTGTATGTATTAACCATTGTATATATTAACCCTGAAATCTTGTTACATATTCGCCACTGCGGCGCCTTTTTCATAGCGATATTTTCCATTGATAGGTCTATTAGGCGATTGATCATTATACACAAGATCCACAAAGCCTTCTGAATCTAAAATACCTCTGACTAAAAATTTATAATTATGTAAATTATTATATTTAATTAACATTTAAAGTTTAAGTTAAATTAAATATTATATGTCTGCTATGAAAAATAATATAAATTAAAAAATCTGACTTTTCCTTCAAAATTAAATAAAATTTTGCAGTATTATGACTTTTGAAAAAAAAATTCTTTAAAATATAAAAATTAATAAATATATAAAAATAAATATATTTAAAATTTATTAAATTAAAATTACAGTTAACTTATATACTTAAAATTAGTAAAGAACAAATTTTAGAATTTTTTATCAAGACAAAATATGTGGAAAGAAACTGCACTTCAATATAATAAATATGAATAAAAAATCTGTCAATTAATAAATATACATATATATAAACATATATAGAATACATATATAGAAACACGTAAAATAATACATATATAGAAACACGTAAAATACATAAAAAAACATAAAATTGTTAAATTAAAATCAATATGCTTAAAAATATAAATACTTTTTATTTAAAATTCATTAAGAAATAGTATGTATTTACGTTATTATAGAAAATATTTTATTGCGTATGTCTGTATATGCATATATATATATATATATATATATATATATATATATATATATCAAGCGACGCGGTAGCTTCGCGATGTTAAATACATAAGAAAAATATTTTCTATCTTGTAAAATAATTTGTCTATGTATAGGGGCGCGACGTTATTAAGTAGCTTCGGAATTTTAGATCTTGTAAACTTTCAATTAAAATATTTAAGAACTAAAACCGTTAATCAAAAATCTAACGGCACTTTTATTATTATTAAAATGTGGAAACAAGCTTTCGATTGTGACTAGTTCAAATAAGATTGGTGCAGTCAATCTCGAGAAATGATGATCGTACATGATAATTGTGATATTTTTTGTTTCCATTAGTTTCAGATCTCACATACGCTCGCACGCACACATGCAAAGGAATTTTGTCCCTCAAGATGCGTTTGCAGCGTTCACGTACGGTTATTGACTTGATGTGTAAATACGCCTTGAAAGACAATGTATATGGGCATGCAGTAAATGCACGCACATACACATATGAATGATATGAATCAAGCGCAGATATATGATACGTATGAAGCGACGCGATTGGCAGTAGTATCGCCAAGATAAAGAGCAGGAAGGAGAGAGAGAGAGAGAGAGAGAGAGAGAGAACTACGGAGCAGCACTACTAGGCGCGCGACTCACTGACGTGCGTGCGGCTAAAGGACGGCGCTGATTGGTCAGACTTTACTCAATAATAATTCTTTTATTAAGTATCACAGAACAAAATGGTAAAGAACTCTTCTGTTCAGTTTACTGTGCTCTACCCGCTCACGAGCATTGGCACAATCTTTGCAGGACATCCTGTATACAGTACTATTGTTTTGTAGATAGATAGATAGATAGATAGATATAATTTATTGAATCCCCTTAGGATTACAGACTCTTCCACAGTACGTACAGCTATCTTAACACTAGCTTACAACTAACTTAATTCTAACTTACATTACTTAATTTCTAACTATCTCTAAACGACCTATACACACACACACACACACACACACGCTATTTGCCCTATTCTAGCTTGGGACCTCCGCTTCCGGCTCATATCATGTATCCAATCCTTTCACACTTCTCATCTACTCCACTCTCACACTTCCATCCACTTCTCATCTGATCTTTCATCTCACTCCGCCATCTTATCATCTTCCGACTCTCATCTTCCGACATTTCCATGATTTCGCCGACCTTCGATCATGATCTGCCTGATCCATTGCTCGAGATCGATTTCATTATCCGCCGATCATTCGATTTCTGACCTGACTTTCGACTGATCTGACGATCTCTCGATCACTGATTCTGATTTCTGATCCGATTTTGATTTGCCGAGTGCTGATCTTCGCGATTCTACGCATCGATCTCTATGTTCACGAATAGCTGCAGATTCTTCCTGACTTTGCCTTCATCTATACGATACTCTTGTTCTTGAAGAACCGTTCTTCCGACTTCGATCGATCCTTCTCCATTTTCCTTCAACTCTTCCTAACACCACTTTGCATCCGACTCTCGACCTTTCCATCCTTTGAACTCCACGTCCTTTGTGGCTCCTTCTCGATTTCTCCTCTGTATTTCCTTATATCAGATGTTCCCCATTCCACTCCTAACACCCATCTTAAATACCTTACCTGTAGCTTCTCCAACTCCTTTCTCTCTCTCCATCCCCAACTTTCCACCCCATAGCCCATCATCGGCCACACCAATTTATCGAAGAGCCATAATCTTCTTCCCCAATCGTTTTTAAATTTCCTTTTTCCCATTTCCCAAACCTGACCCATTACAGCAGTACCCTTCCTTAACCTATCTCTTATCTGTGCTTCCTGTCCTCCATTCCTCTGCATTACAAAATCCAAATAAGAATTCTTTTACTTCCTTTATCACCTTCCCTTTCCACCTCCAGCTTACCTTCCTTTCTCTCCCTCCTCCTTTCCTAAACCTTAATATTTTCGACTTCCCTACATTTAACTCCAACCTCTTCTTTTTCAGGTAGCCTTCTAGCCTCTCAATTATACTCCTCATCCCATCCTCCTCCTCCGCAATCAAAACCACATCATCCGCGTATGCCAAGGTATAAATCTTTATCCCCTCTAACTTAACCCCTCCCTATCCTTCTCTACTCATTACCTGTCCGCCGTTACCAAATTGAAAAAGTGCGGGCTCAATGGGCACCTCTGCCTTACTCCCCTTCCTGCCCAAAATCCTGTTCCCAAATCCTCTCCCCTCCTTACCCTATTTCTAGTCTCCCTCAAAATATCCTCACTCCTTCTGACCAGCCCTTCTCTCACCCCCCTCCCTCTCATCACTTCCACCAATTTCCTCCTATCCACCGAATCAAAAGCTGCTTTGAGATCTATGAAAAACGCCACTAATTTTCCTTTCTTCTTGCTCAACTGCTTATTCACTAAATAATTCAGCACAAATATGTTGTCCATTGTCCCTAACCCCTTCCTGAAACCCGTCTGATTCTGCGGTACCAATCCTTTTTTTTCCACCTCATCGCTCAATCTACCTGCCAGCACCGAGGCGTACACCTTATAAAGCGTCGGAGTCAGCGACATCCCCCTATACTCTCCTACCCTCTCCCCTCACCCTTCATTAATATTGGTACAATCACCCCCTCACTCCACTCATTTATCCATCCCTCTCCCTTCCAGACCCTGTTACATATTCTCCACATCCATTCCTCCACGTTCTTCCCTCCGTATTTCCATATCTCCGCCGGAATTCCATCCACCCCTACCGCTTTGTTATCCTTCTGTCTTCCAATCACTGACCTTATCTCATTCCTGCTTATGCTCTCCTCCTCATCCATCCTAAATCCTACTCTCTGACCTTATCGACGACTTTGCCGATCCATCAATTCCTACCTGACGATATCTTCTGAAATGACGTCGATCCGCATTCTCCATTGATCGATGATCTTCGAATCTGATGCGCGATTCGATTTTGGATTCTTCGATGCTGTCGACTTTTGATATCTTTGATGTTCGATGTTCTGCCGACTTTGATCTTCTGATCGCCGAGATTTCGATCCGACGATCTGGATCTCTTTGAGTACGACCGACGATTACCTGATCGGATCTGATGCCTATTTATCGCCTCTGATGATTCTCGACTTCGACGACTTTGCGGATTTGCACTTTACTGATTCGACGATGCATTTGTCCACTTCCGGATCCTGATCGACGGATTTTGATTGATGATTCGAGTGATTCTCCGACTTCCACTGCGTTACCTGATCCTTCGATTTTGTCCTCAACATAATCGACACCAATCTTTATTTCTGTTCGACTTTCATATCTTTCGTATCCATTAATATTGTCCACTTTGCTATCCATCTCTAATACTTTTCTCCTGATTAACCTTTGACCTTTCTCACTTTCCTTCCTTTCATGCTCTGATCCTTCCTTTATTTATCTTAAGTCCTCCGATCAATATGCACTGTTTCCATCGATATCGACGCCGAGTGCCGAATCTCGACCGATACTCCGACATGTCGATTGTCGGATGACAGCATGATGATCCGATTAATCTGATTACGATTTTCACTGATTCCTCCGATCTTCCGATACTTTGAGCGACGGATTCTTCCGACGAATCTTTGTGGTGATCTCGACGAACCGATCTTTGTCCAATCCACTTTGTTTATTAATTTGATCTCGACTTTCCGATCTTTTGCCTTTCGATGATCCTTCATGATACCGAACGATGTCGATCTTTGTCTTTGATTTCTGTTGAAGCCGATTCGATCCTGACGACGTCGCCGATTTCGATTGACGGACTCGATCTTTGATGATTTTGATTTCGATGATTTCCGAATTTTTTCTCATTGATGCGCGATGCCGACCCTGGATAGACCTGGATCTGCCGACGCTTGCTGATCGCTGCCGGATGATGACGCCGGATTTTCTGATCTTTGATGCCTGATGCCGACTGATGCTTTGCGACGATCGATTTATCTGACTTCGACCTTGAGCGCGATTGATCTTTTTCGATCGATCCGACTTAGATCCTTGATGACGCGGAGCGATATTTTTCTCGACCTGATTTCGACCTTCTATGTGACGCGCCGAGGACTCAGGCGACGCGATCTCTTCCTCGCGGCCTCTATGCGAGGATTCCTTCTCTCTATCCATTAACCGCCCCTACGCTCTCTGATCTATATGCTCTATGGCCTAACTGCCACAATCCTACACCTCCCTTTATGACCCTATATTTGCCTTTACACCTTCTTCCACTTTCCCCTTTCACCTCTCCACACTCTCTCACACCCACGTTTCCACACTATCACACTCACTCCTCTTCCACTCCTCACTTTATCACCCATAGCTACCAAAACACACACGTCAATTCACCTCGAAGCATCCTACTCGATACCGGAAACGGACGTTATTTATATGTATTATATGTTTATATATATTATATTTTATATATTGTTTAATGTTTTTGTTGGAATACTGGTGTGGTTTTCTGCAGTTTCCCTTATCCTCGCAACAAATGTTGGTATTCATGTGTAAATAAATCTGCTGCAAACGTAAAAAATAACAAATAAATTTTCTATTATTATTAATATTATTATCAATATTTAATGTATTTTATTTGTTTAATAGAAACATTTCTTGATAGAAATATTCCTTACAAATTCCTTCGTATTTTTTTTACCGCTAGGGGATCTAACAATACCTTATATTTTATTGAACTAGGTACATTAGTGAACAACGTAACGTTTACTTAGTGCGCATGAGCGACTTTATTCCCACGACAGCGCATCACTGGCTCCGACTTCGTCAGTCTAACCCGCAACTTCGTACAGACAAGACGCCTCAACCGATCTCAGACATCAAGCCTCCGAAGCAAAACAATTTCTAAATTTAAGTTCGACTTCTAATTCCAAATTCAATTGCTAATTCAACTTCTAAATCCTAACTCTAGTATTTAACTTAAATTTACTTTGTAATTCTAACTCTAAATTTAAGTCGAGTGTCTCATTTAGTTAATATAATAGTATACAAGTTTAAATGAATATATTGTGAATTACATACATGTGAATTATTTCTATTCTTTATTAATGCATCCTATCCAATTCTCGCATTAAACCTTCTGCATCCGCAAGTAAGTAATACGCGTTCTAAGACTATTTCTCCGCTCTCATCTGTCTGGTTATTACTTTATTAATATACATTTTCACCTGTCTTTATTCAAACACACACACGTATACACCTGATAAAAAATATCAGCTGTGCGAACCGCCGCACGCTGTTATTGCAATCAGAGTAAACGCAAGATACAGCTGTGCGGATCACCGCACGCAGTGTCCTCTGGACCTACACATCTAACCGTAGTAATACGGACCATTATAATATGCATCATCTTGATTAAAGCCAGTAACTATTTCGAGTTATTTATCAAATGCCAAAAACCAGACGAAGTGGAGTAAAAAATTGCGCGAGCAAACAGTTCCATGAATTAACATTAAAACCCGCGGATCCTATTATCTCATCGGAGTAGAGTCCTATTACGATCCGGAATACCGCGACCTTGCGATCTCACGACGCGACAAGTGCTCAACGTTGATCGAGTGGTCAGCCAAGCTGACTC
The DNA here is from genome assembly GCF_021464435.1 of Cataglyphis hispanica. Classification (NCBI taxonomy): domain Eukaryota; kingdom Metazoa; phylum Arthropoda; class Insecta; order Hymenoptera; family Formicidae; genus Cataglyphis; species Cataglyphis hispanica. The sequence goes on from NC_065970.1 coordinate 5,152,022, forward strand.
CAATAATCATAGAGCGCCCAGGAAACCAGCCTTACAACATCAACGAGAAGAATCCGAGGAAAACCAGGTATCTGCAAATCAGGGCAGAGATCTTACACCAGTGGTACGACGCACAGACACCAGAGCATTGGGGCACTGTCGAACATCCCTTGGTATTAGAATAATTGCACATCGTAAGGTAAGTACTTCATACTTATGCGTCCACTAATCATATCAGACATCCGATCAATCTTCGGAATCGAGGAAGAACGAGCGCGAGCTCTTACTTTTGCGTTAGAGTATCTGGAAGATGCCATACATTAACTAGAACAGTCCTTTCAAAGTTGCTATCGCGACTTGCCCCAAAACGAACAACAAAAGTGGCCCGCGATTGATTCACACCGTCGAAATCGAGTGGCCTTCACTTGGACACAGTACAATTGAACACGATTCAAATGGACACGTCTCACACGGTTCAATTGGACACAGTAGCTTTTGAACACGTAAGAAAATACGCATCGTTTACTTGGACACCGCTCACTTGGACACTGTTCATTTGGACACCGTTCGTTTGGACACAGAAAGACGCGCACCGTTCATTTGGACACTGTTCATTTGCCCACCGTTTGGACACCGTTCATTTGTCTACCATTCATTTATCCAAAAGCTACTGTGTCCAAATACAATGTGTCCAATTAAACCGTGTCCAAAATCTCGTGTCCATTTGTAACGTGTCCATTTGCACCGTGTCCAATTAGTCTCGCGTAAATCAATTCTTCGTCGCGAATAACCTTTGATCGCGGATATCCCCGGGAAAATCACGAGATTCGTTTGACCCGAAAAGCGATTGTGTCTCCGCGAAATATTTCGAGCACTGCATCCATCTTTGCAGTGGGAATACGCTGGGACGTAATAGTATTCATGTTTTCAGGAGAATAATTCACGTCGGGTAATGGTCCAATATAAGATTGATTATCGACAGTATTGAATAAATGCGGGAAATACCTTTATCCAACGTGTCACCCAGTCTAAAAGCTTTCGATAACGCGGACAAACGCATTGGCATATAATTAGCACTGTCGATAAATTTTGTATTTCCTGCCGATAACATTATAATTTTTGTACCGCTCAAAATTATTTTTAGTTCTAATTCACTTCGATTTTCTACAATGTGTTGGAGGATAAACTGTGCGTCAAACGCTTTCGCATTATGCGCAATACATATAATCTGATTAAAACATTTCGTCTTTCGTGTTGCGACAAATTGTTTTACCGGATCATGACGAAATACGTATTCGCGTATCCCACACCAGCGACATTGTACGGACATATCATTTTCTTGCGCGCACGCTTCGCAAATCTGTTGAGCTACACAGAGGTATGTGTTTTTTACACTCGTCGTACCCCCCATCGTCTCATCTTGTTGCGTTTCGAAACCGTAAAAAACGAATATTACGCGACACTTTTTGCGAGCGTTCACCGCTTCATCAACAATTTCTTCTCTCGTCGTTGTAGCGCGCGTATCCTCGTCTTATATAGATTGCAAAATCATAAAGCTTACAGTTCGAGGTAATTTTCAAGAAATTGAACGCGATATGCAAACACAAATAAAAAATTTAATGTTTTTAGATGTATATTTCAACCTTATTGTATTTGAAGAATTTCGTTGGCTTTAATAAAATTGTACGAATAATTTTACAAAAACGCAATTGTTAATTCTATTCTATTAAAAAAAAAATAGAAAATAAAAAAATTTATTTTTAATAAATATAAAGTTTTTCTACCTTAAAGAACTCAGAATATTTTTTCTTTTACTCCTTAATATCTCCTATGCCTTTTTAATACTTATATATAAAAACATTTTGTAAATTAATATCGTATGATAGTCTAATATCTTATTTTTAGTATAAGCATGCACAGAGCACCGCTTTTAAGCCGCAGTGCTCGAAAAACGCTGGCACGAGCTGACTTCGGCGAATATGCTTACTCGCGACGCTTCCGCGGTTGCTTTTTAGCTAATTAGCCGTGATACTTTTCGCTCGTACACGAACCGGGAAACGCAATCGCAAACATGCGGCTGCCGCGGTGGGCCCTCCGGAGCGCGGATAAGCTTATTACTCTACACACATACAGGCGAACATGATTGAAGATATTCAACAAATGCGTGTATTTTTCACCACGCTTTAAAGTATCATTGGTTGCTTTTTTATATTTATGAAAGCGTGCGTAAATGCCAAATCGTTCATTTCGCAAAATGAACGTACGGTGGAAACATCTTTGGACGTCGATCGTTTGCGGACCTACGGGATGCGGAAAAACAATTTTCGGAAAAAACGTTTCTTCGATATTTATCCGCCATGTCGGATGTTCGATTCGAGAGAATTTTTTTTTATTACGCCGAATGGCAAGATGCATATCAGCGTTTACAACGCAAGTGAAACAGAAGAAGAAGAGAAAAGAACCCAAAAATCAGATAACGTTAATAATGCTTTGATAAAATCGATAAAAAATATAATTGAATTTTGCAAAGGATTACCGCGTCCGGAAGATTATTCCAACGATCCGCTCTCGCCAAAATTAATAATAATTGATGATCTTATGAGGGATTTTTATTATCTAACTATCAAGCGAGCGGTTCTTCGAGGCCCACGGTACATCTTCAACATGTTTTTGAATATCAATCCCGCAATCCCGACAATTTTCGATAATTTAACGCAAAATCGATTGTTGGGCGCCAGGTACGGCAGGCCGCACCGCACGAACAAAATTACTACAAACGCGAGAAGATCACGGAATCGATTAATTAACGCGACAGAACGCGGCTACTCAGTCTAAACAATGTGATAGAAGGAGTGGTTCGGATGACGGGAAAAGGCAAGAATCAAGAGGACGGAAGCCACAAGTGAAAATTTGCTCCCTAAATTAACAAATGATAATAATATATTAAAATGACAAATAGTGTGAAATGTACAGCTTAATAATCACCGCCTTCGATTTTAAGAGGCGGTTGAGTATGTTGGATAATAACAACAATGTCGGAAGTCGACGCGACCGGGCGCAAGAGTATCCGGTTACCGTGTGCGTGAATTATGTTCGGTTTTTCTATCACGAGAATTTTTCACCGGCCGCGACAACTAATAAAATTCCTCCTGCCCATGACAATCACTTTGCGCACGATTGCGGCAATTATAGCTGTATTCCGTAATTCACTGTTAGTATTGAAAATCTACAGTTTACGTTACGTACACTATAAATTTTCAGTACTGGCAGTGAATTACGGAACGCTATCTTGAATAATATATCCGTCTTGACGCGAGCCCTACACGGATTCTTACGAGAATATTTTGCAGTGGAATTACGATACTTCGCAAGAAGTTCTGCCTTATATATAAAGTAAGAGAGTTCTAACAATATTCCCGAATATATCGAACCGCTCTATATTCGTGTATCTTCGCGAACGTCACATATAATTCTGTAGAAATTACGGCTTTTAATATTCAAACATACAAGACGCGAGGGTGATGTAGGAGTCGCTGCGCGATACGCAATATCGATCCGCGAGATCGACTGTTTAACAATATCCCGATAACTATTACTTTACGCGGGACAATAAGAAACCTTAAAAACGATACTAAGATACAATATTCTACTTGACTGTCGGCGGCGGCGAAGTATGGAAGAGAGAGTGCTAACAAGATAATCCAAATGAGCAGCGTAAGCCCGTCGGCTATTAATACGCAAATCTCACGAATTTCCACAAAATAATCACAAACACGTCGCACAATTAATTCGGGTGCCGCTCATTTGAATCGATCAATCACCAAAAATGGCAAACTATGGATTGACGACGCTCGTCCCATCGGCTTTTGTCCTTCCTTAGTCTGGTTCGGTCTCGGTAGCGTAATTGGTCCTGCATCCTCTTCGCGGTTTCGCCGAACAGTGCCAAACGATCGTCCCGCGGGAAACGCCGCCGCGATAAATTCTCCGGGAAACTCCGCGATGACCACGTATAACATAATAAGAAAATGGAATTTAAAATTTTCGGGCGCGCGAGGGGAAGACGCCGAAACATTTTGGATGCATTGAAGAGGGTCGCGTTTAGTGGTGGACGAAGATATTCTCCGCTGCTTACCCTTCTTTTTATGGTATCGCGCTACATTGGTTCCGCGGAAGACGAGATCGGTTATTGACGCAGGCCGCTTTTAAATCCGCGTGGCGTAGGCGATTTGGGGACCCGGATTTTCTATTCGCAACTTACGAGGGGAGAACCAGGTAGTGTACTCACGGATTTTGCTCACCTTTAAATATGTTTTAATACCCCCTTACTAACTAATTCATGAATAAGTGGCACGATGCAATACTCAAGCATTCGCGGAAAATTTACATTGAAAGTTTCTCGTGCGCCTTCTATACCGAATTAATAAACGAGGTTAGCAGATAGTGAGCGTAGCACAGCAAATAAGATAACAGGTTAGAACATTACTTATTTTACATTCGAGTTCTGCTTTTCTCATTTTTTCATCTAAATTTTTACAAAATACTGTAATAAATGATCGCATGTTGAATAAAAAAATTATTTTATATTTATTAAATTTAATGCTACTAATTTAAATTGGAAGCGGCTCACTTGCGCACAGTACAATTGGATACGTTACAATTGCGCACTGTGATATTAGGCACATAAAGTTGCACACCGTTCGATTGCACACATTTCAATTGCTCACAATTCGTTTGGACACATTTTATTTGCGCACCGTTCAATTGGACGTTGTTTTTGGACACAACATATGTTTTTGTATAAATTAAAATACATACACACGCATGTATACATGTATAATTTTGAAATTTTTTGACATTTATTATTAACTCCATTTGGTAAATAAATATTTGTTACAGTTCGTTTACACAGTTCTTTTGCGCACATTTCTTTTGCACACATTTCGGGTCCGATTGGACACTGTAGCATGTACTTTGTACATTGTAAAGCGAGGTCCACCCAGTCTACTGGCGGGGCCGAAGGCCCTCATGCACTCCCGTGGTGTGTGTGTGTGTGTGTGTGTATGCGTGTGCGTGCGTACTTAACAAATGTGCGTAAAGAAATGTGCGCAAAAGATATGTGCGCAAAAGATATATGCGCAAAAGATATGTACGCAAAAGATTTGTGCGCAAAGAAATGTGCAAAGAAATGTGCGCAAAGAAATGTGTGCAAAGAAATGCGCAAAGAATTATGTGTAAACAAACTGTAAAACGTTTATTAACCAAATGAAATTAATAATAAATGTCAATGAATTTCAAAATTATACATATATACATGCGTATGTATGTATTTTAAATTATACAAAATATGTGTTGTGTCCAAAGCAACGGTGTCCAATTGAACAGTGCGCAAATGAAATGTGTCTAAACGAACTGTGCGCAAATGAAATACGTCCAATTGAACGGTGCGCAACTTATGTCTAATAACACAGTGTGCAATTGCAACGTGTCCAAATGTACTGTGCGCAAGTGAAGGCTTCTTATTTAAATGTACTACTTTATACTTGATTACAAGTTCGAAGAAAAATCGATATGGCATGGACAGTAATTGAAATGGATATCATAGGCCCGTTTCCCACCTTCAAGGAGCAGATTCACGGTATTTTTTTGTTATGCAGGATTTATTTATGAAATGGATTGAATGTTGTCCGTTGTGCAAAGCTAACGGTAAGAAGATCCGGTGGGCTATCGAAGGTTTAATTATTAATTAAAAAAAGCTGCATGTATTATTGACAACAGAACCGAGATTATTAATCGCGACTTAAAAGCTTTCGCAGAAGAATATGATATCGCGCACGTAACCGTATCCTCAAGCGAATTCAGAGGAGCGAGTAAATAGAGTGTTAAAAACGAGTATTACCGCATTTATCAAACAAAATCATCATGATTGGGATTTACACTTGTCAAAATTTCGTTTCGCGTATAATACGACATTTGGCATATCATACAACGTTGCAGGCTACGCCAGTTTTTTTTAATTTTGGTAACTGCCGGTGATATACTCGAGGAAAGAAACTCAGGAGCACGAGCTCGAGATTGAGGAAGCCGCGAGCGATAAATGGAAGGAGCGAATGAAGCAAATTCAAGCTTTGGGTGATAGAGAACTTAGGAACGGCATCAGAGGCAATCTCAATATTATAATTTGTATAGACGTGATAAACTAGACGCTTTGTTATCGGGGATAAAGTATTGAAAAAACAATGTTTTGTTATCCTCAGCGCATGCCATCTTAACGAAGTTAGCGGCGAAATGTCACCGTTCATCATCTCGAAGATATTGTCACCCGTCGTATGCGAGCTTGCGGACAAGGAGAATAAAGTGGTCGGAAAAATTCACGTCAAAGACTTAAAACGTTATATTGCCTCTAATTCATAGATTCGAGCTATCAAGAGATACCGTCACCCCAATTAATGGTATGGAGTTTCGTGAATTCCTTTGTGACTACTCCTTGCGGAGTGGATGGAAGAAATGACCAATCGCCACCCGTATTTTTGGCAGGGTCTTCGTGAAGAGCTGGGTCGAGCCCATCTAGCCCGTGACTATCGGAACCACCGGGCTATCTAGACAGCTCTCGGGGATGGATCGCAGAGTACAGGCGACCACCGATATGACGGACCGGGCGACTCAAACAATGCCCGAGAAAGAATCGTCATCAGAAGAGTCTTCCAGGGCTTGAGGCCGAGGCCAGGTACTCACCATCACCAACAGCAGGGATCCGCTATAACGAATGTTTGCGGCCAATAGTGGTCCCGTTTTGTTTTCGATGCTATCAGGACTATAAGTGCCGGGAAGCTTGAAGGGCGGAGGACCCTCCCCGTTAAGGATACTGCCAGAGGAGTCCCGAGAACTCTCACCAGCAAGGAAGACCATCGCTGCGTGGCCGCGCCCACTCGAGCCTGAACTAGGCCACTTCGTCGACCAGGACACTTGGAACACAGAAGCACTTGATCACCACCAGTTCACCATACCGGCGATAGAAGAGCGAACAGAAGGACCATTCTCTGTAGATATTTTCTTTTTACTCTCCCGTTGGCGAATATCAATATTTTATTTTATAATACTCTACCACTATAGAATAACTTTTCAACCAATATTCTTCACTTGCAGCTACGCTCAAGACAACATACTCTGCCTCAGTTGTCGATAGTGATATTTATTGTTGTTTTTTACAGCACCATAAAATTATATTTTTAAATAACAGATAACAATAGCCAAGTGTCGATTTCTTATCTATTATATTGCCTTCCCAATCCGCATCCACATATCCTACTATAATAACTTTCCGATTTGTTTTCTTATAAATTAAACATAAATCAATAGTTTTTGATATATCTTAGTACTCGCTTTAACGCCTTATACAACTGTTGACACACTTTGGAATCGACAAAAACATTACTGTACTGCACAAGTCTGGTCTTGTACCAATCGAAGCATACATCAAACTTGTGGTTAAATGATTTTGTTTCTATTTCATGACTTATGCTTTCTTCTTTTTTTAACGTATTAAAATCAAAATTTTTATCGATTGGATTATTTGAGCCTTTACAATCACTTATACCGAAACGTTCTAAGACTTGTGTTAAATCATTTTTTTACTGATACTAGTGATGCCTACATCAATATTTTATGTAATAATTAATCTCAAAAAGCAATTCCAGATCTTTCATATAAAACTGATTATTCAGTGTAGCCTTTAATTTGCAACCTCAAACTAATCATTACCGAATATCAATCCATGTACAATAATACATACCTTATTCCATTCTTTATATTTTTAGAATATAAACAATAATCATTTTTTTGATTTTTTAAACCCTTTGTTTTGCATTACATTATCAAATTTTATATTCCAATCTTTCGAAGATTTTTCAAAACCGTAAATTGATTTGTTTAGCTTACAAACTTTGTTTGGATTATTCATGCTCTCAGAAAGTCTCTTAAATACTATTTCATAAATATCCTCATACAAAAAACGCTCCTTTCACATCCATTTGGTACACTGATAAACTTAATTGATTAGCAACACATAGAAATATTCTTACAGTATTTAATTTAGTAACAGGAGCATAAATTTCTTTAAAATCTATATCATCTTTCCGTTGAAAGCCCTTGGGTACTAGCCTAACTTGTAGTTACTCGTCCATGCTGGTGGTCTTCTCTCTCGTTCACTTCTTCTCGGGATGACAATTAGTGGATCTGGAATGATCTCATCATTTTTTTCAGTATCAGAGAAATGCTCCTCGTCACTCGTTTCTGAATCATTAAATTCTTGCCCTAGTCGCTCCAGCATTATTATTTAAATCGTCTAAATGATCAATAATCATGTACCGAAAAAGATCATTATCATTACTTTGTTCTTTAACGTGTAAAATCTGAGAGTTTTTAATGAATACCACGTCTCAAGCAATTTCGATAATATTAAACTCAGATAAATAATTTTTGTATCCCTTTGTATGTTTTCCATAATCTACAAAATATCTCTTTTGTTCTTGGCATCTCACTTTCTTCTCTTTTGTTTCGGAACATGGACGTATACTTCGGAACCAAATGTTTTCAGCAAATTAATGTCAAACGTTTTACCAGTCCATAATTGGTGTTCTGTCTTCCACTGTACTCGTTCCAGTTCTGTTCAATATATAAATAGCTGTATTAACTGATTCGGCCTACAACGTTTTGGTAAATTCGTTGCGAGTAACATAGTCCTCAGCTTCAACTACTGTATGCATATTTCTCTTTCAACTTTTTTGTTTTGCTCAGATGTATAAGTTACTAAAGTTTGATGTATGATACCTTTCTTATCCAAAAGTATTTCAAATTTTGTACTTATTAATTCCTTTACGTTATCAAATCTTACTATTTTTTATTTTGCTTCCTGTAATGTTCTCTGTCTTTTCGATGAAGCTTTCTAGACTGTCATAAACTTCATTTTTATTTTTTTTTAAATAAACAATCCTACAACGTGAGTAATCATCCTTCAATAGAACAGTGCTGGGATTTACACATTTCGATCCGATTCCGTGGCTCACGGCTATTATCCTCCGCTCGCGCGTTAGCAACGAGTTGCCAGATATGCGTAACTAAGGAGCGCGACGCTATGTTTCAGAAGCATCCGTATGTAAGAATGCCTAAATAAAATAAGACAATATTTTTCTGAAAGCACCGTGAAAATTTTCAAAATTAAAATTTTTTCTTTAATGTTTTATATTTCATTGATATAAAATATTATTATATTTTTTTACATTAAATTATTGAATCAATATATTTAATATTCCGTTTATATAATTTACATATTTTTGTAATACTTTATTTAAAGTTTTCTCTTAACCCGCTTTACAATTATAATTATAATATAGAACAATTGCAATATAATTATAATATAATTATAATTGATGAGACAATAGATTTTCATATCACCCATGAGGTACTATTATTAATGCGTTTTTTTTAAGTGGTTTCCCCAATAGGCCTATTTCACTAAAGAAAAATAATCCGTTCGCGTACATATATATATGAAAAGGAAAAATTATATTAAAAATGAAAAAATGAAAGAACGAAAAAAGAGAATAATCGCATAAACATTAATTTGATTTTCTAAGCTGTTTATGTGAATTTACAAGGGATAAAATATCTACGGGAATATTAGATAAACTAGAGCGCATCATCAAAGATAATGATACATTGCTTAAACAACGTTTATCTGTTTTCATATATTTTAATTTTGAAAATGAACATTCACATAAATACGTAGAGTCGAATATAGAAAAAATTTGAAGATTAAATTTTATAAGTTCAAGATATTTTTTTAATGAATTTAAAATCTTAAAAAATTCAACACCTTTTTCTGGTTGCGGTTTAAGAGACAGATTATTTTGCAAATCACAAAGTTCTGCCTGAAGTTCTTAATTTTGTTCTTTAATCGGAACAAGAAGAGGATTCTCAAAAAGAATTAGATCTTTTCTAATTAATTCAAAATCGTTAAATAACGTATCAAACTGAGTTATTAAAGAATTTCGCATCATAATTAGTGTAATCTCGATTGCGATACGGCCAGGTCGGCAAGCGATTCAAGCCCTGAAATATCTGAAGTATTGGTTTCCGCGAATTGAAACATTTTTGCGTATCTGATAAAGCATGTATCGCCTTTTTGGAGATTCCGAGTTAAAAATACTACGTAATTCGGTGTTCGCGTAGATTCTCGCCCATCTAGCGTATAAATCGTGTATGCGTGATTGTCCGCTGATAAGTGTGAGTATGCTTCGCGATTATATATTTCTTTTTATTTTGTTAATTGTCGAATTGTATGATTTTGGGTGTGTGAGCGATAGAGTGATCTCGCGATTTGCGTGAATTATTGAAGATGTTGCGAGCTCTACATGCGAGTCGTATGCTTTGCGATTACATCGGATGCATGTGGGTTGCGCATGTTAGATTAAGGAGCGAAATATTATCAGTCCGAGAAGATTCGACCCTGTGTAATTCTGCTCGGGCAAAGGCCTGACCGATCTTTAATTATGAACGCTATAATTTCCGCGGAGCAAAAGTATCTCTACTATTCTGTCTCGCTGTCGCATTACTATTACTGTCGCCGAATACTCGTGCGGTTCGCAGCCTATTATTGTCATTCCATCCGGACACACTCAATCAAAATTAATAAATCTGTTATTTTCTTGTTTAACTTAACGGCTTTATTTGTCTTTTGCGTGTGTTTATCGCTTCATATTTTACCTCATTATCGCGTTAAATCAACATTCGCCATGCCCCTCTACCCTCTTAGGTGAGCTAGTCAGCCCACGATGGAATCTATTAATTTATTTTGCGTCTTTTTCGCGCTTATTTCGTGGATTTAACGACTTGATACGCAAAAGACCGTATCTGGCGCCCAAGTTAAGTTCTCGCGAATTCTAACATTCTGTCATGCCATGCGCAGAACTCCTTCCAACCTGTTCCTTCCCGGCGCATGTAACTTCTTTCTCCTTTTCGCGTTTTTATCAACGATTCTTTTCCCGCGTCTCCCGTACGGCGAATCGACTCCTGTTCGTCGGCGCAACGTTTCATTCACGCGATGGAGAGATTTTGATTGGAGAAACGAGGGGAGAGTATATAATAATGTAATTTCTTGATAGAAATAAAATGCATTCTAATTTTGTCGTGAAAATCTGTAATATTTCTATAAACGCAAGATTGATTTTATGACAAATACTATTTTAAATTACTAACTCTTTACAAACTGAACTGTTTCTATGTACTTGGCTAGTTAACTATTGATTTCATATTTAGTTTTGATTTTTTATTTTTTAAGAGAAAATTATTTTTCAAGGGAAAATTTTTTTAAAAGTTATTTTTTAGAGAAAAATATTAAAATTTTTGTTAGTAATTTTTTGCGTATAAGTTAGGACTTTTTTTATGTACTTGGCGTGATTTTTTTTATCTTTGTAAGGTTTTTTTTTAGAGAGATCTTACTACTTTTTATAATAATTGTTTATTATAAAAATTTATATTTTTTTGCAAATAACTATTTTTTATAAAAATTTATATTATTTCTGCAAAATTTAAAAATTATTTTTTAGAGATAATTATTAAAATTTTTGTTAGTAATTTTTTGCGTACAAATTAGAATTTTTTTACGTACTTAGTGTATTTTTTACCTTTGTGAGGTTTTTTTTGAGGGATATATATTTATAGGTTTTTTTTTATAAAATAACGTAATTAGTTATACATATGCAAAAAAAAATCAAAGTATATATACTACATAGTATGTGTATTGACAAACTGATTAATAAATTGAAGCGATTAAAAGTTTGTTGCAATAGAATCTTTGGGAATAATAAATATGTATATATATATAATATTGTATGTAATATGTATGTAATATTGTAATAATGTTAATGTTAATAATGTATATAATAATATGTTGTGCAATGCGAGATATGTATTTATATATTTTTTTTTGCATAATGACGTATTATTAATATTATTATTATACGTAAGTAAGGAAAGCTAAAGTATACATACTACCTATACAAATAGATTAATAAAATGAAATGATTAAAATTATGTTGCCATCAGATCTACTTTGAGAATAATAAATATTACATATATATTTTGCATATATATATATATATATATATATATATATATATATAACTAATATTGAAATAGCATGTTGTGCGATGCGAGATACATATTCATAAGTTTTCGTTTTTCGTTTTTTTTTAATAAAAAAACATATTTTCAATTATACATATGCAAGGAAAGCCAAAGTATACATACCACGTATACTGACAACTGGATTAATAAATTAAAGCGATTAATATATTGTTATAATAAGAATATCCATTTTGAAAATAATAAAATAAATACTACGTATGTATACTTTGGTTTTCTTTGCATATAACTAATATTATGTTGTGCATTTCGAGATATATGTCCACCACTTTTTTATTCTATAATATCATTTTTTTATAGTTACATACACGCAAAGAAAGTTAAAGTATAATATATAATGTAAATATGTAGTATGTATTTTTCTCAAAGTATATCTAATTGCAACAAAATTTTAATTTTTTATTATTTTGGTAACATGTTATTATTAAATAAAAAATTTTATGTATGATATAATTGTCCTTTGTTTTAATATAATAATAGATACAAATCACACGATACATCATCACAATAATCTTTTTTTTTATTTTTTAAATTTATATAGTATTTTAAAAATTGCAGTGTTTGTAAATGGAAATAGGCAACGGATAACATTTGTAAAGCCAATTATTTGAATGTGAATGTCACTCTTTTATAAGAGATCGTGTCCTTCCTTTATCCTGCAAATAAACATTACATATACAAAACAATAGCACGGACTTCCATTTCCGATGTCGAATAGAGTGCTTCGAGGTGAATTGATGTGTTTTGGTAGCTATTGGGTAATAAAATGAGGAGTGGAAGAGGAGTGAGTGTGATAGTGTGGAAGCGTGGGTGTGAGAGAGTGTGGAGAGGTGAAAGGGGAAAGTGAAGGAAGGTGTAAGGGCAAATATAGGGTCATAAAGGGAGATGTAGGATTGTGGCAGTTAGGCCATAGAGCATATAGATCAGAGAGCGTAGGACCGGTTAGTGGATAGAGATAGGTATCTGCATAGAGGGCGCGGGAGAACAAGATGGCGCAGTTCGCCATGAAGGAAGGGAAAGAAAGAAGAGGTAAGCGGGGAGCACACACTTTTGCATAAGCGCATAATAATAAGCATAAGGAAATTGATTGGTTCATTTTCTTATGCATACATTTGTGGACCAATCAATTTCTTTATGTTTATGGTTATGCGCTTATGCAAAAGTGTGTGCTCCCCGCTGTAGCTACGAAAATGTAGAGGAGCTTCTGAAAAGGAAGAGAGAGGAGCCGGAGTTGGGGAAGGGAGAAGAGGAAGTATTAAGAAGCAGGAAAAAATCCGGTATAGGGAAGGATGCGTTAGGACGGGTAGAGGGAGAAGGGGAGTTACAACATATGATGAAGAACTGGAAGTTGGAAGTTGAGGAGGTAGTGAACGAAATGGCGAGAGGCATGAAGGGGTGGTGGAGGAAAATGGGGAGGAATCAAGGAGAAAAAGAAGATAAAATCGAAATCGGCGCTCAGGAAAATTAAAGAAAAACAAGATCGGCGGAAAAGATCCGGTCCCGGTGGAGGAAACCAGAGGTTAAATATCAGGAAGGAAGACTCGAACAGTCATCACGAGAAATCGAAATAAATTAAAGTCCGGTCAAATTAAATCCGGCAATGATCAAAGTCAATCCGCGTCTGAAATATCATCGGTCGGCAGAATCAAAGTCGCGTCGATAAATCTCGAAGGCATCGTAATGGTCAGGTGCTCGAGACAAAGTCGATCCTTTCATCCGGGTCGATCGACTCGGCAAGATAATTCGCGGCGTCGGTCAAATGTCAGCGCCATCGTCATCGTCGAAGTCGAGATAAAACGTCCGAATCAAATCAGCGCAGTCCGCGACCAGATCCCGACAATTCGAACATATGGAATCCAGCATTCCATCCGGAAAAATCGAGATCGTAATCAGGTCGTCAGATGAATAAAGATCGCGTCGATCGAAGAATAAATCTCGGCATCAGGCGAGATCATCCCGTCAAAATCATCCGAAATGGCGTCTCCGTCATCAAAATCTGTCATCGAGAACCATGATATCAATGGAAGTCGTCGAAAGAGATTAAAACTTCGGCGTCGTTCCATCGGTAAACTTTCAAAATACCATGGTCGAAGGTTTCTCGTCATCGTAGAAGAGATCTCAAAAATCGAGGCGTCAGATCAAATCATATTAGATAGATCCGCGGTGGAACATTAACCGATCGCGTCAAAGTCATTTCTCGAGAAATCGAAAGTGTCGATCTCGAGAAAAGATCTAAAATCACTCCCGTGGAAGGTAAAACTCAAGTCAAAATCCGAAAGGCATCCGTCGCGGCGTCGGATCCATCAGTCGTTTCCGTCCGGCGAGGATCGCGTCTCCGGGAAATCTCGAGAAATGTCGAGAAATCGGATAAAACATCCGGGCATCAAAGATTTCCGTCAAAGAGATGTCAGTCGATCCCCAAAATCGCTTTCGTCGAGCGTCATAAAGTCGAAAAATCGAAACTTGAGCGTCGAGGAGAAAGAAAAGATCAAAGAAGTCAAACAGAAAGACAAGTTTGGGAGATAAATGCGTCAGGAGGAAGGGAAAGCGGATGGTAAGGCTCTGAACAATGGAAGTGGTCAGGCTAAAATTGTCGAGGGTGAATAAAGCAGAGTAATGTCAGTCAAAGGTGAATTCCGGATGGATGAAGAAACGCAAGGCAGACCATCCGTGATTGAAGTCGAGGATCTTTCAGCAATCAGGGGATAAATTGGCGGAAATTATGGAAGGAAGAGCTGTGGGAAGAATGGATAGAGTCTAAAGAGGATCATCGTCGTTAAAGTGGTGTCAAAAAGGTAAAGGTAAAGTATAGGGTATGTGGCTCGACAAAGGTGTACGCCTCGATGCTGGCAGGCAGATTGAGCGATGAGGTGGAAAAAAAAAAGATTGGTATCGCAGAATCAGACGGGTTTCAGGAAGGGGTTAGGGACGATGGACAACATATTCGTGCTGAATTATTTAGTGAATAGGCAGTTGAGCAAGAAGAAAGAAAAATTAGTGACGTTTTTCATAGATCTCAAAGCAGCTTTTGATTCGGTGGATAGAAGGAAATTGGTGGAAGTGATGAAGGGGAGGGGGGTGAGAGAAGGGCTGATCAGAAGGAGTGAGGATATTTTGAGGGAGACTAGAAATAGGGTAAGGAGGGAAAAGGATTTGGGAACAGGATGTTGGACAAGAAGAGGAGTAAGGCAGGGGTGCCCATTAAGCCCGTACTTGTTCAATTTGGTAACGGCGGACATGGAAGAGGTAATGAGTAGAGGAGGATGGGGAGGGGTTAAGTTAGAGGGCATAAAGATTTATACTTTGGCATATGCGGATGATGTGGTTTTGATCGCGGAGAAGGAGGATGGGAT
Organism: Cataglyphis hispanica; assembly: GCF_021464435.1. Taxonomy (NCBI): domain Eukaryota; kingdom Metazoa; phylum Arthropoda; class Insecta; order Hymenoptera; family Formicidae; genus Cataglyphis; species Cataglyphis hispanica. Next base: position 5,167,555 of record NC_065970.1, read on the forward strand.
GAGGAGTATGATTAAGAGGCTAGAAGGCTACCTGGAAAAGAAGAGGTTGGAGTTAAATGTAAGGAAGTCGAAAATATTAAGTTTTAGGAAAGAAGGAGGGAAAGAAAGGAAGGTAAGCTGGAGGTGGAAAGGTGACAGAGGAGGTAAAAGAATTCTTTTATTTAGGTTTTGTAATGCAAAGGAATGGAGGACAGGAAGCACAGATAAGAGATAGGTTAAAGAAGGGTGCCGTTGTAATGGGTCAAGTTTGGGGATTGGGAAAAAGGAAATTTAAGAACAATTGGGGAAGAAGATTATGACTCTTCGATAAATTGATGTGGACGGTGATGGGGTACAGGGTGGAAATTTGGGGATGGAGAGAGAGGAAGGAGTTGGAGAAGCTACAGGAAAGGTATTCAGATCGGTGTCAGAGGTGGAATCGGAGCTCACTGGGCTGCGATAAAGGAATTACAGAGGAGAAATCGCGAAAGACTCAAGAACGTGCAGGTTCAGGGATCGGATGCGTAGAAATCGGATCTAAAGTCGTTAGGCGAAAGTAAGGAAAATCGGCAGATCATCAAGTAAATCGTCGGTTCTTCGGACGAGGATCGTATAGATGAAGATCGAAAACGTCAGAAATCGACGACTCGCTGCTTCGTGAACAAAGATCGGATCCGCGAACGTCAGGCGTCGAGATCAAGATACATGGCATCAAAAGTCAGATCGCGAAATGCAAAGTGATCGGAAAGCGCTACGAATAAATCAGGTCAGAAATCGACTCGAAAAGAACAATGTCGAAC